>NW_027423677.1:2655000-3255000 GCF_048934315.1 Petromyzon marinus | reverse complement strand
CAACGGGAGGAGAGAGGACAGGGTGGACCGGCTACATGAGCTTACTCTCCGGCACTGTACAGCACAACATCGCCTCCCTACTGCAAAAAACTCGGCAGGACCCTCCTGAAAAAAAAAGTCTTTGGAATCAGTGAGGCCTGTCCTTGCGAGGACAGGCGTATTCTTGGTCGTCACAAGCGAACATTTGTTTCTCCACATTAATTTGTATCCCCTGGTTGCCATCAGGGCTGGGCGCTGCAAGCTTAGCTTCTGAGATCTGATGAGACTGGTAGCCGTTTTTTAAAAGGTAATTTCGGCATCTGGAGTCCACGCACGCAACAACTTTATGCAATTAAAACTAATAGTGTAAGCTAAGACTATAATTGTTGTCTGCTGTGAGTATGTTCTGTACTCAGTGCCCCAAATGTTTGTGGCAAGTGAAAGTTTGTCTCAGCAAAATATAAGATTTCTAACAGTAGCACGCCGTATGACCACACGTCGCTCTGCACCTTGTAGAGCCCATGGAACATGCTTTTTGGAGACATCCACTTTACAGGCAGAGGCACCTAACGGACATGACCGCATGGCCACAAGCACAACAACAATACGTTCAGTAAATTCAGTTCAGGGCGATGCTTCGCGATTCGTCATACGTTTTTTGCGTGAGGCCACATATTCATCTGGCCAACTTAGCGTCATCTAGCCCTCCACTACCCTGAAGGGTTAAATGTGTAATGACATCACGGGATGTCAATGCGTAGTACCGGCCCTAGAGGGGCTCGGTCAGCGCTGATTGATCAGCTGGATGGCATCACGCTTGGCGTGCAGTGCCAGCCCGACAGGATAGGGTGTGGGAATGCCGGCCGTAGGAAAGGGGTTACTAAAGGCCATGGCACTCTGGTTGACCCGAGAGAACACGTGACCGGTTAAGTCTACAAAGGGGCCCCAAGTGGGGGCTAGGGGTGGTCACGTGGTCGGGGTCCAGATCCTGCTGCTCGAGGATTCTAGAAGGTGGTCGTGGCCAAGGGCGGAGCCAGCCACACCACAGAGAATATAAGCCGGGTCCCCCAGAGGGACTGGCGTTGTTGTTCACCTTGAAGAAACCTTTGTCTGCGTCTACGTTCTACCGAGTCTCCAACACGTGGACCTGGACCCGAGCTGTGGTCCCGGTCTGTCGTAGCTAGTCATGTTGTAATTAGTGTAGTTAGCCTGGTGGTCACCACCACAGGTTATTCTGGGCCAGAGTTAACCGTGTACCACATGGTGGGGGGGGGAGGAGGATGGCGATTTGTGAAATTGCCCCATATTTTAAACTGTCGGCAGAGCAGAGAGATTGAATCCAATTACCGACCTCTGGATTGCAAGTCTAGGGTGGGGGGGCCATTGCACCACCGTGTGTGGCAGCACCCCCCACTCTTTTTTTTCTTAGGGGCTGTGCAAAATAAAATAAAAACATTGAGTACAATTAAAGTGATGGGCCTTCTATCCCGATGATGGTGATGACATTGGCGATACTGATAATGATGTTGATGATGCTAAGTAAGGTTCAGGACTCACATTGCCCTTCACCACGTAGTTGGGGTCAGTCTGGACGTCCCGTGCCAGCCCAAAGTCGCAAATCTTGGCGATGTGTCCATGCGTTACCAGCAATTTCCTCGCAGCCAGGTCGCAGTGGATGCACTAAAAAAAAGAAAAAAATTCCCTTTGTGGCCTTCAACAAACTTGGGGCAACTTCTGTGAAGGTCGGCCACGGTACACGGCGGGGTGGGTGCCCAGCACCACGCTCGGCCGCCTTTGTCTCCCCAGTGTAGATGTTTACACACTGCACCAGGTACTCATTTGAGACTGAGTCCACCTGGGGAGGCCCAAGACCGGTTCAGATACATGTCACTGGTGTTGGCCGTGAGCGGGAATAGAACTCTGGCCATTGGGTTCGTAGCACAGTGAACTAACCACTGAGCGACCACTCGCCACCCAGACAGACATATTAAGGGCAACAAAGACGTGCACCACAGACACAGTCACTTACAAAGACACAGTTAAACATGCACAGTCACAGGGACAGTTAAACATACTCTTTGGTTCATCTTCTTTGGTTCTTTCGGTAAAGTCACGTAGAATGAGAATAAAATAATAAATTGATAAAATAAAATAACACAATAATATTCTCACGACGTTTCGGCCACAACACAAGCGGCCTTCATCAGGTGAAGGGAGCGAGACTGTCTGGTAGGACAGCGCTGGAGTGGTCCCTTCACCTGATGAAGGCCGCTTGTGTTGTGGCCGAAACGTCGTGAGAATATTATTGTGTTATTTTATTTTATCAATTTATTATTTTATTCTCATTCTACGTGACTTTACCGAAAGAACCAAAGAAGATGAATCATTGCAGTCACGAAAGCTTTAAATCGAAATTTATACTCTTTGGTTCTTTCGGTAAAATAACGTAGGTATAAAATATAACAAATCACGATGTTTCGGGCGCAACACAACGGTCCCTCATCAGGTGGGAAAGCATGATCTGCTGCTGAGGCAGACTGTTTTAAAAGGTTTGAAATGGGTGTAGCCCAAGGGTCATAAAGAAGTGGGCGGGGCTAGTGATGTTAATGTGAGAAATTAGCATGTAAATGTAAGATCGGAGAGCGGCCTCCTCGACGAGGGCTTCAAAGCAAGACAGTTAAACACGCGCAGTCACACATGGTCAAATTGAAACACAGAGGTGAATTTCCGGAGGTTCTTAAAGATGGTCAAGGCCCTGTAGGGATAGAGGCAGACAGGCACGGAGACACATACCGAGAGACAGAGACAGGTTAAAATCATCACGTATTATCATTGTTCCACCACTCGTTTAACCCAGGAGAAAGACTGACTGCTGAGCCACTCCTCTCACGACTTATGTTCTTGTGAGCGAGGAAGGTTGTCCACCCCGGATGGAGTAGAGTCGCTCGCGATCGCTTCTCTCTCCGACGACGACGCGTCCCAGCCTGCGGCGCACAAGGAAGCCCGGACGACTCAGAAATGCCCTAACTATAGAGTATCTATAGTAGATCATCGATTATTCGGTGGCTTCAGGGGGGGGGGGGGAGAAGGGGACGCCGAATTTTTTTTAACATCGCCGGATATTCACAACATAATAATTTTAAATAGATATTTTTTTGCACATTCTTGCATAGCATTATGTTTTTTAATGTTGTGAATGTTTTTTTGTGTTTAAAATTAGTTTAATATGGGAAATTGGTATGAATAGACATACAAATACACGAAAAAATATCCTACTGTAAAATGTAACGGTATTTACTGTACCGTGCTTACCAATCCAATCTCGAAGACTCTGAATGGAGTGATGTATATACGTGCAGTATTGTCATTTTTTAAGTTGTATGAGGTGTATAATGTATCGTCTATAATATTTAACACTGAAATCAAGTCGGTGGTCGCTCTGGTTAATACCACGGTCTACTTCGCAGTAGACACAGTTAGAGAGAACACGTACATGATTCGAAAAAGAGAGTCGGCCAAGTGTTGTGTGGTGTAATTATCCAAATTTGAGAAATTTACTCGCGAATTATTCCATCGGGGAAGCTGCCTAATAACATCACAAACCCACTTGGCAGGGTAAAGCCCGCTTGCAAGGCTGTGGCTGCAAAGGGGCAGCTGCCCCCAGTCCATGGAAACTGGTATTGATGTAGTTTACGAATCGCCATGGGCGGCAAGGTGGCACATGGGTAAGTAACCCTTGCGTCTTGCAGCAAGAAAGCTGGGTTTGATTCCCGACTTGGGCGCGTTTCGGCGTGGAGTTGTCATCTTCTCTCCCCCTGTTCGTCAGAGTGTGTAAGTGCAATGGAGTGTTTGAGTGAGTATGTGAGCGAGTGAGTTAGCGTGAATGTGTGAGTGTGTGAAGATTGTATGTTCTCCTCCGCGTTCTCGCGTTTCCTCCCATAGTAAAAAATACCCAATACAACGAGTCTGGCATTGGGCAAAACATCCCAATACTGAAAAATCACCTGCAAATTACTCAATTGGGACTACACAGTGACGGCAAAAACTTCGCAGGACCCTCATGAAGAAGTCTTGAGTTTTTGCACAGTAAACAAATGTAATAATAAATCTTGACTTAAAGCTTTTGTGACTGCAGGAAGACATATTCTTTGGGTCTTTTGGTAACGTCACGTAGATAGGTTCAAATGAAATAACCAAAAATAACAAAAAACTACGACGTTTCGATCGCAACACAAGCCTTCGTCATCAGGAAGAAAAAAAGAGAGGGGGACAGCTGCTGAGGCAGACAGTCTGCCTTATCTGAACCGGTGTTGTGCCTATCCTAGGTAAACTCTGTCTTAAATGAGTACCTGGTGCAGTGTGTAGACATGAGCACTGGGGAGACAGAGGTGGCTGCATGCGCGTGGTGCTGGCCACCCACCTCCTCGTGGGCCATGCCGCCTAACAGCAGCACAGTCTGTTAAGGCTTATTTGGGTGATCTTCATCTTTGTTGTACGCTTGTGCCATCTTGTATGTCCGCTGTCACAGATTCCAGGCTACAACCCTCCGGAGTCCACCCCAATGGGCTCCCCTTCTCCCCGTTCTAAAAAACCCAGACAGTACTCGTGCATCATGCATGCGGTGTCAACAAGAGGTAAGAGGTGCATGAGTGGGCACACACTCTGGGTTTTACATCTGCAGAGTTAGTTAAGTGTACAGTGTGCTCGCAAGCAGAGGTGAACAATAAAAAAAATCAGTGGCGGTTTTGAGAAACGCTACCCTGAAGTAATGGGCGGTTTGCACTCTTAACTTGCAATCCAGAAATTACTGGTTCGTTTTCCCATCGCAGCGTTTGAAACAGTGGCGCAATTTTCTTAAATTTACAATTTTTACCTTGCCAAACAGTACAAACAGCCAGGTGAGGTGTATAAGCGTCACTATGTATGAATAGTTTAGGACATCTTATGCTCACCAACTCACCCGTTCACGCACTCAACCACCAACTCAATCTCACTCAAACCACCAACTCACTCTCACTCAAATCACCAACTCACTCAATCATCAACTCACTCAACCCACCATCTCACTCAAACCACCATCTCACTCAAACCACCAACTCACTCAACCACCAACTCACTCAAACCACCAACTCACTCAACCACCAACTCACTCAAACCATCAACTCACTCAAACCACCATCTCACTCAAACCACCAACTCACTCAAACCACAATCTCCCTCAAACCATCAACTCACTCAAACCATCAACTCACTCAAACCACCATCTCACTCAAACCACCAACTCACTCAAACCACCATCTCACTCAAACCACCAACTCACTCAAACCACCAACTCACTCAAACCATCAACTCACTCAAACCACCAACTCACTCAAACCACCATCTCACTCAAACCACCAACTCACTCAAACCACCAACTCACTCAAACCACCATCTCACTCAAACCACCAACTCACTCAACCACCAACTCACTCAAGCCACCAACTCACTCAAACCACCATCTCACTCAAACCACCATCTCACTCGAACCATCAACTCACTCAAACCACCATCTCACTCAAACCAACAACTCACTCAAACCACCATCTCACTCAAACCACCAACTCACTCAAACCCTATCTCACTCAAACCACCATCTCACTCAAACCACCAACTCACTCAAACCACCATCTCACTCAAACCACCATCTCACTCAAACCACCATCTCACTCAAACCACCATCTCACTCAAACCACCATCTCACTCAAACCACCATCTCACTCAAACCACCAACTCACTCAAACCACCATCTCACTCAAACCATCAACTCACTCAAACCACCAACTCACTCTCACTCAAACCACCAACTCACTCAAACTACCAACTCACTCAAACCACCAACTCACTCTCACTCAAACCACCAACTCACTCAACCATCAACTCACTCAACCCACCATCTCACTCAAACCACCAACTCACTCAAACCACCAACTCACTCAAACCACCATCTCACTCAACCATCAACTCACTGAAACCACCAACTCACTCAAACCATCAACTCACTCAAACCACCATCTCACTCAAACCACCAACTCACTCAAACCACCATCTCACTCAAACCACCAACTCACTCAAACCACCATCTCACTCAAACCACCAACTCAATCAAACCACCAACTCACTCAAACCACCATCTCACTCAAACCACCAACTCACTCAAACCACCATCTCACTCAAACCACCAACTCACTCAAACCACCAACTCACTCAAACCACCATCTCACTCAAACCACCAACTCACTCAACCACCAACTCACTCAAACCACCAACTCACTCAACCACCATCTCACTCAAACCACCATCTCACTCAAACCACCATCTCACTCGAACCATCAACTCACTCAAACCACCAACTCACTCAAACCACCAACTCACTCGAACCATCAACTCACTCAAACCACCAACTCACTCAAACCACCAACTCACTCAAACCACCATCTCACTCAAACCACCATCTCACTCGAACCATCAACTCACTCAAACCACCATCTCACTCAAACCACCATCTCACTCAAACCTCCAACTCACTCAAACCACCAACTCACTCAACCACCAACTCACTCAAGCCACCAACTCACTCAAACCACCAACTCACTCAACCACCAACTCACTCAAGCCACCAACTCACTCAAACCACCATCTCACTCAAACCACCATCTCACTCGAACCATCAACTCACTCAAACCACCATCTCACTCAAACCAACAACTCACTCAAACCACCATCTCACTCAAACCACCAACTCACTCAAACCACCATCTCACTCAAACCACCATCTCACTCAAACCACCAACTCACTCAAACCACCATCTCACTCAAACCACCATCTCACTCAAACCACCATCTCACTCAAACCACCATCTCACTCAAACCACCATCTCACTCAAACCACCATCTCACTCAAACCATCAACTCACTCAAACCACCAACTCACTCTCACTCAAACCACCAACTCACTCAAACTACCAACTCACTCAAACCACCAACTCACTCTCACTCAAACCACCAACTCACTCAACCATCAACTCACTCAACCCACCATCTCACTCAAACCACCAACTCACTCAAACCACCATCTCACTCAAACCACCAACTCACTCAAACCACCATCTCACTCAAACCACCAACTCACTCAAACCACCAACTCACTCAAACCATCAACTCACTCAAACCACCAACTCACTAAAACCACCATCTCACTCAAACCACCAACTCACTCAAACCACGAACTCACTCAAACCATCAACTCACTCAAACCACCAACTCACTCAAACCACCATCTCACTCAAACCACCAACTCACTCAAACCACCAACTCACTCAAACCACCATCTCACTCAAACCACCAACTCACTCAACCACCAACTCACTCAAACCACCAACTCACTCAACCACCATCTCACTCAAACCACCATCTCACTCAAACCACCAACTCACTCAAACCACCATCTCACTCAAACCACCAACTCACTCAACCACCAACTCACTCAAACCACCAACTCACTCAACCACCATCTCACTCGAACCATCAACTCACTCAAACCACCAACTCACTCAAACCACCAACTCACTCAAACCACCATCTCACTCAAACCACCATCTCACTCGAACCATCAACTCACTCAAACCACCATCTCACTCAAACCACCAACTCACTCAAATCACCATCTCACTCAACCACCATCTCACTCAACCACCATCTCACTCAAACCTCCAACTCACTCAAACCACCAACTCACTCAACCACCAACTCACTCAAGCCACCAACTCACTCAAACCACCATCTCACTCAAACCACCATCTCACTCGAACCATCAACTCACTCAAACCACCATCTCACTCAAACCAACAACTCACTCAAACCACCATCTCACTCAAACCACCAACTCACTCAAACCACCATCTCACTCAAACCACCATCTCACTCAAACCACCAACTCACTCAAACCACCATCTCACTCAAACCACCATCTCACTCAAACCACCATCTCACTCAAACCACCATCTCACTCAAACCACCATCTCACTCAAACCACCATCTCACTCAAACCATCAACTCACTCAAACCACCAACTCACTCTCACTCAAACCACCAACTCACTCAAACTACCAACTCACTCAAACCACCAACTCACTCTCACTCAAACCACCAACTCACTCAACCATCAACTCACTCAACCCACCATCTCACTCAAACCACCAACTCACTCAAACCACCAACTCACTCAAACCACCATCTCACTCAACCATCAACTCACTGAAACCACCAACTCACTCAAACCATCAACTCACTCAAACCACCATCTCACTCAAACCACCAACTCACTCAAACCACCATCTCACTCAAACCACCAACTCACTCAAACCACCAACTCACTCAAACCATCAACTCACTCAAACCACCATCTCACTCAAACCACCAACTCACTCAAACCACCATCTCACTCAAACCACCAACTCACTAAAACCACCATCTCACTCAAACCACCAACTCACTCAAACCACGAACTCACTCAAACCAT
The DNA here is from genome assembly GCF_048934315.1 of Petromyzon marinus. Lineage (NCBI taxonomy): Eukaryota > Metazoa > Chordata > Hyperoartia > Petromyzontiformes > Petromyzontidae > Petromyzon > Petromyzon marinus. The sequence goes on along the minus strand of NW_027423677.1, from coordinate 3,246,461 downwards.
CAACTCACTCAAACCACCAACTCACTCAAACCACCAACTCACTCAAACCACCATCTCACTCAAACCACCATCTCACTCGAACCATCAACTCACTCAAACCACCAACTCACTCAAACCACCAACTCACTCAAACCACCATCTCACTCAAACCACCATCTCACTCGAACCATCAACTCACTCAAACCACCATCTCACTCAAACCACCAACTCACTCAAATCACCATCTCACTCAACCACCATCTCACTCAACCACCATCTCACTCAAACCTCCAACTCACTCAAACCACCAACTCACTCAACCACCAACTCACTCAAGCCACCAACTCACTCAAACCACCATTTCACTCAAACCACCATCTCACTCGAACCATCAACTCACTCAAACCACCATCTCACTCAAACCAACAACTCGCTCAAACCACCATCTCACTCAAACCACCAACTCACTCAAACCACCATCTCACTCAAACCACCATCTCACTCAAACCACCAACTCACTCAAACCACCATCTCACTCAAACCACCATCTCACTCAAACCACCATCTCACTCAAACCACCATCTCACTCAAACCACCATCTCACTCAAACCACCATCTCACTCAAACCATCAACTCACTCAAACCACCAACTCACTCTCACTCAAACCACCAACTCACTCAAACTACCAACTCACTCAAACCACCAACTCACTCTCACTCAAACCACCAACTCACTCAACCATCAACTCACTCAACCCACCATCTCACTCAAACCACCAACTCACTCAAACCACCAACTCACTCAAACCACCATCTCACTCAACCATCAACTCACTGAAACCACCAACTCACTCAAACCATCAACTCACTCAAACCACCATCTCACTCAAACCACCAACTCACTCAAACCACCATCTCACTCAAACCACCAACTCACTCAAACCACCAACTCACTCAAACCATCAACTCACTCAAACCACCATCTCACTCAAACCACCAACTCACTCAAACCACCATCTCACTCAAACCACCAACTCACTAAAACCACCATCTCACTCAAACCACCAACTCACTCAAACCACGAACTCACTCAAACCATCAACTCACTCAAACCACCAACTCACTCAAACCACCAACTCACTCAAACCACCAACTCACTCAAACCACCAACTCACTCAAACCACCATCTCACTCAAACCACCAACTCACTCAACCACCAACTCACTCAAACCACCAACTCACTCAACCACCATCTCACTCAAACCACCATCTCACTCAAACCACCATTTCACTCGAACCATCAACTCACTCAAACCACCATCTCACTCAAACCACCAACTCACTCAAATCACCATCTCACTCAACCACCATCTCACTCAACCACCATCTCACTCAAACCTCCAACTCACTCAAACCACCAACTCACTCAAACCACCATCTCACTCAAACCACCACCATCTCACTCAAACCTCCAACTCACTCAAACCACCAACTCACTCAAACCACCATCTCACTCAAACCACCACCATCTCACTCAAACCACCAACTCACTCAAACCACCAACTCACTCAAACCACCATCTCACTCAAACCACCACCATCTCACTCAAACCTCCAACTCACTCAAATCACCAACTCACTCAAACCACCAACTCACTCAAACCACCAACTCACTCAAACCATCAACTCACTCAAACCACCAACTCACTCAAACCACCATCTCACACAAACCACCAACTCACTCAAACCACCAACTCACTCAAACCACCATCTCACTCAAACCACCAACTCACTCAACCACCAACTCACTCAAGCCACCAACTCACTCAAACCACCATCTCACTCAAACCACCATCTCACTCGAACCATCAACTCACTCAAACCACCATCTCACTCAAACCAACAACTCACTCAAACCACCAACTCACTCAAACCACCAACTCACTCAAACCACCATCTCACTCAAACCACCATCTCACTCAAACCACCAACTCACTCAAACCACCATCTCACTCAAACCACCATCTCACTCAAACCACCATCTCACTCAAACCACCATCTCACTCAAACCACCATCTCACTCAAACCATCATCTCACTCAAACCACCAACTCACTCAAACCACCATCTCACTCAAACCATCAACTCACTCAAACCACCAACTCACTCTCACTCAAACCACCAACTCACTCAAACTACCAACTCACTCAAACCACCAACTCACTCTCACTCAAACCACCAACTCACTCAACCATCAACTCACTCAACCCACCATCTCACTCAAACCACCAACTCACTCAAACCACCAACTCACTCAAACCACCAACTCACTCAAACCACCATCTCACTCAACCATCAACTCACTGAAACCACCAACTCACTCAAACCATCAACTCACTCAAACCACCATCTCACTCAAACCACCACCATCTCACTCAAACCTCCAACTCACTCAAACCACCAACTCACTCAAACCACCATCTCACTCAAACCACCACCATCTCACTCAAACCAGCAACTCACTCAAACCACCAACTCACTCAAACCACCATCTTACTCAAACCACCACCATCTCACTCAAACCTCCAACTCACTCAAACCACCAACTCACTCAAACCACCAACTCACTCAAACCACCAACTCACTCAAACCATCAACTCACTCAAACCACCAACTCACTCAAATCACCATCTCACACAAACCACCAACTCACTCAAACCACCAACTCACTCAAACCACCATCTCACTCAAACCACCAACTCACTCAACCACCAACTCACTCAAGCCACCAACTCACTCAAACCACCATCTCACTCAAACCACCATCTCACTCGAACCATCAACTCACTCAAACCACCATCTCACTCAAACCAACAACTCACTCAAACCACCAACTCACTCAAACCACCAACTCACTCAAACCACCATCTCACTCAAACCACCATCTCACTCAAACCACCAACTCACTCAAACCACCATCTCACTCAAACCACCATCTCACTCAAACCACCATCTCACTCAAACCACCATCTCACTCAAACCACCATCTCACTCAAACCATCAACTCACTCAAACCACCAACTCACTCTCACTCAAACCACCAACTCACTCAAACTACCAACTCACTCAAACCACCAACTCACTCTCACTCAAACCACCAACTCACTCAACCATCAACTCACTCAACCCACCACCTCACTCAAACCACCAACTCACTCAAACCACCAACTCACTCAAACCACCATCTCACTCAACCATCAACTCACTGAAACCACCAACTCACTCAAACCATCAACTCACTCAAACCACCATCTCACTCAAACCACCAACTCACTCAAACCACCATCTCACTCAAACCACCAACTCACTCAAACCACCAACTCACTCAAACCATCAACTCACTCAAACCACCAACTCACTAAAACCACCATCTCACTCAAACCACCAACTCACTCAAACCACGAACTCACTCAAACCATCAACTCACTCAAACCACCAACTCACTCAAACCACCATCTCACTCAAACCACCAACTCACTCAAACCACCAACTCACTCAAACCACCATCTCACTCAAACCACCAACTCACTCAACCACCAACTCACTCAAACCACCAACTCACTCAAACCACCATCTCACTCAAACCACCATCTCACTCGAACCATCAACTCACTCAAACCACCATCTCACTCAAACCACCAACTCACTCAAATCACCATCTCACTCAACCACCATCTCACTCAAACCACCATCTCACTCAAACCAACAACTCACTCAAACCACCATCTCACTCAAACCACCAACTCACTCAAACCACCATCTCACTCAAACCACCATCTCACTCAAACCACCAACTCACTCAAACCACCAACTCACTCAAACCACCATCTCACTCAAACCACCACCATCTCACTCAAACCACCAACTCACTCAAACCACCAACTCACTCAAACCTCCATCTTACTCAAACCACCACCATCTCACTCAAACCTCCAACTCACTCAAACCACCAACTAACTCAAACCTCCAACTCACTCAAACCACCAACTCACTCAAACCATCAACTCACTCAAACCACCAACTCACTCAAATCACCATCTCACACAAACCACCAACTCACTCAAACCACCAACTCACTCAAACCACCATCTCACTCAAACCACCAACTCACTCAACCACCAACTCACTCAAGCCACCAACTCACTCAAACCACCATCTCACTCAAACCACCATCTCACTCGAACCATCAACTCACTCAAACCACCATCTCACTCAAACCAACAACTCACTCAAACTACCAACTCACTCAAACCACCAACTCACTCAAACCACCATCTCACTCAAACCACCATCTCACTCAAACCACCAACTCACTCAAACCACCATCTCACTCAAACCACCATCTCACTCAAACCACCATCTCACTCAAACCACCATCTCACTCAAACCACCATCTCACTCAAACCATCATCTCACTCAAACCACCAACTCACTCAAACCACCATCTCACTCAAACCATCAACTCACTCAAACCACCAACTCACTCTCACTCAAACCACCAACTCACTCAAACTACCAACTCACTCAAACCACCAACTCACTCTCACTCAAACCACCAACTCACTCAACCATCAACTCACTCAACCCACCACCTCACTCAAACCACCAACTCACTCAAACCACCAACTCACTCAAACCACCATCTCACTCAACCATCAACTCACTGAAACCACCAACTCACTCAAACCATCAACTCACTCAAACCACCATCTCACTCAAACCACCAACTCACTCAAACCACCATCTCACTCAAACCACCAACTCACTCAAACCACCAACTCACTCAAACCATCAACTCACTCAAACCACCAACTCACTAAAACCACCATCTCACTCAAACCACCAACTCACTCAAACCACGAACTCACTCAAACCATCAACTCACTCAAACCACCAACTCACTCAAACCACCATCTCACTCAAACCACCAACTCACTCAAACCACCAACTCACTCAAACCACCATCTCACTCAAACCACCAACTCACTCAACCACCAACTCACTCAAACCACCAACTCACTCAACCACCATCTCACTCAAACCACCATCTCACTCAAACCACCATCTCACTCGAACCATCAACTCACTCAAACCACCAACTCACTCAAACCACCAACTCACTCAAACCACCATCTCACTCAAACCACCATCTCACTCGAACCATCAACTCACTCAAACCACCATCTCACTCAAACCACCAACTCACTCAAATCACCATCTCACTCAACCACCATCTCACTCAACCACCATCTCACTCAAACCTCCAACTCACTCAAACCACCAACTCACTCAACCACCAACTCACTCAAGCCACCAACTCACTCAAACCACCATCTCACTCAAACCACCATCTCACTCGAACCATCAACTCACTCAAACCACCATCTCACTCAAACCAACAACTCACTCAAACCACCATCTCACTCAAACCACCAACTCACTCAAACCACCATCTCACTCAAACCACCATCTCACTCAAACCACCAACTCACTCAAACCACCATCTCACTCAAACCACCAACTCACTCAAACCACGAACTCACTCAAACCATCAACTCACTCAAACCACCATCTCACTCAAACCACCATCTCACTCAAACCACCATCTCACTCAAACCATCAACTCACTCAAACCACCAACTCACTCTCACTCAAACCACCATCTCACTCAAACCACCAACTCACTCAAACCACCAACTCACTCAAACCACCATCTCACTCAAACCACCAACTCACTCAACCACCAACTCACTCAAACCACCAACTCACTCAACCACCATCTCACTCAAACCACCATCTCACTCAAACCACCATCTCACTCGAACCATCAACTCACTCAAACCACCAACTCACTCAAACCACCAACTCACTCAAACCACCATCTCACTCAAACCACCATCTCACTCGAACCATCAACTCACTCAAACCACCATCTCACTCAAACCACCAACTCACTCAAATCACCATCTCACTCAACCACCATCTCACTCAACCACCATCTCACTCAAACCTCCAACTCACTCAAACCACCAACTCACTCAACCACCAACTCACTCAAGCCACCAACTCACTCAAACCACCATCTCACTCAAACCACCATCTCACTCAAACCACCAACTCACTCAAACCACCATCTCACTCAAACCATCAACTCACTCAAACCACCAACTCACTCTCACTCAAACCACCAACTCACTCAAACTACCAACTCACTCAAACCACCAACTCACTCTCACTCAAACCACCAACTCACTCAACCATCAACTCACTCAACCCACCACCTCACTCAAACCACCAACTCACTCAAACCACCAACTCACTCAAACCACCATCTCACTCAACCATCAACTCACTGAAACCACCAACTCACTCAAACCATCAACTCACTCAAACCACCATCTCACTCAAACCACCAACTCACTCAAACCACCATCTCACTCAAACCACCAACTCACTCAAACCACCAACTCACTCAAACCATCAACTCACTCAAACCACCAACTCACTAAAACCACCATCTCACTCAAACCACCAACTCACTCAAACCACGAACTCACTCAAACCATCAACTCACTCAAACCACCAACTCACTCAAACCACCATCTCACTCAAACCACCAACTCACTCAAACCACCAACTCACTCAAACCACCATCTCACTCAAACCACCAACTCACTCAACCACCAACTCACTCAAACCACCAACTCACTCAACCACCATCTCACTCAAACCACCATCTCACTCAAACCACCATCTCACTCGAACCATCAACTCACTCAAACCACCAACTCACTCAAACCACCAACTCACTCAAACCACCATCTCACTCAAACCACCATCTCACTCGAACCATCAACTCACTCAAACCACCATCTCACTCAAACCACCAACTCACTCAAATCACCATCTCACTCAACCACCATCTCACTCAACCACCATCTCACTCAAACCTCCAACTCACTCAAACCACCAACTCACTCAACCACCAACTCACTCAAGCCACCAACTCACTCAAACCACCATCTCACTCAAACCACCATCTCACTCGAACCATCAACTCACTCAAACCACCATCTCACTCAAACCAACAACTCACTCAAACCACCATCTCACTCAAACCACCAACTCACTCAAACCACCATCTCACTCAAACCACCATCTCACTCAAACCACCAACTCACTCAAACCACCATCTCACTCAAACCACCAACTCACTCAAACCACGAACTCACTCAAACCATCAACTCACTCAAACCACCATCTCACTCAAACCACCATCTCACTCAAACCACCATCTCACTCAAACCATCAACTCACTCAAACCACCAACTCACTCTCACTCAAACCACCATCTCACTCAAACCACCAACTCACTCAAACCACCAACTCACTCAAACCACCATCTCACTCAAACCACCAACTCACTCAACCACCAACTCACTCAAACCACCAACTCACTCAACCACCATCTCACTCAAACCACCATCTCACTCAAACCACCATCTCACTCGAACCATCAACTCACTCAAACCACCAACTCACTCAAACCACCAACTCACTCAAACCACCATCTCACTCAAACCACCATCTCACTCGAACCATCAACTCACTCAAACCACCATCTCACTCAAACCACCAACTCACTCAAATCACCATCTCACTCAACCACCATCTCACTCAACCACCATCTCACTCAAACCTCCAACTCACTCAAACCACCAACTCACTCAACCACCAACTCACTCAAGCCACCAACTCACTCAAACCACCATCTCACTCAAACCACCATCTCACTCGAACCATCAACTCACTCAAACCACCATCTCACTCAAACCAACAACTCACTCAAACCACCATCTCACTCAAACCACCAACTCACTCAAACCACCATCTCACTCAAACCACCATCTCACTCAAACCACCAACTCACTCAAACCACCATCTCACTCAAACCACCAACTGACTCAAACCACGAACTCACTCAAACCATCAACTCACTCAAACCACCATCTCACTCAAACCACCATCTCACTCAAACCACCATCTCACTCAAACCATCAACTCACTCAAACCACCAACTCACTCTCACTCAAACCACCAACTCACTCAAACTACCAACTCACTCAAACCACCAACTCACTCTCACTCAAACCACCAACTCACTCAACCATCAACTCACTCAACCCACCATCTCACTCAAACCACCAACTCACTCAAACCACCAACTCACTCAAACCACCATCTCACTCAACCATCAACTCACTGAAACCACCAACTCACTCAAACCATCAACTCACTCAAACCACCATCTCACTCAAACCACCAACTCACTCAAACCACCATCTCACTCAAACCACCATCTCACTCAAACCACCATCTCACTCGAACCATCAACTCACTCAAACCACCATCTCACTCAAACCACCAACTCACTCAAATCACCATCTCACTCAACCACCATCTCACTCAACCACCATCTCACTCAAACCTCCAACTCACTCAAACCACCAACTCACTCAACCACCAACTCACTCAAGCCACCAACTCACTCAAACCACCATTTCACTCAAACCACCATCTCACTCGAACCATCAACTCACTAAAACCACCATCTCACTCAAACCAACAACTCACTCAAACCATCATCTCACTCAAACCACCAACTCACTCAAACCACCATCTCACTCAAACCACCATCTCACTCAAACCACCAACTCACTCAAACCACCATCTCACTCAAACCACCATCTCACTCAAACCACCATCTCACTCAAACCACCATCTCACTCAAACCACCATCTCACTCAAACCACCATCTCACTCAAACCATCAACTCACTCACACCACCAACTCACTCTCACTCAAACCACCAACTCACTCAAACTACCAACTCACTCAAACCACCAACTCACTCTCACTCAAACCACCAACTCACTCAACCATCAACTCACTCAACCCACCATCTCACTCAAACCACCAACTCACTCAAACCACCAACTCACTCAAACCACCATCTCACTCAACCATCAACTCACTCAAACCACCATCTCACTCAAACCACTAACTCACTCAAATCACCATCTCACTCAACCACCATCTCACTCAACCACCATCTCACTCAAACCTCCAACTCACTCAAACCACCAACTCACTCAAACCACCATCTCACTCAAACCACCACCATCTCACTCAAACCTCCAACTCACTCAAACCACCAACTCACTCAAACCACCATCTCACTCAAACCACCACCATCTCACTCAAACCACCAACTCACTCAAACCACCAACTCACTCAAGCCACCATCTCACTCAAACCACCACCATCTCACTCAAACCTCCAACTCACTCAAACCACCAACTCACTCAAACCACCAACTCACTCAAACCACCAACTCACTCAAACCATCATCTCACTCAAACCACCAACTCACTCAAACCACCAACTCACTCAAGCCACCATCTCACTCAAACCACCACCATCTCACTCAAACCTCCAACTCACTCAAACCACCAACTCACTCAAACCACCAACTCACTCAAACCACCAACTCACTCAAACCATCATCTCACTCAAACCACCAACTCACTCAAACCACCAACTCACTCAAACCACCATCTCACTCAAACCTCCAACTCACTCAACCACCAACTCACTCAAGCCACCAACTCACTCAAACCACCATCTCACTCAAACCACCATCTCACTCGAACCATCAACTCACTCAAACCACCATCTCACTCAAACCAACAACTCACTCAAACCACCATCTCACTCAAACCACCAACTCACTCAAACCACCATCTCACTCAAACCACCATCTCACTCAAACCACCAACTCACTCAAACCACCATCTCACTCAAACCACCATCTCACTCAAACCACCATCTCACTCAAACCACCATCTCACTCAAACCACCATCTCACTCAAACCATCATCTCACTCAAACCACCAACTCACTCAAACCACCATCTCACTCAAACCATCAACTCACTCAAACCACCAACTCACTCTCACTCAAACCACCAACTCACTCAAACTACCAACTCACTCAAACCACCAACTCACTCTCACTCAAACCACCAACTCACTCAACCATCAACTCACTCAACCCACCATCTCACTCAAACCACCAACTCACTCAAACCACCAACTCACTCAAACCACCATCTCACTCAACCATCAACTCACTGAAACCACCAACTCACTCAAACCATCAACTCACTCAAACCACCATCTCACTCAAACCACGAACTCACTCAAACCATCAACTCACTCAAACCACCAACTCACTCAAACCACCATCTCACTCAAACCACCAACTCACTCAAACCACCAACTCACTCAAACCACCATCTCACTCAAACCACCAACTCACTCAAACCACGAACTCACTCAAACCATCAACTCACTCAAACCACCAGCTCACTCAAACCACCATCTCACTCAAACCACCAACTCACTCAAACCACCAACTCACTCAAACCACCATCTCACTCAAACCACCAACTCACTCAACCACCAACTCACTCAAACCACCAACTCACTCAACCACCATCTCACTCAAACCACCATCTCACTCAAACCACCATCTCACTCGAACCACCAACTCACTCAAACCATCAACTCACTCAAACCACCATCTCACTCAAACCACCAACTCACTCAAACCACCATCTCACTCAAACCACCAACTCACTCAAACCTCCAACTCACTCAAACCACCAACTCACTCAAACCACCAACTCACTCAAACCACCAACTCACTCAAACCACCATCTCACTCAAACCACCATCTCACTCAAACCACCATCTCACTCAAACCACCATCTCACTCAAACCACCATCTCACTCAAACCACCATCTCACTCAAACCATCAACTCACTCAAACCACCAACTCACTCTCACTCAAACCACCAACTCACTCAAACTACCAACTCACTCAAACCACCAACTCACTCTCACTCAAACCACCAACTCACTCAACCATCAACTCACTCAACCCACCATCTCACTCAAACCACCAACTCACTCAAACCACCAACTCACTCAAACCACCATCTCACTCAACCATCAACTCACTCAAACCACCATCTCACTCAAACCACCAACTCACTCAAATCACCATCTCACTCAACCACCATCTCACTCAACCACCATCTCACTCAAACCTCCAACTCACTCAAACCACCAACTCACTCAAACCACCATCTCACTCAAACCACCACCATCTCACTCAAACCTCCAACTCACTCAAACCACCAACTCACTCAAACCACCATCTCACTCAAACCACCACCATCTCACTCAAACCACCAACTCACTCAAACCACCAACTCACTCAAGCCACCATCTCACTCAAACCACCACCATCTCACTCAAACCTCCAACTCACTCAAACCACCAACTCACTCAAACCACCAACTCACTCAAACCACCAACTCACTCAAACCATCAACTCACTCAAACCACCAACTCACTCAAACCACCATCTCACTCAAACCACCAACTCACTCAAACCACCAACTCACTCAAACCACCATCTCACTCAAACCTCCAACTCACTCAACCACCAACTCACTCAAGCCACCAACTCACTCAAACCACCATCTCACTCAAACCACCATCTCACTCGAACCATCAACTCACTCAAACCACCATCTCACTCAAACCAACAACTCACTCAAACCACCATCTCACTCAAACCACCAACTCACTCAAACCACCATCTCACTCAAACCACCATCTCACTCAAACCACCAACTCACTCAAACCACCATCTCACTCAAACCACCATCTCACTCAAACCACCATCTCACTCAAACCACCATCTCACTCAAACCACCATCTCACTCAAACCATCATCTCACTCAAACCACCAACTCACTCAAACCACCATCTCACTCAAACCATCAACTCACTCAAACCACCAACTCACTCTCACTCAAACCACCAACTCACTCAAACTACCAACTCACTCAAACCACCAACTCACTCTCACTCAAACCACCAACTCACTCAACCATCAACTCACTCAACCCACCATCTCACTCAAACCACCAACTCACTCAAACCACCAACTCACTCAAACCACCATCTCACTCAACCATCAACTCACTGAAACCACCAACTCACTCAAACCATCAACTCACTCAAACCACCATCTCACTCAAACCACGAACTCACTCAAACCATCAACTCACTCAAACCACCAACTCACTCAAACCACCATCTCACTCAAACCACCAACTCACTCAAACCACCAACTCACTCAAACCACCATCTCACTCAAACCACCAACTCACTCAAACCACGAACTCACTCAAACCATCAACTCACTCAAACCACCAACTCACTCAAACCACTATCTCACTCAAACCACCAACTCACTCAAACCACCAACTCACTCAAACCACCATCTCACTCAAACCACCAACTCACTCAACCACCAACTCACTCAAACCACCAACTCACTCAACCACCATCTCACTCAAACCACCATCTCACTCAAACCACCATCTCACTCGAACCACCAACTCACTCAAACCATCAACTCACTCAAACCACCATCTCACTCAAACCACCAACTCACTCAAACCACCATCTCACTCAAACCACCAACTCACTCAAACCTCCAACTCACTCAAACCACCAACTCACTCAAACCACCAACTCACTCAAACCACCAACTCACTCAAACCATCAACTCACTCAAACCACCAACTCACTCAAACCACCACCTCACTCAAACCACCAACTCACTCAAACCACCAACTCACTCAAACCACCATCTCACTCAAACCACCAACTCACTCAACCACCAACTCACTCAAGCCACCAACTCACTCAAACCACCATCTCACTCAAACCACCATCTCACTCGAACCATCAACTCACTCAAACCACCATCTCACTCAAACCAACAACTCACTCAAACCACCATCTCACTCAAACCACCAACTCACTCAAACCACCATCTCACTCAAACCACCATCTCACTCAAACCACCAACTCACTCAAACCACCATCTCACTCAAACCACCATCTCACTCAAACCACCATCTCACTCAAACCACCATCTCACTCAAACCACCATCTCACTCAAACCATCATCTCACTCAAACCACCAACTCACTCAAACCACCATCTCACTCAAACCATCAACTCACTCAAACCACCAACTCACTCTCACTCAAACCACCAACTCACTCAAACTACCAACTCACTCAAACCACCAACTCACTCTCACTCAAACCACCAACTCACTCAACCATCAACTCACTCAACCCACCATCTCACTCAAACCACCAACTCACTCAAACCACCAACTCACTCAAACCACCATCTCACTCAACCATCAACTCACTGAAACCACCAACTCACTCAAACCATCAACTCACTCAAACCACCATCTCACTCAAACCACCAACTCACTCAAACCACCATCTCACTCAAACCACCAACTCACTCAAACCACCAACTCACTCAAACCATCAACTCACTCAAACCACCAACTCACTAAAACCACCATCTCACTCAAACCACCAACTCACTCAAACCACGAACTCACTCAAACCATCAACTCACTCAAACCACCAACTCACTCAAACCACCATCTCACTCAAACCACCAACTCACTCAAACCACCAACTCACTCAAACCACCATCTCACTCAAACCACCAACTCACTCAACCACCAACTCACTCAAACCACCAACTCACTCAACCACCATCTCACTCAAACCACCATCTCACTCAAACCACCATCTCACTCGAACCATCAACTCACTCAAACCACCAACTCACTCAAACCACCAACTCACTCAAACCACCATCTCACTCAAACCACCATCTCACTCGAACCATCAACTCACTCAAACCACCATCTCACTCAAACCACCAACTCACTCAAATCACCATCTCACTCAACCACCATCTCACTCAACCACCATCTCACTCAAACCTCCAACTCACTCAAACCACCAACTCACTCAACCACCAACTCACTCAAGCCACCAACTCACTCAAACCACCATCTCACTCAAACCACCATCTCACTCGATCCATCAACTCACTCAAACCACCATCTCACTCAAACCAACAACTCACTCAAACCACCATCTCACTCAAACCACCAACTCACTCAAACCACCATCTCACTCAAACCACCATCTCACTCAAACCACCAACTCACTCAAACCACCATCTCACTCAAACCACCATCTCACTCAAACCACCATCTCACTCAAACCACCATCTCACTCAAACCACCATCTCACTCAAACCACCATCTCACTCAAACCACCATCTCACTCAAACCATCAACTCACTCAAACCACCAACTCACTCTCACTCAAACCACCAACTCACTCAAACTACCAACTCACTCAAACCACCAACTCACTCAAACCACCAACTCACTCAACCATCAACTCACTCAACCCACCATCTCACTCAAACCACCAACTCACTCAAACCACCAACTCACTCAAACCACCATCTCACTCAACCACCATCTCACTCAAACCACCAACTCACTCAAACCACCATCTCACTCAAACCACCATCTCACTCAAACCACCATCTCACTCAAACCACCATCTCACTCAAACCACCATCTCACTCAAACCATCATCTCACTCAAACCACCAACTCACTCAAACCACCATCTCACTCAAACCATCAACTCACTCAAACCACCAACTCACTCTCACTCAAACCACCAACTCACTCAAACTACCAACTCACTCAAACCACCAACTCACTCTCACTCAAACCACCAACTCACTCAACCATCAACTCACTCAACCCACCATCTCACTCAAAACCACCAACTCACTCAAACCACCAACTCACTCAAACCACCATCTCACTCAACCATCAACTCACTGAAACCACCAACTCACTCAAACCATCAACTCACTCAAACCACCATCTCACTCAAACCACGAACTCACTCAAACCATCAACTCACTCAAACCACCAACTCACTCAAACCACCATCTCACTCAAACCACCAACTCACTCAAACCACCAACTCACTCAAACCACCATCTCACTCAAACCACCAACTCACTCAAACCACGAACTCACTCAAACCATCAACTCACTCAAACCACCAACTCACTCAAACCACCATCTCACTCAAACCACCAACTCACTCAAACCACCAACTCACTCAAACCACCATCTCACTCAAACCACCAACTCACTCAACCACCAACTCACTCAAACCACCAACTCATCCACCATCTCACTCAAACCACCATCTCACTCAAACCACCATCTCACTCGAACCACCAACTCACTCAAACCATCAACTCACTCAAACCACCATCTCACTCAAACCACCAACTCACTCAAACCACCATCTCACTCAAACCACCAACTCACTCAAACCTCCAACTCACTCAAACCACCAACTCACTCAAACCACCAACTCACTCAAACCACCAACTCACTCAAACCATCAACTCACTCAAACCACCAACTCACTCAAACCACCACCTCACTCAAACCACCAACTCACTCAAACCACCAACTCACTCAAACCACCATCTCACTCAAACCACCAACTCACTCAACCACCAACTCACTCAAGCCACCAACTCACTCAAACCACCATCTCACTCAAACCACCATCTCACTCGAACCATCAACTCACTCAAACCACCATCTCACTCAAAACCAACAACTCACTCAAACCACCATCTCACTCAAACCACCAACTCACTCAAACCACCATCTCACTCAAACCACCATCTCACTCAAACCACCAACTCACTCAAACCACCATCTCACTCAAACCAACATCTCACCCAAACCACCATCTCACTCAAACCACCATCTCACTCAAACCACCATCTCACTCAAACCATCATCTCACTCAAACCACCAACTCACTCAAACCACCATCTCACTCAAACCATCAACTCACTCAAACCACCAACTCACTCTCACTCAAACCACCAACTCACTCAAACTACCAACTCACTCAAACCACCAACTCACTCTCACTCAAACCACCAACTCACTCAACCATCAACTCACTCAACCCACCATCTCACTCAAACCACCAACTCACTCAAACCACCAACTCACTCAAACCACCATCTCACTCAACCATCAACTCACTGAAACCACCAACTCACTCAAACCATCAACTCACTCAAACCACCATCTCACTCAAACCACCAACTCACTCAAACCACCATCTCACTCAAACCACCAACTCACTCAAACCACCAACTCACTCAAACCATCAACTCACTCAAACCACCAACTCACTAAAACCACCATCTCACTCAAACCACCAACTCACTCAAACCACGAACTCACTCAAACCATCAACTCACTCAAACCACCAACTCACTCAATCCACCATCTCACTCAAACCACCAACTCACTCAAACCACCAACTCACTCAAACCACCATCTCACTCAAACCACCAACTCACTCAACCACCAACTCACTCAAACCACCAACTCACTCAACCACCATCTCACTCAAACCACCATCTCACTCAAACCACCATCTCACTCGAACCATCAACTCACTCAAACCACCAACTCACTCAAACCACCAACTCACTCAAACCACCATCTCACTCAAACCACCATCTCACTCGAACCATCAACTCACTCAAACCACCATCTCACTCAAACCACCAACTCACTCAAATCACCATCTCACTCAACCACCATCTCACTCAACCACCATCTCACTCAAACCTCCAACTCACTCAAACCACCAACTCACTCAACCACCAACTCACTCAAGCCACCAACTCACTCAAACCACCATCTCACTCAAACCACCATCTCACTCGATCCATCAACTCACTCAAACCACCATCTCACTCAAACCAACAACTCACTCAAACCACCATCTCACTCAAACCACCAACTCACTCAAACCACCATCTCACTCAAACCACCATCTCACTCAAACCACCAACTCACTCAAACCACCATCTCACTCAAACCACCATCTCACTCAAACCACCATCTCACTCAAACCACCATCTCACTCAAACCACCATCTCACTCAAACCACCATCTCACTCAAACCACCATCTCACTCAAACCATCAACTCACTCAAACCACCAACTCACTCTCACTCAAACCACCAACTCACTCAAACTACCAACTCACTCAAACCACCAACTCACTCAAACCACCAACTCACTCAACCATCAACTCACTCAACCCACCATCTCACTCAAACCACCAACTCACTCAAACCACCAACTCACTCAAACCACCATCTCACTCAACCATCAACTCACTGAAACCACCAACTCACTCAAACCATCAACTCACTCAAACCACCATCTCACTCAAACCACCAACTCACTCAAGCCACCATCTCACTCAAACCACCATCTCACTCAAACCACCATCTCACTCGAACCATCAACTCACTCAAACCACCATCTCACTCAAACCACCAACTCACTCAAATCACCATCTCACTCAACCACCATCTCACTCAACCACCATCTCACTCAAACCTCCAACTCACTCAAACCACCAACTCACTCAACCACCAACTCACTCAAGCCACCAACTCACTCAAACCACCATTTCACTCAAACCACCATCTCACTCGAACCATCAACTCACTCAAACCACCATCTCACTCAAACCAACAACTCACTCAAACCACCATCTCACTCAAACCACCAACTCACTCAAACCACCATCTCACTCAAACCACCATCTCACTCAAACCACCAGACTCACTCAAACCACCATCTCACTCAAACCACCATCTCACTCAAACCACCATCTCACTCAAACCACCATCTCACTCAAACCACCATCTCACTCAAACCACCATCTCACTCAAACCATCAACTCACTCAAACCACCAACTCACTCTCACTCAAACCACCAACTCACTCAACCATCAACTCACTCAACCCACCATCTCACTCAAACCACCAACTCACTCAAACCACCAACTCACTCAAACCACCAACTCACTCAAACCACCATCTCACTCAAACCACCACCATCTCACTCAAACCTCCAACTCACTCAAACCACCAACTCACTCAAACCACCATCTCACTCAAACCACCACCATCTCACTCAAACCACCAACTCACTCAAACTACCAACTCACTCAAACCACCATCTCACTCAAACCACCACCATCTCACTCAAACCTCCAACTCACTCAAACCACCAACTTACTCAAACCACCAACTCACTCAAACCACCAACTCACTCAAACCATCAACTCACTCAAACCACCAACTCACTCAAACCACCATCTCACTCAAACCACCAAATCACTCAAACCACCAACTCACTCAAACCACCATCTCACTCAAACCACCAACTCACTCAACCACCAACTCACTCAAGCCACCAACTCACTCAAACCACCATCTCACTCAAACCACCATCTCACTCGAACCATCAACTCACTCAAACCACCATCTCACTCAAACCAACAACTCACTCAAACCACCATCTCACTCAAACCACCAACTCACTCAAACCACCATCTCACTCAAACCACCATCTCACTCAAACCACCATCTCACTCAAACCACCATCTCACTCAAACCACCATCTCACTCAAACCACCATCTCACTCAAACCACCATCTCACTCAAACCACCATCTCACTCAAACCATCATCTCACTCAAACCACCAACTCACTCAAACCACCATCTCACTCAAACCATCAGCTCACTCAAACCACCAACTCACTCTCACTCAAACCACCAACTCACTCAAACTACCAACTCACTCAAACCACCAACTCACTCTCACTCAAACCACCAACTCACTCAACCATCAACTCACTCAACCCACCATCTCACTCAAACCACCAACTCACTCAAACCACCAACTCACTCAAACCACCATCTCACTCAACCATCAACTCACTGAAACCACCAACTCACTCAAACCATCAACTCACTCAAACCACCATCTCACTCAAACCACCAACTCACTCAAACCACCATCTCACTCAAACCACCAACTCACTCAAACCACCAACTCACTCAAACCATCAACTCACTCAAACCACCAACTCACTAAAACCACCATCTCACTCAAACCACCAACTCACTCAAACCACGAACTCACTCAAACCATCAACTCACTCAAACCACCAACTCACTCAAACCACCATCTCACTCAAACCACCAACTCACTCAAACCACCAACTCACTCAAACCACCATCTCACTCAAACCACCAACTCACTCAACCACCAACTCACTCAAACCACCAACTCACTCAACCACCATCTCACTCAAACCACCATCTCACTCAAACCACCATCTCACTCGACCATCAACTCACTCAAACCACCAACTCACTCAAACCACCAACTCACTCAAACCACCATCTCACTCAAACCACCATCTCACTCAAACCATCAACTCACTCAAACCACCATCTCACTCAAACCACCAACTCACTCAAATCACCATCTCACTCAACCACCATCTCACTCAACCACCATCTCACTCAAACCTCCAACTCACTCAAACCACCAACTCACTCAACCACCAACTCACTCAAGCCACCAACTCACTCAAACCACCATCTCACTCAAACCACCATCTCACTCGAACCATCAACTCACTCAAACCACCATCTCACTCAAACCAACAACTCACTCAAACCACCATCTCACTCAAACCACCAACTCACTCAAACCACCATCTCACTCAAACCACCACCATCTCACTCAAACCTCCAACTCACTCAAACCACCAACTCACTCAAACCACCATCTCACTCAAACCACCACCATCTCACTCAAACCACCAACTCACTCAAACCACCAACTCACTCAAACCACCATCTCACTCAAACCACCACCATCTCACTCAAACCTCCAACTCACTCAAACCACCAACTCACTCAAACCACCAACTCACTCAAACCACCAACTCACTCAAACCATCAACTCACTCAAACCACCAACTCACTCAAACCACCATCTCACTCAAACCACCAACTCACTCAAACCACCATCTCACTCAAACCACCATCTCACTCAAACCACCATCTCACTCAAACCATCAACTCACTCAAACCACCAACTCACTCTCACTCAAACCACCAACTCACTCAAACTACCAACTCACTCAAACCACCAACTCACTCAAACCACCAACTCACTCAACCATCAACTCACTCAACCCACCATCTCACTCAAACCACCAACTCACTCAAACCACCAACTCACTCAAACCACCATCTCACTCAACCACCATCTCACTCAAACCACCAACTCACTCAAACCACCATCTCACTCAAACCACCATCTCACTCAAACCACCATCTCACTCAAACCACCATCTCACTCAAACCACCATCTCACTCAAACCATCATCTCACTCAAACCACCAACTCACTCAAACCACCATCTCACTCAAACCATCAACTCACTCAAACCACCAACTCACTCTCACTCAAACCACCAACTCACTCAAACTACCAACTCACTCAAACCACCAACTCACTCTCACTCAAACCACCAACTCACTCAACCATCAACTCACTCAACCCACCATCTCACTCAAACCACCAACTCACTCAAACCACCAACTCACTCAAACCACCATCTCACTCAACCATCAACTCACTGAAACCACCAACTCACTCAAACCATCAACTCACTCAAACCACCATCTCACTCAAACCACGAACTCACTCAAACCATCAACTCACTCAAACCACCAACTCACTCAAACCACCATCTCACTCAAACCACCAACTCACTCAAACCACCAACTCACTCAAACCACCATCTCACTCAAACCACCAACTCACTCAAACCACGAACTCACTCAAACCATCAACTCACTCAAACCACCAACTCACTCAAACCACCATCTCACTCAAACCACCAACTCACTCAAACCACCAACTCACTCAAACCACCATCTCACTCAAACCACCAACTCACTCAACCACCAACTCACTCAAACCACCAACTCACTCAACCACCATCTCACTCAAACCACCATCTCACTCAAACCACCATCTCACTCGAACCACCAACTCACTCAAACCATCAACTCACTCAAACCACCATCTCACTCAAACCACCAACTCACTCAAACCACCATCTCACTCAAACCACCAACTCACTCAAACCTCCAACTCACTCAAACCACCAACTCACTCAAACCACCAACTCACTCAAACCACCAACTCACTCAAACCATCAACTCACTCAAACCACCAACTCACTCAAACCACCACCTCACTCAAACCACCAACTCACTCAAACCACCAACTCACTCAAACCACCATCTCACTCAAACCACCAACTCACTCAACCACCAACTCACTCAAGCCACCAACTCACTCAAACCACCATCTCACTCAAACCACCATCTCACTCGAACCATCAACTCACTCAAACCACCATCTCACTCAAACCAACAACTCACTCAAACCACCATCTCACTCAAACCACCAACTCACTCAAACCACCATCTCACTCAAACCACCATCTCACTCAAACCACCAACTCACTCAAACCACCATCTCACTCAAACCAACATCTCACTCAAACCACCATCTCACTCAAACCACCATCTCACTCAAACCACCATCTCACTCAAACCATCATCTCACTCAAACCACCAACTCACTCAAACCACCATCTCACTCAAACCATCAACTCACTCAAACCACCAACTCACTCTCACTCAAACCACCAACTCACTCAAACTACCAACTCACTCAAACCACCAACTCACTCTCACTCAAACCACCAACTCACTCAACCATCAACTCACTCAACCCACCATCTCACTCAAACCACCAACTCACTCAAACCACCAACTCACTCAAACCACCATCTCACTCAACCATCAACTCACTGAAACCACCAACTCACTCAAACCATCAACTCACTCAAACCACCATCTCACTCAAACCACCAACTCACTCAAACCACCATCTCACTCAAACCACCAACTCACTCAAACCACCAACTCACTCAAACCATCAACTCACTCAAACCACCAACTCACTAAAACCACCATCTCACTCAAACCACCAACTCACTCAAACCACGAACTCACTCAAACCATCAACTCACTCAAACCACCAACTCACTCAAACCACCATCTCACTCAAACCACCAACTCACTCAAACCACCAACTCACTCAAACCACCATCTCACTCAAACCACCAACTCACTCAACCACCAACTCACTCAAACCACCAACTCACTCAACCACCATCTCACTCAAACCACCATCTCACTCAAACCACCATCTCACTCGAACCATCAACTCACTCAAACCACCAACTCACTCAAACCACCAACTCACTCAAACCACCATCTCACTCAAACCACCATCTCACTCGAACCATCAACTCACTCAAACCACCATCTCACTCAAACCACCAACTCACTCAAATCACCATCTCACTCAACCACCATCTCACTCAACCACCATCTCACTCAAACCTCCAACTCACTCAAACCACCAACTCACTCAACCACCAACTCACTCAAGCCACCAACTCACTCAAACCACCATCTCACTCAAACCACCATCTCACTCGATCCATCAACTCACTCAAACCACCATCTCACTCAAACCAACAACTCACTCAAACCACCATCTCACTCAAACCACCAACTCACTCAAACCACCATCTCACTCAAACCACCATCTCACTCAAACCACCAACTCACTCAAACCACCATCTCACTCAAACCACCATCTCACTCAAACCACCATCTCACTCAAACCACCATCTCACTCAAACCACCATCTCACTCAAACCACCATCTCACTCAAACCACCATCTCACTCAAACCATCAACTCACTCAAACCACCAACTCACTCTCACTCAAACCACCAACTCACTCAAACTACCAACTCACTCAAACCACCAACTCACTCAAACCACCAACTCACTCAACCATCAACTCACTCAACCCACCATCTCACTCAAACCACCAACTCACTCAAACCACCAACTCACTCAAACCACCATCTCACTCAACCATCAACTCACTGAAACCACCAACTCACTCAAACCATCAACTCACTCAAACCACCATCTCACTCAAACCACCAACTCACTCAAGCCACCATCTCACTCAAACCACCATCTCACTCAAACCACCATCTCACTCGAACCATCAACTCACTCAAACCACCATCTCACTCAAACCACCAACTCACTCAAATCACCATCTCACTCAACCACCATCTCACTCAACCACCATCTCACTCAAACCTCCAACTCACTCAAACCACCAACTCACTCAACCACCAACTCACTCAAGCCACCAACTCACTCAAACCACCATTTCACTCAAACCACCATCTCACTCGAACCATCAACTCACTCAAACCACCATCTCACTCAAACCAACAACTCACTCAAACCACCATCTCACTCAAACCACCAACTCACTCAAACCACCATCTCACTCAAACCACCATCTCACTCAAACCACCAACTCACTCAAACCACCATCTCACTCAAACCACCATCTCACTCAAACCACCATCTCACTCAAACCACCATCTCACTCAAACCACCATCTCACTCAAACCACCATCTCACTCAAACCATCAACTCACTCAAACCACCAACTCACTCTCACTCAAACCACCAACTCACTCAAACTACCAACTCACTCAAACCACCAACTCACTCTCACTCAAACCACCAACTCACTCAACCATCAACTCACTCAACCCACCATCTCAC
This sequence comes from Petromyzon marinus, assembly GCF_048934315.1. Taxonomy (NCBI): domain Eukaryota; kingdom Metazoa; phylum Chordata; class Hyperoartia; order Petromyzontiformes; family Petromyzontidae; genus Petromyzon; species Petromyzon marinus. Next base: position 3,222,688 of record NW_027423677.1, on the reverse strand, counting down.
TCAAACCACCAACTCACTCAAACCACCAACTCACTCAAACCACCAACTCACTCAAACCACCATCTCACTCAAACCACCACCATCTCACTCAAACCTCCAACTCACTCAAACCACCAACTCACTCAAACCACCATCTCACTCAAACCACCACCATCTCACTCAAACCACCAACTCACTCAAACTACCAACTCACTCAAACCACCATCTCACTCAAACCACCACCATCTCACTCAAACCTCCAACTCACTCAAACCACCAACTTACTCAAACCACCAACTCACTCAAACCACCAACTCACTCAAACCATCAACTCACTCAAACCACCAACTCACTCAAACCACCATCTCACTCAAACCACCAAATCACTCAAACCACCAACTCACTCAAACCACCATCTCACTCAAACCACCAACTCACTCAACCACCAACTCATTCAAGCCACCAACTCACTCAAACCACCATCTCACTCAAACCACCATCTCACTCGAACCATCAACTCACTCAAACCACCATCTCACTCAAACCAACAACTCACTCAAACCACCATCTCACTCAAACCACCAACTCACTGAAACCACCATCTCACTCAAACCACCATCTCACTCAAACCACCATCTCACTCAAACCACCATCTCACTCAAACCACCATCTCACTCAAACCACCATCTCACTCAAACCACCATCTCACTCAAACCACCATCTCACTCAAACCATCATCTCACTCAAACCACCAACTCACTCAAACCACCATCTCACTCAAACCATCAGCTCACTCAAACCACCAACTCACTCTCACTCAAACCACCAACTCACTCAAACTACCAACTCACTCAAACCACCAACTCACTCTCACTCAAACCACCAACTCACTCAACCATCAACTCACTCAACCCACCATCTCACTCAAACCACCAACTCACTCAAACCACCAACTCACTCAAACCACCATCTCACTCAACCATCAACTCACTGAAACCACCAACTCACTCAAACCATCAACTCACTCAAACCACCATCTCACTCAAACCACCAACTCACTCAAACCACCATCTCACTCAAACCACCAACTCACTCAAACCACCAACTCACTCAAACCATCAACTCACTCAAACCACCAACTCACTAAAACCACCATCTCACTCAAACCACCAACTCACTCAAACCACGAACTCACTCAAACCATCAACTCACTCAAACCACCAACTCACTCAAACCACCATCTCACTCAAACCACCAACTCACTCAAACCACCAACTCACTCAAACCACCATCTCACTCAAACCACCAACTCACTCAACCACCAACTCACTCAAACCACCAACTCACTCAACCACCATCTCACTCAAACCACCATCTCACTCAAACCACCATCTCACTCGAACCATCAACTCACTCAAACCACCAACTCACTCAAACCACCAACTCACTCAAACCACCATCTCACTCAAACCACCATCTCACTCGAACCATCAACTCACTCAAACCACCATCTCACTCAAACCACCAACTCACTCAAATCACCATCTCACTCAACCACCATCTCACTCAACCACCATCTCACTCAAACCTCCAACTCACTCAAACCACCAACTCACTCAACCACCAACTCACTCAAGCCACCAACTCACTCAAACCACCATCTCACTCAAACCACCATCTCACTCGAACCATCAACTCACTCAAACCACCATCTCACTCAAACCAACAACTCACTCAAACCACCATCTCACTCAAACCACCAACTCACTCAAACCACCATCTCACTCAAACCACCACCATCTCACTCAAACCTCCAACTCACTCAAACCACCAACTCACTCAAACCACCATCTCACTCAAACCACCACCATCTCACTCAAACCACCAACTCACTCAAACCACCAACTCACTCAAACCACCATCTCACTCAAACCACCACCATCTCACTCAAACCTCCAACTCACTCAAACCACCAACTCACTCAAACCACCAACTCACTCAAACCACCAACTCACTCAAACCATCAACTCACTCAAACCACCAACTCACTCAAACCACCATCTCACTCAAACCACCAACTCACTCAAACCACCAACTCACTCAAACCACCATCTCACTCAAACCACCAACTCACTCAACCACCAACTCACTCAAGCCACCAACTCACTCAAACCACCATCTCACTCAAACCACCATCTCACTCAAACCATCATCTCACTCGAACCATCAACTCACTCAAACCACCATCTCACTCAAACCAACAACTCACTCAAACCACCATCTCACTCAAACCACCAACTCACTCAAACCACCATCTCACTCAAACCACCATCTCACTCAAACCACCAACTCACTCAAACCACCATCTCACTCAAACCAACATCTCACTCAAACCACCATCTCACTCAAACCACCATCTCACTCAAACCACCATCTCACTCAAACCATCATCTCACTCAAACCACCAACTCACTCAAACCACCATCTCACTCAAACCATCAACTCACTCAAACCACCAACTCACTCTCACTCAAACCACCAACTCACTCAAACTACCAACTCACTCAAACCACCAACTCACTCTCACTCAAACCACCAACTCACTCAACCATCAACTCACTCAACCCACCATCTCACTCAAACCACCAACTCACTCAAACCACCAACTCACTCAAACCACCATCTCACTCAACCATCAACTCACTGAAACCACCAACTCACTCAAACCATCAACTCACTCAAACCACCAACTCACTCAAACCACCAACTCACTCAAACCATCAACTCACTCAAACCACCAACTCACTAAAACCACCATCTCACTCAAACCACCAACTCACTCAAACCACGAACTCACTCAAACCATCAACTCACTCAAACCACCAACTCACTCAAACCACCATCTCACTCAAACCACCAACTCACTCAAACCACCAACTCACTCAAACCACCATCTCACTCAAACCACCAACTCACTCAACCACCAACTCACTCAAACCACCAACTCACTCAACCACCATCTCACTCAAACCACCATCTCACTCAAACCACCATCTCACTCGAACCATCAACTCACTCAAACCACCAACTCACTCAAACCACCAACTCACTCAAGCCACCATCTCACTCAAACCACCATCTCACTCGAACCATCAACTCACTCAAACCACCATCTCACTCAAACCACCAACTCACTCAAATCACCATCTCACTCAACCACCATCTCACTCAACCACCATCTCACTCAAACCTCCAACTCACTCAAACCACCAACTCACTCAACCACCAACTCACTCAAGCCACCAACTCACTCAAACCACCATCTCACTCAAACCACATCTCACTCGAACCATCAACTCACTCAAACCACCATCTCACTCAAACCAACAACTCACTCAAACCACCATCTCACTCAAACCACCAACTCACTCAAACCACCATCTCACTCAAACCACCATCTAACTCAAACCACCAACTCACTCAAACCACCATCTCACTCAAACCACCATCTCACTCAAACCACCATCTCATTCAAACCACCATCTCACTCAAACCACCATCTCACTCAAACCACCATCTCACTCAAACCATCAACTCACTCAAACCACCAACCCACTCTCACTCAAACCACCAACTCACTCAAACTACCAACTCACTCAAACCACCAACTCACTCTCACTCAAACCACCAACTCACTCAACCATCAACTCACTCAACCCACCATCTCACTCAAACCACCAACTCACTCAAACCACCAACTCACTCAAACCACCATCTCACTCAACCATCAACTCACTGAAACCACCAACTCACTCAAACCATCAACTCACTCAAACCACCATCTCACTCAAACCACCAACTCACTCAAACCACCATCTCACTCAAACCACCAACTCACTCAAACCACCAACTCACTCAAACCATCAACTCACTCAAACCACCATCTCACTCAAACCACCAACTCACTCAAACCACCATCTCACTCAAACCACCAACTCACTAAAACCACCATCTCACTCAAACCACCAACTCACTCAAACCACGAACTCACTCAAACCATCAACTCACTCAAACCACCAACTCACTCAAACCACCAACTCACTCAAACCACCATCTCACTCAAACCACCATCTCACTCGAACCATCAACTCACTCAAACCACCAACTCACTCAAACCACCAACTCACTGAAACCACCATCTCACTCAAACCACCATCTCACTCGAACCATCAACTCACTCAAACCACCATCTCACTCAAACCACCAACTCACTCAAATCACCATCTCACTCAACCACCATCTCACTCAACCACCATCTCACTCAAACCTCCAACTCACTCAAACCACCAACTCACTCAACCACCAACTCACTCAAGCCACCAACTCACTCAAACCACCATTTCACTCAAACCACCATCTCACTCGAACCATCAACTCACTCAAACCACCATCTCACTCAAACCAACAACTCACTCAAACCACCATCTCACTCAAACCACCAACTCACTCAAACCACCATCTCACTCAAACCACCATCTCACTCAAACCACCAACTCACTCAAACCACCATCTCACTCAAACCACCATCTCACTCAAACCACCATCTCACTCAAACCACCATCTCACTCAAACCACCATCTCACTCAAACCACCATCTCACTCAAACCATCAACTCACTCAAACCACCAACTCACTCTCACTCAAACCACCAACTCACTCAAACTACCAACTCACTCAAACCACCAACTCACTCAAACCACCAACTCACTCAACCATCAACTCACTCAACCCACCATCTCACTCAAACCACCAACTCACTCAAACCACCAACTCACTCAAACCACCATCTCACTCAACCATCAACTCACTGAAAACACCAACTCACTCAAACCATCAACTCACTCAAACCACCATCTCACTCAAACCACCAACTCACTCAAACCACCATCTCACTCAAACCACCAACTCACTCAAACCACCATCTCACTCAAACCACCAACTCACTCAAACCACCAACTCACTCAAACCATCAACTCACTCAAACCACCATCTCACTCAAACCACCAACTCACTCAAACCACCATCTCACTCAAACCACCAACTCACTAAAACCACCATCTCACTCAAACCACCAACTCACTCAAACCACGAACTCACTCAAACCATCAACTCACTCAAACCACCAACTCACTCAAACCACCAACTCACTCAAACCACCAACTCACTCAAACCACCAACTCACTCAAACCACCATCTCACTCAAACCACCAACTCACTCAACCACCAACTCACTCAAACCACCAACTCACTCAACCACCATCTCACTCAAACCACCATCTCACTCAAACCACCATCTCACTCGAACCATCAACTCACTCAAACCACCATCTCACTCAAACCACCAACTCACTCAAATCACCATCTCACTCAACCACCATCTCACTCAACCACCATCTCACTCAAACCTCCAACTCACTCAAACCACCAACTCACTCAAACCACCATCTCACTCAAACCACCACCATCTCACTCAAACCTCCAACTCACTCAAACCACCAACTCACTCAAACCACCATCTCACTCAAACCACCACCATCTCACTCAAACCACCAACTCACTCAAACCACCAACTCACTCAAACCACCACCATCTCACTCAAACCACCAACTCACTCAAACCACCATCTCACTCAAACCACCATCTCATTCAAACCACCATCTCACTCAAACCATCAACTCACTCAAACCACCATCTCACTCAAACCACCAACTCACTCAAACCACCATCTCACTCAAACCACCATCTCACTCAAACCACCATCTCACTCAAACCACCATCTCACTCAAACCACCATCTCACTCAAACCACCATCTCACTCAAACCATCAACTCACTCAAACCACCAACTCACTCTCACTCAAACCACCAACTCACTCAAACTACCAACTCACTCAAACCACCAACTCACTCTCACTCAAACCACCAACTCACTCAACCATCAACTCACTCAACCCACCATCTCACTCAAACCACCAACTCACTCAAACCACCAACTCACTCAAACCACCATCTCACTCAACCATCAACTCACTGAAACCACCAACTCACTCAAACCATCAACTCACTCAAACCACCATCTCACTCAAACCACCAACTCACTCAAACCACCATCTCACTCAAACCACCAACTCACTCAAACCACCAACTCACTCAAACCATCAACTCACTCAAACCACCAACTCACTAAAACCACCATCTCACTCAAACCACCAACTCACTCAAACCACGAACTCACTCAAACCATCAACTCACTCAAACCACCAACTCACTCAAACCACCATCTCACTCAAACCACCAACTCACTCAAACCACCAACTCACTCAAACCACCATCTCACTCAAACCACCAACTCACTCAACCACCAACTCACTCAAACCACCAACTCACTCAACCACCATCTCACTCAAACCACCATCTCACTCAAACCACCATCTCACTCGAACCATCAACTCACTCAAACCACCATCTCACTCAAACCACCAACTCACTCAAATCACCATCTCACTCAACCACCATCTCACTCAACCACCATCTCACTCAAACCTCCAACTCACTCAAACCACCAACTCACTCAAACCACCATCTCACTCAAACCACCACCATCTCACTCAAACCTCCAACTCACTCAAACCACCAACTCACTCAAACCACCATCTCACTCAAACCACCACCATCTCACTCAAACCTCCAACTCACTCAAACCACCAACTCACTCAAACCACCATCTCACTCAAACCACCACCATCTCACTCAAACCACCAACTCACTCAAACCACCAACTCACTCAAACCACCACCATCTCACTCAAACCACCAACTCACTCAAACCACCATCTCACTCAAACCACCATCTCATTCAAACCACCATCTCACTCAAACCATCAACTCACTCAAACCACCATCTCACTCAAACCACCAACTCACTCAAACCACCAACTCACTCAAACCACCAACTCACTCAAACCACCATCTCATTCAAACCACCATGTCACTCAAACCACCATCTCATTCAAACCACGATCTCACTCAAACCACCAACTCACTCAAACCACCATTTCACTCAAACCACCACCATCTCACTCAAATCACCAACTCACTCAAACCACCAACTCACTCAAACCACCATCTCACTCAAACCACCAACTCTCTCAAACCACCAACTCACTCAAACCACCAACTCACTCAAACCACCAACTCACTCAAACCACCACCATCTCACTCAAACCACCATCTCACTCAAACCACCATCTCACTCAAACCACCAACTCACTCAAACCACCAAACTCACTCAAACCACCAACTCACTCAAACCACCAAACTCACTCAAACCACCATCTCACTCAAACCACCATCTCACTCAAACCACCATCTCACTCAAACCACCATCTCACTCTAAAAGGTTGAAGGTTAAGGTGCAGGCAGCCCTGAAAATATATTGGCTCGCGCCACTGCAAGCTCCCTTTTGGAGGATATGTTGTTGAGCCAGACGTTTGGAAGAGTTGGGAGTAACCCACATTTTACCCCACCACACACGACCTGCCGATGGACTACCCATTGACAGTGCTGAGTGGACAACGGCAGGGCCAGTGAGGGGGGATTTAAGAAACGGTTCAATCACCTGCCGCGCTTGGAGGATGAACCGGCGGCATTTGGGTTGCCAAGCCCAGTGTGATAACCGTCACATTATGGCAGCATCATAATCTGAATATTTTTCCTGGATCAATCCGATGAGCTATAAAGCTCTTTTTCACAGGTGTCCAGCACCACTTCATCATTTGGATGAGGGGTTCCTGAATCAGGTGAGAGACAGATTTGTCCTCCTCTACCAGGTGAGGTCGGGCAATTTTACTTCTCACTTCACCTTCCTCACCTCAACTGATAAGGTAGGAAAATCATTGCTCCTTAACTAGGTGAGAGCCCAATCAGGTGTGACCTGTGGTGCATAAGGGGACCACACCAATGATAAAAAAAAATACTAAACTATTTTTTATTTAAAAATAGAAGAAGGGAAATGATAAAAATATAAAACAATACAATTATCACGACGTTTCGACTGCAACACAAGCAATCATCATCGCTTCTACATGACTTTACCGAAAGAACCAAGAATATGAATCCCTGCAGTCACGAAAGCTTTAAATCAAAATGTATTTTTTATTTATTTACCAAGGTCACATCTATTACAGCAGCCACTATACCTGACCAGTGTTACTCATTTCTACTGTTACCTATTATTATTATGATTAGTGTGTGGACCCACCACAATGCGTTATACCCCTGCTACAACTTTATCACCTTAGTTCTCATCTGATCTCCGATGCTAAGCAGAGTTAAGCCTGGGCTTGCCCTGAGCTACAGACGTGTGACTGTCAGGTGACCAGGGGATGGCAGTGCTGAGTGTTTTCTTCAGCTGCAAGCCGAATGTGGGGAGTTGTGTCGACTGACAGGCAAAGCTGTACCAGCTCAGCGCTCAGACCTCTTGAGACACATACCCACATTACGATCATATGATATAATGTTTCGTTTTAGGTGGAGCGCCGTTCATGCAAATTGCATGAACAATGTCACTGCAGCCAAGCGGTGAGCCAGCACCAACAATTGCCCAAGCTCTATATACCAATATATTCCAGCCAATGTATGCGTGTTTATTCACGTGGGGGGGCAACACTTTATCCCATACACAAGGGACAGATAATATTAGTCCACATTTTGCTCTGCTGCCTTTTGGCATATCCAGGGTATGGCACTTCCTGCATGCTCACGGGAAAGAAGTTTCGCAACATTTGCGTGATCCATGAATCCTCGCCTCAACGGTGCTGGATTACAGGCGTGCACTACCGCCGCCCGGCTAATGAATGCTCCCCTCGTGTGTATGTTTGCGTGTGTGCTTGCTTCTCAGATTGACCTGCTGGAGGACCCGTGCCTGCTTAACGTGGTGATTCTATAGACGGTGTTGCAGGAGATCCGCCATCGCTCCGCTCCTGTCTACAAGAGACTTCGCGACATCATCTCCACTCCGCAGAAACACTTCTACGCCTTCACCAATGAGCACCATCGGTAGGCGCAGCTCTCCAAACGGTCCTAGCCATCTCGCCAATCCAGTGTGCACGGCACACGAATTGACGCCTCTTTACTTCTGAACTGTGGCACACGGTGGCGGTTGGTGGCGCAAAGTCTCGTTGGGACTGTTTCCCAGTGCCATGAGGGCCAGCAGAGTTGGTGGCGTAGTGGCGTTGTGCATAAGGCTGCCCCTGTCCAGATGGCCAAGGATTGGTAGCTGATTTTTTCGCCAGGGCTGAAATTAATTGCACTCCCTTTATTGAATTTTGGCACTCTGTGGGGTGGGGTTTGAATTGTATGTATGTTGAACTTCCTTCACACAGTACATAGCCAACTGTGCTACGTACAGTTGAGATAATAAACTGTGCATCTGATTCGGCTCGTGGGACTGAACGCCCCCGTGGCTTGAGTTACTGAGCAGAAAGGCGTTTTATAAATGTAATTCATGATTATTAAATACATTTCTTGTCATTAAAACTGGATTCCTGAAGGCGTTTGCAGCACTCGGAGGGAAACCTCTGACATTATGCCTAACAACTCACAGGACTACATGATTTACACTTCTCGCAGAGCTGTGCTGATTTTACTGCCCCAGAAGAGGTACAAATTTCCTAGTCGACCTCTTAAGCACCATTTCAACTCCACAACTTTGTTACTGTGACTCGCGTGCAAGTGATTACACAGCAACGCCCAGTGTGATTGTCTAACAGCGCCGTAACTTGATTGTCGTGTGTCTCAGAGACACGTACGTGGAGCAGAAGAAGGGGGATCCTTCCAATGACCGTAACGACCGAGCCATCCGATATTCTGCGTTGACTATTCCACCTGAAGACGGAAGCTTGTGTTGCCTCCAAAACGTCGTGATTGAATTGTTTTCTTTTATTTTTTATTTTATCTACGTGACTTTACCGAATAAAACCAAAGAGTATGAATCCTTGCAGTCACGAAAGCTTCAAATCTTGTCACACTGCTTTTCACATGTAACAGCCCTCTTTTTGAATCCACTGCTGGGTGTGGGCCTCGTTCTGTGCGAGGTTGTGCAAGGTTGTTTGACCGTACGGTAGATCCCCGTTGAATGCGCGTTCACACTACGCGTTTTGGCTTTAACACGGTTTTACCTTTTTATGGAAAGTTTCTAGATTTTAACGCTCAACCGCGCTCGCTACATTGCAAGTATAGCGCGTGGTCACGGACTACTTTTCTGAGCGGCGTCGGTGTTAGCAGTGTTGTTGGATGATGCTAGAAGCTGTAGTACTGATGTATGCTGTGATACCCAGCGTACCTTCCTCTTCCTCGGTCTTTGTTCCAGCAGGATCTTTGTGCGCGGAGCATCATCTTGCTCCATTATATTTTTCACTCACCATATCTCTCACTTGAGATTTAATTAAAGGAGTGTCATACTTAGCATATTGATAGAGATACTATATAAACACAACACATTTTAAAATAAACATGTAAAACAGTGTACTGTGCTATCAAAAACAATTAAATTGCGGGCTGGAACGGCACCCCCACCTTTACCGTTATTTGTTATGGGAACATTACTCCCGCTGAACGCAGATTAGTTTCACTTAGCAATTGTCAGGAACGCAACCCCCGTGTTAAGCGAGGACTTGCTGTATCTCACAACCTTTGGTCAGTGCGGGTTGGTGACGATGATAGCGCGGAACAAAACAATGGACATTGCTTCACCGCCATATGCTGCCCACCACAGCCTATAACAATCTGCTGCGGTCGACTTTACCAAAGGCTGCTTTATAATACTCCAATGGCATGACAACAATACGATGATAATATCCGAGTAGATGGGAGCCTCGGAAAGAACGATTTGCCCCCCAGCTTCACGATTAAATGAATACCACGGCTCGGGGCCGTGATCCCATTTAAGGATCCCTCTCTTTAACAGTGGTAAATGTAGTGCCTCTTACTCTTTGTTTTTTTTCGGTAAAGTCACGTATAAATAAGAAATAATAAAATAACATAATAGCGTACGACGTTTCGGTTGCAACACAAGCAGCCATCATCAGGTACAGAAGAGCTAAATTTACGAGAGAGAAGAAACACATAACCCCAGATGTATATACAGACACCCAAGTAGGGGGGAACTAACACAGATACAACAGGGGACACAGAGAGAAGCATACCAAACAAACAGGGTTTAGCAAAATCGCTGGTTGTAATCGCCAGGGAAACGATATACAGTCCTAGAATAAATGACTGTGCATTTGATAAGGCCACGTGAAGGTGTTGTGATCCCCGCTCTCTATTAGGGTGAGGGCTATCTCTTTGCAAACACCCATGACCTCACGACCACAACGAAGAGCATGTAAGAGATTTGTGGCTGGCCAGATGGTGTCGTACACACGTGTCATTTGGCATTGTGGTGAAACAAATTCAGCTCGATTATAATGTGACTGGACATGCTCGGGAACAATGCCCCATATAAACGTGGATGTCCAGCCAGATGAGCTGGCACGCAGCTGTAGGCTGACCCCATAGCCAGGTGATATCACACTCCTCCATAATCTTGTTGATATGCTCAGTTGAGGTGATGCCTACCTGTAGTTCTACTGATCGGAGGCTGACACTCATTGCTCATTTGAAGACGAGAACAATTCACTTTAATGGGCAACATCAAGTGCATAGATCCTCATATGCTGTTATCTAAATTTTGTATCGCCTCGGTGATTTAGTTAAATTGCAATGAAGAGAACTGGTGTATAAATCAGCCAAACGTGTGCTCAACGAGTGTACGGTTGGCAGATATAAATAGATCTTATTGTTTTCTGCTCTACTGACAAACCATGACTTTATTTACCAATATATATTTTAAAATATATATACAGATAAAAAATAGATGTTGTTGCTTGACTGCTGCTGCTTATCTTGTTTAAATTAAGCCTCTTTCATTTCTGGCCCTCACTCTCAGCAATAAAAAAAAGACTTGGCACTGACTCCTGGCCCTTTACATGGGGAGATGATCTGAACACTTGCAATGAATACGTTTTCACCCTTAAATGTTAAGTGTTACGTTCACAAAATGTGTCTGTTTCCAATAATATGCGTTAATTGTGTTTTGACCGACCATCTGTTGCTTTATATGGTTTCCAAATTTTCCTAAACCCTGTTTGTTTGGTATGCTTCTGTCTCTGTGTCCCCTGTTGTATCTGTGTTAGTTCCCCCCTACTTGGGTGTCTGTATATACATCTGGGGTTATGTGTTTCCTCTCTCTCGTAAATTTAGCTCTTCTGTACCTGATGATGGCTGCTTGTGTTGCAACCGAAACGTCGTACGCTATTATGTTATTTTATTATTTCTTATTTATACGTGACTTTACCGAAAAAAAACAGAGTAATTCCTGCAGTCACGAAAGCTTTGAATCAAGTCTGTAGTGCCTCTTGTTAAACAGTGCTTCAGTTAAACAGGAAAATTAATAAATCCAGCAGGCATGACTTGAAAAGTAACAAATTTACATTTTGGGTGGCACTCTAAATCGTCCGGTAAATCGTGTCGCCAATTATAATTTCTGCGTTTATCTGCGCGTGTCTGTGTACCCCCAGTGGAGGAATACGTGCGCAGCTTGCTGGACAACCCTGAGTTGATTGACCGTCTGGCACTGGCCTCGGAGCAGGTGAGACTCCGTATGCATGCATCAGCTCTGCCCCCCCCTCATATTTATGGTGCGGGCCTGTACCCTTGTCCGACCCCTCACTTCCGCGTTGCATCCAGCTGCCTCACTGAAGAAAGGGACACTTGCCTTGCGCTGAGTACGACGTTTCGCTGGTTGTAATCGCCAGGGAAACGATATACTCGATTTGTAAGTGTTGTGGGTTTACTCTCCAATACACTGGCGTGCTGCAGTAGTAACTAATTGACACGTTTTGTTTTACGTAACAAACCTTACTAATTGTCTGTGCCGGGTTAACTACGCACATTTACGCGCTCTTACCCAAAAAACCTTTATTATGGATAATATTGGTCGCAAAAGAACACGTGTTAAACAGCTCCCGTTTAGAACGTCTCATCCTCACCATCAATGGTCAATCAATCAAATAAATCCTAGATTTATAACGTGGCATATTTACCAAAAAGCAGAGACGGAAGGGTGAAACTCTAGAGGTAGCTCTATGATATCCGCTTTTGTGGAACGTTCTCTAACACGGATGGCCGTACTGCTCTGAGATAAATCAGACTGGATCCTTCGTCTCGTTACGTGATGGCGGTTGCAAAATTGTTGTTGACGCCTGCATGTGCCGTGCGTGTGCTGTGTACGTGTGCAGGATGTGGTGGAGTCCCGGGTAATCTTCCCCGAACATCTCCCGCTGTCCCAGCTGCAGCAAGGTGTGCGTTCCGGCCGGTTTGTCCAGGGAACCTTCCTTGCGAGTCGTGAGAATTACCTGGAGGGGACTCTGAGGGTGCGAGGGGACGGTGACAGTGATAAAGAGGTACACGTTTCACAAGCCTGCGTCTGGAAGGAACAATGCTGTCCGATCGTATCTGTGTGAGTTTTAAAAACAAATTTATAATTAAGCAGTGGCATAGCGTTCTTGGCATGAGCAGTAGCTCTTAACCTTTACTGCAAGGCTGCAGTAAAGGTTAAGAGCTACTGGGCTAAAATATTTGTATTTTGAACGTCTTTTGCACCCTACGTAGGTGTCATAGCCTGGCTCCTGCCCCCCCGGCCTGTGAGTCTTGGTGCAGTTGCACTGCCTGCACACTCGATAGCTACGCCACCACAACTACGTATATACGTTAATTGTGACTACTTTAATAATAGGGTTTTTCCCTTTTTTTTCTGGCAACAAAACTGAAACCTTTTACAAGGAATCATGTGTGCATTAACCACAATACTTGTGGTCAAAATGCAAACAAAAAACACACTATGATAATATATGCATTGTCCTTGAGACTGATTGGTTCACACCAGGGACGGCTTTCTTTTGAGCCTCGACCCAATTGGTGCGAGACCAGAGGACGCCAAAAGGCGTACGCATATATTGCAAATATTATCAGTGTGTTTTTGTTTGCATTTTGACCACAAGTATTGTGGTTAATGCACACCTGGTTCCTTGTAAGAGGTTTCAGTTTTGTTGCCAGAAAAAAGGGGAAAAACCCTATTATATTTTGGTACTGGCAAAGGAGGTCTAATGATGGTTGTGACTACTTTGTTAACAAAATGAATGGTCTATTTCCACCTCCAAAATGTAACGTTAAATAACAATTAGGTACATTGGCCCTTTGTTGGAAAAAAAAACCCAGTCTAGAAATTGCCCTACTTGAACATATGTTACTGAAAAACATTGGTTTCAGAAGATTCATGGGCTCATAGTCCTACATTTTAAATTGTTTATTCGTGGTATTAAAACTCTTGTACAGTAAAACCTTGGATTGCGAGCATAATTCGTTCCGGAAACGTGTTTGTAATCCAAAGCACTCGTATATCAAAGCACTCGTATATCAGTTGTGATCACGTGACGCTCGGCAGTACAAAGCTGCTCGTATTGCAAGACCCTCGCTCGTTTATCAAATTAATATTTATTAAAAATTTTGCTTGTCTTGTAAAACACTCACAGACCAAGTTATTCGCAATCCAAGGTTTTACTGTATATGCTGCTCTCTAACAGCACTTGGCCCAGCGGTCTGTTAAGACTATACGGGGGATCTTTTTTGTCTGCGTGCAGGTGTTGATCCAGGGGCTGCAGCATTTAAACCGCGCGATGCACGACGACATCGTGTGCGTGGAGATGTTCCCCGAGGAGCGCTGGGTTGCCCCCTCCTCGCTGGTCCTGCACGATGAGGGCGTCGCAGGGGACGTTGCAGAAGAGAATGAAGAGGATGTGGTGAGTGGAGCGTGAACACTGCCGAACCAAAATCAAACCCAGACACCTGCAGTGTGCGTGTCTCTCTCCCCGTGGTCGCATGGATTTTTCTCCAGGTCCTCCGGCTTTTCCCTCCACAGTTACAATCTGACATGCACTTAGAGTATGTGGCTGCTATCAATTTCAAATGTGATAAGATACTTCACTGAACGATCATTTGTGGCCAGGTCACTTAAAAAGAGCTATAGAGCTCTCAGGGTCCTTACCTGGTAAAGTTATTTAGTTTATAGTTTTTAAATAGTTTTAATATAAATTTTGATTTAAAGCTTTCGTGACTGCAGTAATTCATATTCTTAGTTTTTTTTCGGTAAAGTCACGTTGAAGGGAAACAACAAAATAATAAAATATATAAAACAATAAAAAAATTCTCACGACGTTTCGACCATAACTCAAACGGTCGTCTTCAGGTGTGTTGGTTTGCATAAATTTATTTTTAAACGGCGCATTTATTTATTTATAAAAACGTTAGCGCCACGCGCAACGATTTGGCAGTTTATTTAGGACTAGCCCATCTATATTCTGAAAAGAGGAGGGGGGAGATGAAATTTTTTATAATGTATGCTGTCTGAAAGCCACTGTAAGCGTAAACAATAAATTAAGACCTGAAATGGTTTATCAAATCTTTCCAATGATTGCTAAGATAGAATCCATCTTCTCGGTTGAAATTGTCTCTGTGCTTGTATATGTGGATAGCCTCATGAACGAATCTCTCATGGAAGCCAGATGGCTTACAAAGAACCTCTGTCTTGGAAAAGTCAATGGCATGTGAGCCTACTGAATTAGAACAATGATCTGCCACGGCCGAGGTGTTGGTCCTACCGTGTTTAAGGTCTGCTTTGTGTTCACGAATGCGGTCCGAGACATGGCGTTTGGTTTCTCCAATGTAACTACTACCACAGAGGCAACTTAGTTTGTAGACACCAGGGTATTGTATGTCCGGAATCACATCTTTTACAGACGGAACCAGATCACGGATTTTATGTAATGTGTTGAAACGGACCTGGATCTTGTGTTTATTCAGGATTTTGGAGATCTTTTTTGTGACCCCCGCAATGTAGGGTAAAGTGATGGTTTTGAAAGGCTCCTCAAGAGGGTTCTTCTTCATGGTTTGAGTGATAGCTTTGCGGATTGTATAGTCGGAGTAACCATTAGCCCTAAGAGCTTGGTGTACGTGCTTGAGTTCACTGCTTATGTGTTCCTGGTCGGATATGCATTGGGCTCTATGATACAGAGTCTTGATGAGATAATTCTTCTGTGATGGATGGTGGTGGGAATCCGGTTTCAGATAAGCATCTGTATGGGTAGCTTTCCTGTAGACAGAGTGGCTCATTGAACCATCAGGTCTCTTTTTAATTAGGACATCCAAAAAAGGTATCTTGCCATCTATTTCGACTTCCATGGTAAATCTGATGGCTGGGTGTATGGAATTGATGTGGTCGAAGAATTGGTCTAGAGCAAGCCGGCCATGTGGCCAGATGACAAAAGTGTCATCCACGTACCTCTTCCATAAGGTTGGGCGCAGAGTGGCAGTCTGGATGGCGTCAGTCTCAAATTTCTCCATGAAAATGTTAGCTATAACTGGAGAAAGGGGGGAGCCCATTGGGGTGCCCTCAGTTTGTTTGTAGAAAGTTCCATTCCAAGTGAAGTATGTATTGGTTAAACAGTGTCTCACCAGGGGGGGTACCTCAGTGTTTAGTCCTTGATGAACCAAGTCTTCAATGATTGCAATGGTGTCAGGTACAGGAACCTTGGTGAATAAGGAAACTACATCAAAACTGATAAGCAGGTCGTCTGGGGACAGGGAAATACCCTTGATTGTCGATACCAGGTGAGTCGAATTTTGTACCACAGAGGTGGTCTTTCCAGTGAAAGGACGCAGGATTTCAGACAAAAAACGAGCTAGTTTGTAGGTGGGGGAGCCGATAGTAGAGACTATGGGACGAAGGGGTGTATCTACTTTATGTATTTTTGGTAAGCCGTATAATCTTGGTGGCCTGGCAGCAGAAGGTTTCAACGAAAACTGTTTAGATTGATCAATTAATGCGGTTGAATCAGAAATTATTTTGTTGGTTTGTGTGACGAGGCTGTTGGTGGGATCTCTTTTTATTTTTGTATAACTACCATCGTCGAGTAATTCTTTAATGTTGTTGTTGTATTCTATTTTATCCATGATGACAGTAGCATTGCCTTTGTCAGCTGAGAGGACTACAATATCATTCCTCTTTTTTAATTTATATAATTCAAAACGCTCATCTTTGCTGAGGTTGCTAGCTGGCATCTTAGCGTTTTTGAGGGTTGCAGCGATTTCAGATCTTGCTACGTCTGCAGCGATGTGACCCAGGCCCCTGAGAGCAACGTCTACTTGGGCAATTATATCATTAACTGGTATGTGTTTAGGTGTGACTGCAAAGTTTAGACCTTTAGCTAAAACGGATTTCAGACTATCGGAAATAGAACTGTTACTGCGATTAATTACGACTTTGTTAACGTCTAACTATAAATGCACCGTTTAAAAATAAATTTATGCAAACCAACACACCTGAAGACGACCGTTTGAGTTATGTTCGAAACGTCGTGAGAATTTTTTATTGTTTTATATATATATTATTATTTTGTTGTTTCCCTTCAACGTGACTTTACCGAAAAAAAAAAAACTAAGATTATAGTTTTAATATAGTTTAAACAAAGAATAACAACAAAAACTCAACCACTTCAAGAGAGACCTTAAACATAATGAACACCGTGTGACCAGACAACAATCCACATTAGAGATGCTGTTAGCTTGATTTTGCGTTTATTAAATGACTTTACATTACATTACTTCAAAATCAAGTCAGGAGTGCTAATCATTTCATACTATTTTTGTATGTACGTAGGGGTTATTTGACCATACTTCGATGCGGGTTGGTGAACGGGGGGGGGCATAGATCAGGAGCATAGAAGGACAGGACAACAGTTCATTTTGCTGTACTGCGCTCTGCTGCCTGCCATTTTGGCGCAGAGCCTATACCACCTGTTATGCATATCCAGGCTCAACACGGTGGCGCTTCCACGGTCTGAGCTCCTTTTTAATGTTTATTTTAATTAACTTAATTAGAACTCAAGAGATCAGGACACGTATCATTTGCGAGAGTGACCTGGGTCACAGGGTGGCCTCTATATTGAAAACTAATTTCTTTAGAACTGCTTTTTGTATTTAGATTGTTGTCCTTTCCGCGCACCTCCGATTAGCATGGTTGGCTGTGTACGGTGCGAAATAAGTTCTACATGCATACATACCACAGTGACAAAATGCAAAACATAATAAAGTACAGCAATGAAGTTAATTGAAATTGGCACGAAAACAACTGTGGTTTATGAAAAGTCGACAATATTGCACAAACATAAACAAGTGTTAGATATTAAATCGCATGTAGTGCAAGTTGGCTTGGGCAGATTATTTATAGGCTGATCATTGCACAGTTATACTTATTAAAACGTTACGTAAACATTAAACACATATAGGGTGACTGATGTGCTAAGCAGGTAAGAGAAAATGTCAATCAGTGAAATCATAAAGAATCGAGAGATTAAGCATCAAATTGTGAATTAGATGGGAGGGTAACCTTTGTTGTAGATAATATTGGTCGCAAAAGCTTACGCGTTTTTTTTTAAACGTGTGGTATCTGATGGGCGTGTTCCGGTTGATTCTATCAATCGCCAGAACTGTTTTAACTTATCAATATTTACGGAGGACTCCTCACTGTGATCTTTTGTCATTTTAACAAAGCGTCAGTCTCATTATTGACATTGATGAGACACAGCATGAAACCACATCCACAGGTTAAGCGCTATTGTTTTGGATTGCTCCTTCCCCTTCAAGCCAAATTGTATTGTGTTATGCAGTGAGTTGGTAAAAAAAATAGTTATTTCATTATTTCAGTGTGTGAGAGAGACGCTACTGTGGTGAGTGCTCATTCGAGTTTGCGTTGTCATCTCCCGGTGCTATCCCAGCTGCTGCTGCTGTCGTCGCTCTTGCTTAGATTACGCAACACGATGTTTGTCCTTTGTTTTGGTCTCCAGCTGAAAGCCGAAAGTGGGAAGATGCGTCGGCCCACTGGCAAAGTGGTCGGCATCATCAAGCGGAACTCGAGGCCGCTGTGCATGGGCATGCTCATGCCCAGCCCAATCAAGGAGGTGGGCTGATCTGCATGTGTGTGTGTACGTGTGGGGAGCGGTAATGTAGCGGTTAGCGCGCTGCGCTACGAATCCTGGGACCCGAGTTGGATTATATTTATCGCTCATAACCAATAAACAGCGCCAAATGTCTGAACCTGTCTTGGGCCCTTCCCTAGGTCGACTCGGCCATAAATGAGTCTCTGATGTGGCATGTAAACATCAGCGCTGTGGAGACAAAGGCGGTCGGGCATGGTGCTGGCCGTACCCACCCCGTCGTTTGCCGTACCAGCTTGAATAGGTGTGTGTTGACGGCACTTGCCCAAACAGTTTGTTGAATGCCTTACTGGGGGCTCTTTGTGCGTGTTGCAGGCCACCCGCCACCTGTTCACGCCCGCGGACCGCCGCATGCCACGAGTGCGGGTGGAGACAAGACAAGCAGCGTCCCTGCAGGCCCACCGCATCGTGGTGGCCATCGATGGCTGGCTGCGACACTCCCGCTACCCGAACGTACGACTGCACCGTGACGCCCCGGACGCCGTGACACCTCACCCGTCTGTCCCGTGGTCGGCATCGTCGGGCTCATCCTTCTGTCACTTGACGCGCGGCCACGCGGCTCTGTATGCAATACAGCCGTCGAACCCAAAACACGAACGGTGACACGGTGAATTGGAAGTCAGGGTGGTTGAAGTGGCACCACTGTGATATTTTTTTGTTTGAAAGCATGGCAAACTCACCTGTGATTCAACCTAGGTTATTAAGGTGTTGTAAGTTGATAGTCTCAGCCCAGTCACCAATAACTGCACCAAAAACGATATTAAATTTGGTCGTGCACTTCGATTGTTTGATTTCCATCTCTGAGAAAACTACTGCGTTTGACTGCCATGTGATGAACATTACTTTGATTGGCAGAGTGGTTGGAAAAGCACTGCCCCCCTACAATTTGGACTGCATTTCACTTCAATGGATCTTAGAAGTAGCTCTGTTATGTCTGCTCCTGTGGGTCGTCCTTGACCACGAAGGGTTTGTATAGATTGCTTGTCTTGTGCGATACCATTAACACAATGAGAAACAAAATTGGTGAAAAGTTAAATATATTGTTAAGATGTATTCTTTGGGTTGTATCTTTGTTTAAACAGATGTCGGTTAATATTCTACATAATGTACGTTAGGTACAAGGTTGGCATTGTGGTTGTGCTTTTCATACCTATTTGCCACTGCACAACCGAGCGACACCATGGCTGGCACGGTTTAGTAGGCTGCAGGTTGTTTATCCACTGCAAAAGCGGATCCATGTCATGGACGGTCAATGCTTTGAACAAGGCTAGGCACGTGCAGATGACGCTGTGGTGCCACGTCCCCGCGGTGTACTGACTGCCGTCACACAATTAACGTGTCGCTAGCCCCGCCCCTGGCCCTGCTCGGCCCCCGGATATATTTGGATGCCTTGTGGGGCCAGCATACTACGGTTTGGTTCTGGTTCGACACGGCAAAAAGCCAGTGGGTGACC
The DNA here is from genome assembly GCF_048934315.1 of Petromyzon marinus. NCBI lineage: Eukaryota > Metazoa > Chordata > Hyperoartia > Petromyzontiformes > Petromyzontidae > Petromyzon > Petromyzon marinus. Next base: position 3,202,047 of record NW_027423677.1, on the reverse strand, counting down.
ACAGACACTTCGAGAGATCTGCACTGTCTGGGTTCCAATGTACCAGTGGAAAAGGGATACCGGTGACGATTGGCCACGTATGTGCATATGCATGTTGAACTTCTTCCGTACCATACGTAGACAACCGTGCTAATCGTCCGTGTGCTTGTGCAGGGCCATTTTGTGCGCTCTCTGGGCAAATGTGGGGATAAGGAGACGGAGACGGAGGTGCTGCTGCTGGAGCACGACGTGCCACACCAGCCCTTCAGCCAGGCCGTACTTGCATGCCTGCCCCCTCCCACGTTCAGCATCACAGCGGAGGTACGCATGAGACGTGTGACGATATGTCAATTCATCGATTGAGTTCAATTCTTACGCCTGCGGTGTGTTGGTGTGTTCGGTCGTGCATGTGAGAATCCTTTACTTCAATGTTCTTTATTACAAGGCCCACGGGCCACTGGTGGCCCCTGGGTGGCCTTTGGTGTGGCCCATGACGTGTGGCCCCCGACGTATAGGCCCCCGACAATAGACAAATGCGAAAACACCCCCCATCATCATCATCGTGCTGTCAAACCGCAATAGTTTCAAGATGTTTGGCCTGCGTAGAATACCTTCTAGAGGACTTCTCTGGAGCTCTCCCTCCAGTCGAGGTCCTTCCGCTGCACTGTCATGAACGAGAAGCCACGGGGCTCTACGCCTTTACCGCAGACCGTATATAGAAAAGCCGTCGACCTGAAAGAAAGTCGATGGCTCGGACACATCATCGTAAGAAGAGAGGAAATTCACATCGGAGGAATGAAGGCGATGGACTTATGGAAGCACCAGGGCGGAGACCCGAGAGGCAGGCCTCGAGAGATGCGGATCAAAGTGGTGAGCCAGGATATGGAGGACTTTGCAGTAGCCGTGGAGATGGTCCAGTACATAAATGAATGGAGCAAGGGGACTACAGACTTTTTTCCTATAACGCTGTACTTGCGTTCCTGAAGAACACCGAATTGTGGAAAAATCGCATAATAAATAATATAGGGTAAAGCACAGTCCGCGATAACACGTGAGATGCGTACGCAGGCTTAACAAAGACTTCGGGTACGTGAGTAGCATCTAGAAGCATCCAGAAACATCCCGCCTTGTGTGATGCTACACCGAGGCAACCGTACAACCGCTTATTCTGCCTCGCACAACGCAGTTCTGTTCACTCGATCGCCTTTTATCCAATTCGCATCCATGTTATGAAAAAATGTGTTCCCTAATGCATTCATCGCATTATATCTAATTCACGATGTGAAAACACGCAGAGTTATAGGAGAACGGACTGTACTTTCAGAATATTCAGTCGCCTATTGAGAAGATAGAACGCCATTAGAATGAAGTTGGTTTACCCATGTATGGCTCACCCTGTGTTTTGTTTGTTGTAAGTCAGCGTTTTGTTGAACCTGGTGCTGTGTGTGTCCCGTACAAGGACCAGGCTGGCAGGGAGGACCTTCGTGCGTTGTCCATCTGCAGTGTGGATCCTCCAGGCTGCACAGACATCGACGATGCCCTACACTGCAAACCGCTCGACAATGGGAACACCGAGGTATTCATTTGGTGGTGGTAATCGTGGTCACGGTCGCGGTAATTCGTGCCTATTCCTTTCATGGTTTTGTCAATGCTAGCGGAGGTTACAAGGGGAGTTTAAGTGGCACAATGATAAGTGCACTGCACATTCATCCTGTCAAGCTGGTTTAGTTCCAGTCATGGCTAACACCGGTACAGAGTGATATCTAAAAAAAACTGCCCAAGTTCTCCCCTTCACCACCTGCATTGACCATCGTAACAAAGCAAGGTCAAATGACAATCGCAACCCATTACGGCATGGAGAAGCCCTCATCCTGCAGTGGATTGACAAAGGGGTGGACAATATTCCTGTTATTAAGTTTCCAAACATTGTTGCCTTAGTGCCCGTATTCTTGGTCTCTGCTCGGCTCAGGACTGACTTCAACATGGCTTGGTTCTGGCTTGATCTGCTCCGTTGCCTCCAAAGAAGTATGAGTGGCTCAGCTGTGCCTTGGCTCAGGCTCAGCTCACGGAAATTCTGAGCGTGGCTGGGAGCATGCAGAGATATACGTGGAGGCACAAGGGACACGGAGGCTCAGGGCTGGAACCATGCTTAGAGGCAGCTTGGGTTTTAAGCGTTGCTTTGATGTGGCTTATTGAGAATTAGAATCAGAATATTTATACTGGAGGAATCCAATGAGCTATAAAGCTATTTTTCACATGTCCAGTAGAGGCGGGTAAGAACGTTACAACAGCAAACAGTACAAAAACATAATAGTAGTGCAAAGTACAAGAAAGATCAACAAATAACCCAAACACAAACAAATACAACTAAACCATCCCCATCTTACCAGGAAAAGCCCACTGAGGTATTGATTTATTTTTGATTAGTGACCTGGCCACAACTGAATAGCTCAACAAAGTGGCCCATCATTTGGACATTTATAGCAGCCAAAATAATAGAAATAATCTCAATGCATGTTGCGCGAGAGCCAAGCCTGAGCCAAGCCATGGCTAAGACCCCACTGGCCTAAGTGTCCACGTCACTGGCCGAATGCCTGGTTCACAATGAATGCACCAGGTAGTAATGGGTGTGCATTTCATTTCACATTATTGTGCTTTGGTTGGAGTGGCTATGGTGGAGGTTATGCATGCATGTGGAGTGAACGACTTCCGCCAGACGTCTAGTAGAAGGCGTCTTATTTATTAAAAGCACACAGGGCGATACACTTCGTAACGCGGCTACACCTAGGCTGTACAAACACGCAGCCCATTTGCGTCCTGCGTAGCTACGCTGGCTGGTTGACGAGCGTAGCGGCGGAGACAGAGCTGCTCTTGCAGAAGAACCAGCCACGTGGTCGGAGACGAAGAGATGACGACCGTAGCGACGCAACCAGGACCCAGACCCCACGCTAACAGCCCCGAAGTTCTGATTCGGTGCTCTTTATATCTGCCTGGAGTGGCCAAGCTCCACCTCTGGCCACGCCCCCTTTCTAGAACCTTCTAGGCCCTTCGGGATGGTTCCCGGAGCTTCTCGACTGACTCCGCCGTTGACCTTTACCCCAGATACGCCCCTTCATAATAAGGCATTATGTAATGCAGCTATAACCTTAATTACCCTTACAGGCCGGCAGGTATCACCCTGTCATTACACATCCATGCATGTGAGGGTGGTGACGGTGTGTTAATGTGTGTTCTAGGTTAGGGTACACATCGCCGATGTGAACTACTTTATCCGGCCGGGGAATGCCTTGGATGAGGAGGCATCTCTGCGTGGTACCACAGTTTACCTGTGTGAGAAGGTGAGATGTGGATTTCTTCTTGCCACAATATCAAGTGTTTTACGACCCGCCGATTTCATCCTTTCATTCTTAACTTTACGACATGATGTAAAATATTACGATCTAACGATCATCGCGGTACCAGTTTCCCCACAACTTTGTAATTGTATTTGACATTTTCACCACATTTTTTTTGCGTGCTTTTCAGTACTTCCCGTATGAATAACAATAACTTAAAAATGAATTCGAATTTAAAAAAATGTGCAACAACAATGCTAAATATCTCTCATGATGTTTTAAACGAGGTGATTTTTGTGGATTTCTTATAATATGATGTACCGTGACATCATGAGCGGCAGGCTATCGGCGCAGTGGTAACACTCGTGCCTTGCAGCAAGGAGACGTTGGGTTTGATTACTCAACTCTTGTGCCTTTTTGCTTGCAGCTTTGTTTGTTCTCCCCCCTGTTAGTGAATGGGTTTCCTCTGGATTCATCAGATTTCCTCTAAATAAAACCCATACAATCTTAACTGGCATTCGCGAAAACATCCCCTTGCTGAACAGTTACCTGCAGGTGACTTAATCATGTGTGGGTTTGCTTGCAAAACACTCGTTGAGTTGGTGCATATGTATTTGCCAGATTGTGTTTATTGACAGAGAAGTTGTTGCGTTTATGTGTTTGTGCGCCTGCAGAGGATTGATATGGTGCCAGAGTTATTGAGCTCAAACCTGTGTTCCTTGAGATCCAACGTCGACCGGTGAGATGCACCAACAACTGTGAACTCGCGAGTGTGCACATTGCAACCCATACTCAGCAGCTAACGTGCGTTGTTGCCAGGTGCACATGTAATCCCATGATGCGTGGCACTGTTTAAGTGTCATTGTACAGATCCACACAAGCATGTGTACATACATAAGCAGCCAAACCAGGATGGCACAATGGTAACACATGTCTCACAGCAAGAATGGCCTAAGATTGATGCCCGACTTGGTTGCCTTTCCATGTAGATTTTGTATGTTCTCCCCCTATTTAGCATGGGTTGACTCCAGGTTATCAGGTTTCCTCTCATCGCTAACATAAACGTGTTATTACTACTATGATCCTTAACCATGGAAAGCCTCACTGAATCCCATAACTTCGGGAGGGTACTGCAAAGCTTTTGCAGTCGAACAATGGTTGCTACATATATATTCCAGTTGAGTAATTTGTAACAACCCAAACCGGTATTTGGCCAAACATCCCGCTGCTGAAAGAATGACTCGACTACCAAAAACTTGGCAAGACCCTCCTGAAAAAGAGTCTCGAGACTTTGCGAGGCTTTCCCGAGTGAACACCCTGCACCACTCCAATGTCGACGACTCTGCCACTCGACGGTGAATGGCGACGGTGCATGTGCTGTGCGCGTGCAGGCTGGCGTTCTCGTGCATATGGGAGATGACTCCAAAGGCTGAGATTGTGAGCACACGTTTTACCAAGAGCATCATCAATTCCAAGGTGATTCCCCCCCCCCCCCCCCCCCCACAGACGTTCAGTTTTTGTAAAACTCTCGTTTGCTTTCACGTGTATTGTATCGGTGCCTTGCTATGTTAGTGCAGTTGAGGTTTCCGGATGGCTGAGAGGTCAGAGCGTTGAGCTTGCACCTCTGAGTTCACAAGTGTAGCGAGATGAAACGGGTTCACAAGTGGTAGTATGTATGTTGAACTTCTTTCGCACCGTACGTAGCCAACTGTGCTAATCGGAGGTGCGAGGTAGGACATGAAAGTAGTGAGTTGATGGTCTCTGTCCAGTCAACAATCACTGCACAAAACACAGGTTTGTTTTTTTAGATTAGATCGTGTAAATATGTAAATGTGTCATTAAACCCACCCCCACCCGACACAGCCAACTAATAAGGGTTGTCACGTAAACAGAACATGCCAATTCGTCACGAGTACAGCACACCGGTGTGTTGTACCAGTGACGAATTGGCCACGTTCTGTTTATGTGACAACCCTTACTAGTCGGCTGTGTCGGGTGGTGGCGGGTTTAACGACACATTTATGTATTTACACAATCTAACCCAAACAACCTGTATTATGGATGATATTGGTCACGAAAGCCTACGTGTTAAACTCACTGCACGAAAGACCACCAAATTACATTGCACTAAATTTGGTTAAATTCCAGCTTTGAGAATTAAAAAAATATATATCAATTTTACTTTCTTTGGGTGAGCGTAACCCTCAGTGGTCATCGGGAGCCACGTAGACATCTGTTGAGTTCTGGCTTGGGCTTGGATCAGGCGTGGGCATTGTGTAATTGCGAGGACCCCATGGTTCACCCGTGGTGTGTTCATCGTATCCCCGCAGGCGTCTCTGACGTACGCAGAGGCTCAGCTAATGATGGACGACGCTGGGCGGAAGGATCCGGTCACCAGCAGCTTGCGTGGCCTCAACTCCCTGGCCAAGATCCTCAAGCAGAGGCGCATTCAAAACGGGTAACTCATTGTCAAGATCCTCATCCCCTCCACCGCCACTGGAGCGATGAGCCGTATTAATGTGTGCACCGCATTTAGTCGATCGGCAGGTCGCCTGTGGCGCGGTAAAGTGTGGTTACTCCCGTGTCTTCTAAGACATCCGGCCAGCGTGGAAGAGTAGGCTAAAATACATTGAGAGGGACTGTAAAAGGGTGTATCCCTAGAGGGGCCGCCTCTTATGGGAGCCCCCTTCTTCCAGCAGTGGCTTGAGCAAGCAATTGCAAGGCTGCACCTGTTGCTTTTTTGACCCCATGATGCATGAGGCTTGGGTGAATATCATGCACAAACAAGTGTTACAGGATTCATACTCTGTTTTTTTTCGGTAAAGTCACGTAGGTAAAACTATAAAATAAAATAACAACTAAATTAAATCACGACGTTTCGGGCGCAACACAAGCATCCTTCTTCAGGTGGGACAACCACAGCCAGAAACAATTGCTGAAGTGGGCAAAAAAGGGCTGTTGTAACAAGAGGCTATATAGGTAAGAGAGTGGGGGGGAGCAAGGGGGGAGAGATAGAGATGGGGGGTGTGGGGTAGGGGAAGTGGGGTGCTGCTAGAGGGATTAAAGGGGCGAGCACGGCAAAATGCCGGGGGGGGGGGGGAAGTGAGTGGGGCTGGGAGTGGGAGGCTGAAGAAGCTGGAGATGCGGAAATGAAGGCAACAATAAAGAAGTTAAGGTTTTACCTGGTTAATAACATCCTTCTAGATTGGAGTGTTACAGGCTGCTGCGGGGCTACATTGTGGGCAATAGAGGACAATGCAGTGACATAAATTGTTTTACTCTTCTTAATGCTCCCATGTCTGTGCTCCCCCACCTTTGCCAACGCGTACTGACCACCACGGTTAAGTACGGTAAAACCACCCCACGACCCGTATGACATGGGGCGGCCCTCATCCAGCAGTGGATTGACTTAACGAGCTGTGCATGTTCAACTCAAATATCTGAGTTTGTGAAGTGTCTTATATTAAGATTCTGTGTTGTTTTGGCTGGACATGATAATCGCTCATGTCCCTTCTCCACCCGTAGGGCATTGACTCTGGCATCCCCTGAGGTCCGATTCCACATGGACAGCGAAACCCACGACCCGATCGACCTGCAGACCAAGGAACTCAAGTGAGTCTCGTCAACAAGACACCTCCCATGACTGCGATCCGACTGTTGTGCAGATCTCTCTATCAGAATCAAAATATATATCTACTGGAAGAATCCGATGAGCTATAAAGCTCTTTTTTCACAGATGTCCAGTTGGGGCAGGTCACAACGTTACAACAACAAACAATACAAGCACACGTTAGGATTGCAAAGTATTGGAAAGGTAAACAAATAACTTAAACAAATATACAAATAAAACTAAACTATTTTTATCTTACCAAGTAAAACCCTGACCACAAATGATAGCTGAACAAAGTGGCTTATCACGTGGGAAATTTATTATCAGCAAAATAATCTAAGATAAAGAATCTTGACCCTTGTGGTTGATGTGTTGTGGTGGCGGAAACTGGTGCGTGTACACAGGGAGACCAACTCGATGGTGGAGGAGTTCATGTTGCTCGCCAACATCTCCGTGGCGGAGCGCATCGTAGGCGAATTCCCCGAGTGTGCGCTGCTCCGACGCCACCCGGCGCCTCCGCCTTCCAACTACGACATCTTGGTGAAGGCGGCGAAATCAAAGGTAGAGTTAGAACCCCTTTTAACGACCACCCTTGTTAACTAATCGCTTAACAACGGGCCTCCATAGAGCTCAATGTGTAGGCTTAACCGACCATTTCCCTGTTAACGACGGGCTCTTGTAGGTACAGTAAATATGAATTAATGCCACGTAGAAGGAAAACAATAAAATAAATATAAAACAATAAAATTATCACGACGTTTCGACTGCAACACAAGCAATCATCATCAGGTGTGAAAACCACAACAAGAAAATTTGAAAAAAGTGGCAGTTATTTTTAACGTTAGCACCACGGAGAGAGATTTGACAGTTTGTTCAGATGGACGAGTCCATCTATGTTCGGAAAAGAGGAGGGGGGAGACAAAAAATAATGGATGCGTTCTGACAGCCACCTTAAGCGTGATCAATCAATTAAGACCCGAAATGGCTTATCAAATCTCTCTCTGTGGTGCTAACGTTAAAATAACCGCCACTTTTTTCAAATTTTCTTGTTGTGGTTTTCACACCTGATGATGATTGCTTGTGTTGCAGTCGAAACGTCGTGAGAATTTTATTGTTGTATATTTTTATTATTTTATTGTTTCCCTTCTACGTGAATTTACCGAAAGAACCAAGAATATGAATCCCTGCAGTCACGAAAGTTTTAAATCAAAATGAATTCATGCATTTATTAAGTGTTTATTTTAATATGATGTGTTTATAATGTTAGTATCTTTATGTATTAATATCCATTGTTTAAATATTATAAAGTACGTTTTTTGGGTGAACAAGGGAAACTTTCGATGCTATCGGAACGAATTAAGCTTTTAACACGTATTTCCTATACTCGCTTAATGACCAAATCCTTTAATGCTCGTGTTCGTGGAACCAATTACCATCTTTAGGAGGGGTTCTACTGTTTCTAGATTGCTGTTAACCTTCCTTCAATATCATCCTCCTCGCAAGGAATTCAGAGGTCGTCGGGTGGCTCAAATTTTTGTTTGAGGTCTTTTGGTTTAACCGGGTGAGAACTCAAGAGAACATAATAGTCTCATTTGCAAGGGTCACCTGGGTCACCCTATGACCCAGAGATTACAGCTGGGACCCTGGCTTCAAAATCCAGCAGCCACATTGAACATACTGTGTTATCAAGTGTAGGGAGTTGAAGGACTCGGCTCGTTTCCCAGCTACTCCACAGAAATAAGCAACAAAAAACCATCACGATAAATGTAGTACTGTATTTAATTTTAGATAAATTCCAGCACTGAAATGTTGAAATATCAGGTCGACTTATTGTGATGAACATTATGCTCAAAATGGGTGGGAATGTGCTACCCCCTACTGTGAAGCAGAGGTGTCTTGAAACGATGTCAGTATTGGCCTGAGCGAGCAATTGCAGGGCTGCACCTTTTACCTTTATCTTGAGATGTAGCCGTATAGTTTCCACTCGCCCTTAGAGGCAGAACAACTCAAAAGGTGTGACGAACCACAGACAACGCTGGAAGGCAGCCAGGCACTGTGCCAGATGTAGATTAATCCACTTGCCATACTGCCTTCTCCTGGCAAGCCAGGTTATGGAAACCTGAATGCCTACAGGAAGTGCGCTGAATAACGTTTTCTTTCCAATACACCACAACCCTTGCTGCTTCCCCAGCACTGAACTACAAGCCACGTGCGGGATAGTCACCTCACAAACGCCGGTGTGACCGATTTTTTTGCGCAGAACATCGAGATCCAGGTGGACTCGGCTAAGGCGTTGGCCGAGTCCCTGGACCGGGCGGCGGTGCCGGGAGCGCCACCATACCTCAACACTCTGCTGCGCATCCTGGCCACGCGCTACATGATGCAGGCCATCTACTTCTGCTCCAGCATGGATCCCGACACCCACCACTACGGGCTCGCCACCGCCATCTACACCCACTTCACGTTGCCCATTCGACGGTGACGTGCTCTGGCGTCAGGCACACGCGTGAAATCGACCTTCGCGATTATTGAGGGGACTATGTTGTTGTCTTGGTGTGGTCTGGGACTGTGCTGCCTTTCCCAAGTTTAGGAATTTATTCATTAATTGATGTACTTATGCAATGTTAATTTGTCATTATGGCACACCTCCGATTAGCACGATTGGCTACGTACTTGTATATCTTTTTTCTATTATTTACTTTTAGTGATTTGTTTACCTTTCCTATTCTTAGCACTCCTATCATCTACCTACTGGACATCTGTCAAAAAGAGCTTTTATCGCGAATCGGATTTCTCCAGGATAAAGATTCAGATTTTGACTTATTTTTCTAAAAGGTCCTATAAACGGGAAGTTTGGCCAATTCCTTAAATGGTTGTTTGGCTTGTGTTGGAGAAAAACTAGAGGATCCAAAGAACACCAACGCCTACAAGGAGGGTGACAGTGTTCCACGTGCAGAATCAAGAATCCATTGCCGTGTTGCAGCGGCGGCCAAAAGTGAATTGCAATTCTGCCATGGATCGCTAACGATTTTGTTGTGAATCTTAAATAAGAACACAGATATGAGCAGGCAGCAATTTGCGTTACATCTGATGACAAATAAAAAAAATCCTCAACAAAGAATTAAATTCATACATTAATAAAGCTAATTTCCACAAGCAGATGGTGCTAGAACGTGGTATGTCCAGAGTACAGTATTCTATCACAGCGTTAAATCCATCTGAGTCATTGTTTGAGTAGCTTTCTGGTGGATCGTGAAACCCGCTGAGATCCACCAGAATGAATCGCGGTGCTTGGTGGATTAATACCGCTGCTCCGTTGGCATCTCGTGGCCATACCGCAGCCTGTATCTACTGTAAATTTAATCTTTATATTAAATAGAGGCTACAACAAATGTGAATATTGTTGTTGTTGTCTCCCTGTACCGTTACAGATACTCGGATGTGATTGTGCACCGGCTGCTGGCCGTGTGCGTGGGCGCCGACCCCACGTACCCGGCGCTCACCGACAAGCAGAATCAGCAGCAGCTCTGCAACAACCTCAACTACCGCCACAAGATGGCGCAGTACGCCCAACGCTCGTCTGTAGCTTTCCACACGCAGGTGGGAGGCGGAAGTGTGGGCCACGTGGAGCTTGCACGGCGTGTGCTTAGGCACCTGATAATGCGTCCATTCGTCTCTTGAAAACCATTTTTAAGGCCACGAAAGCAGGCATCGTATTGTGCATGTAGTAAGAATCAATTGTTTTCTATTCACACGCTTACGTGTGGTGGTGCCGTGGCTGTACTGGTTGGCTACACTTGACATTGCTTTTCAGCATTCTTCTGTGTTTGCTGAAAAACCTAGTCACTTGGCACATTTGCCCATGATGTGACAACTTTATTTGATTGGCTCTGTCAGGTGATGGAGGATTATAGTCAATACAATTGACATTGTACCTTCACGATTGAACTCAAAATAATCCCCATGACATGATGCCAATAGCACAACTGGAATAAATTAGCGGGGGGATGCGGAAAATTACCTTAAATTTTGTTAACTAATTATGGGCTTGGTAAGTGATGCGCGTGTGTCTGCTCTTGGCCACGTAGCGGTGATTAACGGCTGTTGTTGTTGTGGTCTCAATTGTTCTTCAAGAGCAAGGGAGTGGTGAGCGAAGAGGGCTTCGTGCTGTTTGTGCGCAAGAACGCCGTGGTGGTGCTCATTCCCAAGTACGGCTTGGAGGGGACGGTTTTCTTTGACTCCAAAGATCTCAAGCTCAACGTTACCTTCGACGAGGAGGTAGGGCATGTGTTCACTTAACCGGGAGGCATTGGCATTTCCCGAACGGCTGAATTCTGCATTTAAACCCAGGACTGGCTTAATGCACTGGGACCCAAGCCCCCTGACCATCTCTCTACGATTAGGTTTCTATCAGACACACAGACACTTGGTTTAAGGTGGAAGAGTTTCTCATTGTAAACAATGAGAAACTCAAAGGGCAGAAAAGTACTTGTAGAATAAAAACAAATGAGGGAAATAGTAGTTGATGCAAAAAGTGATCTCTAGATGGCAAAAAGCACATTTGTGACCATTGGATCCAGTCCTTTCCAGCATGCCTTGCATGCCGCATTACATTGTCACTCTGCGTGGATAAGTGGATAATGCACACAGCCTAATTTGGACCAGAAGCTCAAAAGGGTCAACATTTGCAGCCATATTTTAGGTATGTTCTTAACTGCAATTGTACACTCCATATAACCTAAGGGGGGTTGCATCTACTCCTTAATGATGGCCAAATAAGGCTTTAAAATTCCTTGGCTGGCCCGCACATCACGATCCCTCGGTTGGTTTGGTCATTGCAGCCATCGGCTTCTCATGCCTGATTTTCAGCTCGCGGTGAGGTGGCCCAAGCGGTATTGCATTCGCTGTGTGTTGTGGAGGTTTGCGTTTCAAACTCGGTGGCCACTCCGGTTAATACTGTGGTGTGTATTAAGCGTAAAATATTTACAGGCTATCCGCTTTAACAGTGGACGTTAAAAGATCCTGTAACGTTATTCGTGTGCCAGCATCATGGTCCAAGGTTGGCAAATTACATGCAAATTACTTATTTGGGGAGCACATATTAATCGTTCGCCTCCTTTTACAAAAACGTAGCAGTGACCTTGAATGCAAACGTTTTGAGAATCAGTGAGGCTTTTCTGAGTGACCCTTGTAATTGTATTAATAATAACGGTGGGTTCACGTCAATCCGTACTTGTATGCAGGGCACTTGGCAGAGAGCAGTCAGCGGTAGTGTAGCGGTTAGCGTTCTGTGCTACAATCCTGGCGACTTGGGTTCGATTCCTTCGCACGGTCAACACCAGTGATGATTATCTGAACCGGTCCTGGGCCTCCCCTAGGTTGACTCGGAACTCAATTGAATGCCTGGTGCGGTGTGTAAACATCGCCACTGGGGAGACAAAGGCGGCCGGGCATGGCGCTGGCAAACCACCCCCTTGTGTGCCGTGCCGGCCTTCATCTGTGCTCCTCGCTAACAGCACTTGCCCCAACAGTCTGTTAAGGCTATATTAGAGATGTCTTTGTGTTTTGTGTAGGGCCTCACACTGTGCGTGGAGGGCATCGCGCTGAACATGTTCGACCGCGTGCGCGTGTCGCTGGATTCGTCCAACCTGCAGCACCAGCGGATCCGCATGCACCTCGTCCGCCCGGAGGTACTCACCGTGCGGCGTGACGCGCAACCTCGGAATACCACCGATTTATATTGTGACCATGCTGCTGTTGCTGCTTGCTGCGCCAGCAGTAGTGCACAAAAAACAAACGCTCGCCGCATCGGAACGTCAGCGGGCCGAAAATTAATGACACAAGCCACAGCATAGCGCTTGTTGCCATGCAACCCAAACTGTGGGACCGTATAGTAAACCCATAGAGACACAGAGATACATAGGAGATACAGAGAGACCCATTATGATTCCTAGAGATTCATAGAGACTCATACAGATACATAGCAGTGCATTAAAAACAAGCTCCTGTACGATTGTGGCCATGCAACCCAAACTATGGACCACATTTTACACCACTGTAGTCTGCGCTCCTTCAATGGAGGGGGTGGCAAGATGACACAAACTCTTTCCTGAGGCTCTCCCGTGGCTATCAGACCCATCCATTGGCATTTAGCCCCTGAACTTAATACCCTTATAACACAGGAATAAAATATAAACTCCGGTCTTTGATGGAAAAAATATATGTATAGCTAGCATTTTGAGCTGCAGTCTGTTGTCCTATACCTCCTGTAACTGGCAAATTGGATATAACGCGATGATGAACGTATGAGGGAACGCATTTTTTTGTATAACGCGGATCTGAACTGGATTTAACTCGGTTGAATGAATGGAACTACGTCGCGCGATTAGGAATAAGCGGTTGTGTAACGGCTGCCTCGGCGTAGCATCACACAAGGCGGGATGCTGCTGGATGCTTCTAGATGCTACCCACATTCCTTAGTCTTTGTTCAGCCTGTGTTACACATCTCACGCGTTATTGCGGAATGCGCTTTACCCCATATAATATATATTATTTATTATAACACGATTTTTCCAAAACGCGGTGTTCTTGAGGTACGCAACTACCGTATTATAGAACAGACTGTATATCCAAAGACTATGGGATACTATCCCTACCTATATCAGTTGTGACTGTCCGTGTGTTTAAATCCAGCTTGAAAACGTCGTTATTAATTGGCTTTTCCTGGATTCTGATTGGTTATTACTGTGAGGGGAATCATTATGATTAGCTTTTATTACATTTTGCATGCTGTGTAAAGTGTCAGTATCACTGTCATTATTGTTATTATCGGCTTTTACTTTATTTCTATTGGCTTGTATCTATACTTGAGTAGTTTTTTAATGTCCAGTGCTTTTTTGAGATATTTCGATATCCAAGGTGCTGTATAAATTAGATTTTTATTATGGCCCTAGTTCATTGCACAAGAAGGGCCATTATCTGAAACGTGACCTATTTAAATGATCGTTTGGGGCTGTTGTTGATGAATGCGAGTTCTCAAAATACCAAGCTAAGTCAGGGTGTGGGAGCCTTGGTAGATATCAGATGTCTTAACAAAACTCCATGAGTCTGTTCTGCATGGGTTTCCTCCGGGTTCTCTGGTTTCCTCCCATATCTAAAAAGAATCATGCGTTGAAACTGGTATTAAGGTAGTTTACGTATCGCCATGGGCGGCAGGGTGGCACATTGGTAAACCCTTGCGTCTTGCAGCAAGAAAACTGGGTTTGATTCCCAACTAGAGTGTTACTGTGTGGAGTTGTCATCTTCTCTCCCCCTGTTCCTCAAAAGTCTTCAGACTTGACGAAGTTTTTCAGTGTTAATAAGTGTAATAATAACGTATCACTTGTGTTGGAAATACTCGCATGTGTGTGTGTGAGAGCATTGGTGTAGTGGTTAGCACGCTGCGCTATGAACCCGGCAACCCAATTCCCACTCACTGCCAACACCAGTGAGGATTATCTGAACTGCTGTTTTGCCTACCCAAGGTCAACTCTTTCTTAAATGAGTACCTGGTGCAGTGTGTAAACATCAGCACTGGGGAGAGGTGTTGGCCACTTACCCCCTCGTGGGCCATGCCGCCTAACAGCAGCACAGTCTGTTAAAGGCTTATTTGGGTGACTATCTTCGTTGTACGTTTGTGCCATTTGTGTGTCCGCTGTCACAGATTCCAGGCTACAACCCTGCGGAGTCCACCCCATGGGGCTCGCCTTCTCCCCGGCCTAAGAAACCCAGACAGCACTAGTGTATCGTGGATGCGGTGTCAACAAGATGTCGGAGGAGGTGCATGAGTGGGCACACACTCTGGGTTTTACATCTGCAGAGTTAATTAAGTGTACATTGTGCTCGCAAGCAGAGGTGAACAATTGAAAAAAAAGCAGTGGCGGTTATGAGAAATGTTACCCTGAAGTAACAGACGGTTTGCACTCTGAACTTGCAATCCAGAGGTCACCGGTTCTTCGTTCTCCTGTCGCAGCGGTTCAAATGGTAGTACAATCAGCCAATGAAGGTGTATACGCGTCAAGATGTATGAAAGGTTTAGGATATCTTATGCCCCACTTCTTTGCCAGCCAAGACACTGACCCCCTTGTGATGAAGGTGATTTCACAAAAATATTGGTTACTGAATCGGTGGTGTTTATTGACTAACGCAGCAGTGTCCAACCCACAAAGCACTGTGATCCATTCTGGTATATCTCAACATGTTCCGTGATCTACCAGCAATATATGACCAACAGTTACCCGGATGGATTTAACCGACTAATAGAACACTGTAGACATGCCAAGTGCTAGTGCGATCTATTGGTTTAAGATATATATTATTAATCCATTAATTCTTAGTCGGGGATTTTGTTTTGCCATCTGCTATAACAAGAATTGCTTTATATTAGAGGTGTTAATTCCTATTTGTCCAGAGATCCACAATCAAATATTTTGCGATCATCCACCCATGGATCGCGATTCACATATCGGCTACCACTGATCTAACAGTTGAAAACCAGTTTAACACGTAGGCTTTCGCGACCAATATCCATAACACAGGTTTTTTGGGTTAGATCGCGTAATAAATATTTAAATGTGTCGGTAAACCCACCACCACCCGACACAGCCAATTCGAAAGGTTTGTCACATTAACAGAACGTGCCAATTCGTTACTAGTAACATCACACCAGTGTCTTGGAGAGCAAAGCCCCAACATTTACAATCTGAGTACAATGTTTCACCAGTAATTACAACCAGCTTCATCAGGCGACAGCCAGATTCGTGGAGAATCCTCGTTCCTTAATGCGCATGCATAATGTGTGTTGATTAACATATAAATAACCCAATCGGCAATGGATACCCGTAGTCATATGCATTCATTGATTCCCCTCCCAATTCGCGAAAGAAGTGCTCACAAGTGATGGCTGTCGCATGATGAAGCTAGTTAGTGCTGGGGAAATGTTGTACTTAGATTGTAAATGGTGTGGCTTTGCTCTCCAACACACTGGTGGACTGTACTAGTAACGAATTGACATGTTCTGTTTATGTGACAAACCTTACTAATTGGCTGTCGGGTGGTGGTGGGTTCAACAACACATTTATATATTTAAACGATCTAACCCATAAAACGTGTATTATAGTTGAAAACCTACAATTGTGCCAAGTTTGGCCTGTCGGAGTGGGCCATTAGGGTGGCCACTCGGAGGGCAAAGCTCTGGGGAATCCGAGCAAGAGCTTCGAAGTATGATTGTGCACGGTGACACCCGCAGGGGTCTCGTGATGGATGGCAAATGGAAGATATTTTTTTATCGCGAGAGGATTCCCTGCAAGGGATGTTAGGTTACTTATTCTTGTGAGGATGCCATTTACTGTATGAAGGGGCAGCGGTCAGCTGCATAGAACAGAGTATAAAATTCCCCGAGCTGTTGCTGTTTAAATCGTCGGTTTAATGAAGAATTTCACCTCAGGTATTTTTTACACAGCTACCCCACCCCTCATCGGACTCTGTGCAATCACACAAGGAATGTTTTTGGAAAAAATGTCGGTGTCAGAAAATTTTAAGGTTTAATCGTTTACAAATGCGCATTTCGTTACAGCTTCTCTTGTCCTTTAGACGTGCAAAGATAATTTCTGACAAAATATTGACACGTTTTCAAATTGTTTCGTAAATGGTTATAACTTTGCTCACGTATATACAGTACTTGGGCAATAATTCTGAGCTCCTGGAGTAGTGGTAAAGATTTAAGGGAGTTGATGTCTTTGCGACTTTGTGTAAATGTGTTTTACATTTTTTAGCTGAATCGTATATTCACAAGCATGTACACATGAGTTATACGCGTTTATATACAAAATTAAACCGATTTCTTTTCCATGCATCTTCTGTTATTTTGGTTACTTTAAGTTACGTTTTCCACTGCTGGATGAACATCTCGCCACGTGATGTTGGATGTCAGGTTTAGTTTGACCATACTTCACCATGCTGGTCACTGTTGGATGATAATAATGTCCACTTGCAATGCACCACCGCGCAGTATTCACTCGCCTTCGAATCGAGTCCTGCACCGCCGTTTCACATGCAAATTTGATTCTCAATCCCTGGGCCAACTTGCTCCTGATTAGCATGCGATTTGCCACATTTCGATCTCGGAGGTGATTAAATGCGCCGGCTTCCAGGCTTGTTGAGCCGCTCGGAGCCCAATTAACGAAAATTGTTGCCAAAGCAAAAGCGTGAGCTCGAATGTTTGTCCGTGTTCTTTTCAAACCACCAGTCGAACGCCGGCCTCTGCCCACTCCGACCGTGCGCAGGCCCTGGCCGTCGGGGAGGCCCTCATGGTGCCTCACGGCAAACGTGGGGCCCGGGTGGGCGCGTCGACGGTTGATCGCGTACAGGCGGTGCAACTCCCACAAATGAAACATCACACCTTGCTGATCTCGTGTCCAGGAGCATAAACGATCATCACGCAAACTCCGGTCATCCTCGCAGCAGCAGCTCTTGGCCATCGAACAAAGACGATCACCGCTTCCTTCCGATATTAGAAGCCACGAGCTATGAACGACTCGGAGGTTCGAGCAACCACAGCCGAGTGGGAAGGCAGCAGCAGCCCAGGCGGTGAGCCAGCTCCAAAATCCCCCAAGCACTGAAGTTCTCGATTTAGTACATTGAAAAACACGACGGTAAGTGAAACAACGTAAATCGAAACCAATTTTGCCATTCACTTGAGGGGCCGTCCATAAATGACGTCACGCAATTTTTGACCTCTCGTCACTCGGCGTCACAAAAAGTCAGACCCCCCCCCTCAAATATGACGTCACAAAGCTCTGCCCCCCCCCCCAAAACCATATTTCCATTTTGAAAATAAAACATGCTTCAACTATTGTCATTGTAGTGCGTGGCGCTGTACTAATGTTGTAGGAGTGTTATAACAATTAGTGTTATAACAATTCTATACTTAAAGTTGCGCATTTTGATGTGACGTCACATTTCTCAAACCCCCCCCTCCCCCTCGTCACAAATGTCTGAACCCCCCCCCCCCCCCCCCGAGGTGCATGACCGCGTTACCGTGTTCATTCTGTGGTGAAGGGATGAGGAAAAGGAAGAGGGAAAAGCATCCAGTGTCGCCGCACGCAGGCAACGTGTTTATTACACAGTGGTCAAAATATAAAAATGCATATATATGTAGTGGGTTCCACGGACACTGGAGACGTCTTTAGAGGCAACACGGTTTATTTGTAACTTTGAACAGAACTCCCCTTAACTCCCACTATCTAGGGAGGTACAGCCTCCGGGCTAGCGTGCCCTCGCACTGATCAAACCTGGCTCTCAGCCCTCTGGCTATCTATGCCCTAGGGGAGGCTAACTGACCCGACCCAGCCAAGGTACGGGTCCTGACCACTGGTCCGAGCTCGGCCCAGCCCTTACAAGGACGTCGGACTCGAGGTCCCAGGGTCCTAGCTAGGGAGGCTACTCTGACCCGACCCAGCCAAGGTGCGGGTCCTGACCACTGGTCCCCGCTCGGCCCCGACCCTTATAAGGATGTCGGGTCCCAGTGTCCTAGCTAGGCTGGTCTTCTGTTCTTCGTCTTCGGAGCACTGCCCCGAGCTGTCCCAGAGGTGCCCCTTTAATACACCTCTCGGGGGCTCTCCGCCCCCGGTACCGCCCCCTCTCTAGAACCTTCCAGGGGGCTCTGGAAGAACCCCCCAACCCCTCACCTGGGGCCTGGCTGAAGGTGGCACCCCCTATGGGCTTGTGCCCGCAAATGCAGGTAAGTATACCGACGGTATAGGATGTGCATTTATGACGCTACATATATGCGAGAGAGTTTGTGGACAAGAGTCTGCTCTGCGGGAAGCAAGCATTGCCATACGAATGAGATGAGCTCGCGTTTGATGCGGGCAGTCTTGAGGACGACTGTCGACAGGCACGCGTGGAGGCACGCCGTGGTCACAGCGCAGCGCCGACTCGTGTAGGTGGTGATGGCCCAGTTGTAGAGAGGAATGCCGGAACTTGGAGCAGATGTAGCCGAATGTAGGATAGAGCATCTTGAGGAGCGTTGCCCTCGACCCCCTCCGGGAGGCCGTATGGTTTACTTGGCACTCCCGTCCCTTAGAGTCCAGTCTGATGTAGGCCTCCTCAGGTTCCAGCAGCCTGGCTTCGTAGGTCTTCATTGCACCGCTCTGCTCGTCTAGCATAGTCTGAAGGGTCATATGTGGCTGCCTCCTGAATCTTCACCGTCCTGCAAACCTTACTCGACATCTCGTTGAGGACCCGAAGAAGGGCAGTATTCTCTTTGTTTTGTTTTTTACAAAAGGGCTTGTAAGAGCTCTCGTTCCTCCCACCGCGATCTGTGGTGTCAACTTGAATGGGGGGGGGGAGGGGAGACAAAGCTATGGCTTTTTTCCCAGGGGATCTGTCTTCCATGGAGCACAAAGATACAGGCGGAAGGTCCCGTTGGCCTAGCCATGAGGTCAGGCTCGAGTTGCTTACTGAGGACCCTACACTTAAGGAGGCTGTGGATCGTCCTAGGAAGCTCCAAAGTAGAAAACCAGCTTTCCAAGGCCCCCTATAAAGTGCCTGAGTCCAGGTAGAAAAATAGGAAAACTATCAAATAGGAAAGCGAGTGGTTATGTTGGGTCGAAAAAGGTAATGTTCTAATAATGTAGGGGTTGGAGCGGTCATTGCTGCTTACTCGGCCATGACGTCACTGCAACTCGTTTGATTAACACTTTTAAAATAAAAAATCACGACGCGTACTGAACATATTATTCCGAATCGGTTTTACCACCACTACCACCATGACACAGTGGCAAGGCTGGCACATCGCAGTGCAGCTGCTACGCTGAATCATATGAATAAATATAATCAAATCTAGAAATATCCTTTCTGTACCCAGGAGAGCCACATTGAGTCTCGAGACTCATTATTAGCTCCGTGCTGCATTGAGATGTTTGGACAATTTCAAGCATCAGGGTTCGGCACGTAGGAGGAAACCGGAGAAACGCGCAAATGTTGTGAAGCTGGCTTGGTGGTAGAAGTCAGTCCAGAACATTTGGCCCCACACCTATCACTGTAACGAATCAGTGTTCTACGGGGGCATTCTAAGCGAGGACTGATTGTATTAAAATCTACTTTGATCTACAAATCGTAATGTATCAATAATGTTAACGTGTAACATGCCCCACGGTTTTTCTTAATCTGGAAGGAGAGAACAACGGATGATCTGTATGCTGATGATGTTGGTGATGATCTCGTAATGGCTGTTCACTTCGAGGAGTGGGAGAGTCTGATGGTGAACCTGGATCGTGCCAATAAGAGGTAGGGCCTTACCATTTGCCCTACCAAATAAATCAAAGCAGTACCTGTCTTGATATTTTGTATGTCTTCAAGGACTCCACCCCCTCAACTCCGCATGATAGGTAGTTGTGGAAAGAGTGGAGGTATTCCCATATCTGGGCAGTTGTTTATGACCAGCTCCGATTTCAGAGCGGAGGTCTTACTCTGAATTAGTTCAGTGGCATATCCTTTTTCTCAGCTTTTTAGCGCCGTATAAAAGTTACATGGCCTATCACTTCATACAAAGCTCTGGTTCTTTTCTGCCAAACTTGTCCTCTCCCTCCCAGCTATAACCTCCCGAAAGCAACATGTGACCTTTGTTTTGGCGTGACAAACACCAGTGAAAGCAAAACACCGAAAGTGTAATGACTACACATAATGCAAGAATCTCAATTGTATTTCTCAACGGGTATTGAATATGAAGTCCCAGGAGTGGTGAAGGTGCATCAGCCTGCAGACCCACAGGTGGCAGCGGTGGATTGGCTTGCAGACGTTAGGGTGGTGGTGGATTGGCCTGCAGACGTTGGGGTGGTGGTGGATTGGCATGCAGACGCTGGGGTGGCGGCGGTAGATCAGCCTGCAGACGAAGGGGTGTCGGTGGTGGATCGGCCTGCAGATGTAGGGGTAGCGGCGGTGGATCTTCCAGCAGTAGCCGACCAGTGAAGTTCTCGAATAAATTTACGCAATTTGCCGAACCTGGTGGCTTTGGCACAGGCGGTGGTGGTGGTGGATCTCCCAGCAAAAGCTGGGGAGGCAGTGGTGCATCTGCCAGCATGAGCTGGGTTGGGATGACAGCGTTGGATCTCCCGGCAGCAGCCGGGGTGGTGGTGGCGGTGTTGGAGATGCCAGCAGCAGCTGGGGTGGCAGCGCTGAATCTGCCAACATCAAGCGCCATGGCGGTGGGGGTGAATAATATGCCAGAAGCAGTCGGGGTGGGGGTGGCGATGCATCTCCCAACAGCATCACTGGTGGTGGCGGCGGAACTGCATGTGGCTGCCAGGATGGCGTTGGAGGCAGTGGTGGTGTTGGTGGAGACCGTGGCCGTGGCTTTCTCCAGCTCCTTGAGCTATCGACGCATCATTTCCAACTGCAGATGGCGCTCCACATTCTCCCGTTTGTATACTTGAGTGCAGGGAAATCATCGACAGTTTGGTCAACATTAGCCCCTACACGAGCCTTCTAATCATCGCAAATCTTCAAACTATATCGCTTATATAATGTACATAATTTCAGTCACAACAAAAATTACATATAACACATCGGGGCTGTGAAAATTACGGCTTCGTATTGTCATGCGAACGGTGAGGAATCAGCCCAGAACTACACGGGAGGATCTTGTCAATGATCTCAAGGCAGCTGGGACCATAGTCTCCAAGAAAACAATTGGCAACACACTACGCCGTGAAGGACTGAAATCCTGCAGCGCCTGCAAGGTCCCCCTGCTCAAGAAAGGTCATATACATGCCCGCGTGAAGTTTGCCAATGAACATCTGAATGATTCAGAGGACAACTGGGTGAAAGTGTTGTGGTCAGATGAGACCAAAATGGAGCTCTTTGACATCAACTCAACTCACCGTGTTTGGAGGAGGAGGAATGCTGCCTATGACCCCAAGAACAGCATCCCCACCGTCAAACATGGAGGTGGAAACATTATGCTTTGGGGGTGTTTTTCTGCCAAGGGGACAGGACAACTTCACCGCATCAAAAGGACGATGGACGGGGCCATGTACCATCAAATCTTGGGTGAGAACCTCCTTCCCTCAGCCAGGGCATTGAAAATGGGTCGTGGATGGTTATTCCAGCATGACAATGACCCAAAACACACGGCCAAGGCAACAAGGGAGTGGCTCAAGAAGAAGCACATTAAGGTCCTGGAGTGGCCTAGCCAGTCTCCAGACCTTAATCCCATAGAAAATCTGTGGAGGGAGCTGAAGGTTCGAGTTGCCAAACGTCAGCCTCGAAACCTTAATGACTTGGAGAAGATCTGCAAAGAAGAGTGGGACAAAATCCCTCCTGAGATGTGTGCAAACCTGGTGGTCCAACTACAAAAAACGTCTGACCTCTGTGATTGCCAACAAGGCTTTTGCCACCAAGTACTAAGTCATGTTTTGCAGAGGGGTCAAATACTTATTTCCCTGATTAAAATGCAACTCAATTTATAACATTTTTAACATGCGTTTTTCTGGATTTTTTTGTTATTCTGTCTCTCACTGTTCAAATAAACCTACCATTCAAATTATAGACTGATCATTTCTTCGTCAGTGGGCAAACGTACAAAATCAGCAGGGGATCAAATACTTTTTTCCCTCACTGTATGTGAGGAGTCTGTGGGTCGCAACATCACGTACGGCTGGAAGTAGGACATTCCAGACTAAGAGGGTTCATGATGGCAATGTCAACGACACTGAACCAGCCAGCACAACTCACTGCCAATAACACATATCACATAATTCACTCTTAAGCAATTGTTCAATCAATTAATTTAATCACTACAATTAAAACCAAAGAATCTCCCAGAACAAACACTTCGCACTCTCCTCCGTCAGCCACCTGCATCGACAATAAAAACGCATCAGTCCAGCAGTGGATAAAACCTGGCGTGGGAGGTATGGGGGGGGGCGGCTTACACTTGCGGTGGACAGCAGGGGGGTGTCTGGATGCAGTAGCCATCGCAGATCAAGCGGTAGTACTTGTCATCGACTGCCATGCGCCAGGGTAATGGGCCTCTCCTACACCCACACACATCACACACCGAGCGGTACACACGTCACACACCGAGGAGCACGCACGTCACACACCGAGCAGGTTGCACAGGTCTCCTTTATCAAGACAAACGTGGAGCAGATTACAACTACAACTCTTCTACGCCTGTCACAATGCCCCCCTTTCCCCCCCTCCCCAGTTTATGGGGTGGCGCAGGCCTCACTCCCCCCTTCGCGTCAGCCCCTACTAATAAATGGTCCGGTTGCATTGTGAATGCACCACTCGAATGACGTGCAGTCCCGTGGCGCACTGTAACGGGCTCGTGATTTACTCACTAAAATTCAATGTAAAAAAATGAAAACGATCCCAAGACATTATGTAAAATAAAGGATGGCCATCGTTTGTCAGCATCACAGGCGAAAATTGGCATGTAAAAAAACTTCAATGGGAATCACTCAATTGGGATTGCTCGCAGCAAACAGCACTTGACCTGCTTGCAGGTTAGGTGCTGAATAACCGTGTGTCACACAGAGAACAGTTGCCACTGAGGGTGCCCTTTTCAAATGTTTGAGATGATATGTGATTATCGGGTGTAACTGTGCACACTTATAAAATTATAAGCGAACTATTATCGTTTCAGGTGGCAGGGTGGTGCAGCGGTGATCTTTGACCCTCGCAACAAGAAGGGCCTTGGTTAATTATCCGACTGGCACTTTGCGGAGTTTTCTACGTTCTCCCCTTTGTTCTGTATGGGTTATCCAGTTTGCTCACGTAGCTAGAAAACACACAATCACAATGTAACTGGGTATTGGCCAAGCATCCCAATGCTAAAGTTACCTGCAAATTACTTCACTGGGATGACACTCGGCAGCAGAGCCGGATGATGGCTTGCTGGGGCCCTATGCCATTGTCAAGCTTAAGAGGCCCCTTCTATGAATGCCTGTATATTTTTGTAAGCAGAATGAAAATCACTGCTTTGGAGAGTCTTTTTTTCTCACCGATCTTAATTTTTTTAAACAATTATGTTAAAACTCGAAACCTTGAGTCCATTTCTTGTTTCGTATTTAGAGCCCCCCCCTCTCTTAATGCGAGGCCCTAAGCTGTAAGTGTAGCCGGTGTGAGCTCGCCTGTGATGAATCACACGTATAATTGTGCACTCTTATTTTCTATGGGTGGCCAGGAGAATTTATTATTATTCAAGTGAATGCAATGGTGATCAGGGGATTGGACCCAGAGCCCCACGTACACAGTAGAGTACAAGGGAACGCCCACAGTACAGATTTGAGCTGACCTCCAGATTGAGAAATTGAACTGTGTTATGACTTGGAGGGTGTTTCTGAACGCGATTGTTACCGACCCGTCCCGAAGGGAGGAGAGGGGACAGGGTGGACCGGCTGCATGAGCTTACTCTTTGGCACTGCACAGCACAACATCGCCTGCCTACTGCAAAAAACTCGGCAGGACCTTCCTGAAAATAAAAGTCTTCGGAATCAGTGAGACCTGTCCTTCGGAGGACAGGCGTAGTCTTGGTCGTCACAAGCGAACATTTGTTTCTCCACATTAATTTGTATCCCCGGGTTACCATCAGGGATGGGCGCTGCAAGCTTAGCTTCTGAGATCTGATGAGACTGGTAGCCGTTTTTTAAAAGGTAATTTCGGCATCTGGAGCCCAAGCATGCAACAACTTTATGCAACTTCTTGGTTCTTTCGGTAAAGTCACGTAGAATGGAAATAAAAGAATAAAAATAAAACATAATAAAAAATAAAATTCTCACGACGTTTCGGCCACAACACAAGTAGCCTTCTTCAGGTGAAGGAACAGAACTGTCGGGACGACAGCGCTTCAATAACTGCTGCTAAAATTCGCAGGGTCTTTTAAGTTAGGTGGGAGAGGTAAAGCGCCTTGACAAAGGAGTTTACATATCAAACAGGATAATTTAGCATTGAAATAGCTGTGTTAAAGTGTTGGATCAGCAGGGTGTTAAAGTCAGAAATTAGCATGTAACTGGGAGATTAGCATGATGTTAATGTGAGGGATTAGCATGCGACTGGTCACGGAAATAGCTATGTTAAAGTCAAAGTTTACATATCAACAGAGGCATTTAGTATATGGACGCTAAAGGACTGCAACAACCTAACTATTATACAATGAAACCGATGTGAAAAAAAACTAAGTATAAGCTACATCAATATAATAAATGTACTCAATATATTCTTCAATAAGTTGAGCTATAAACATAAAGTAACTGGGTATACACTACACTATATAATGAATACCATATAGTAAACGAATTAACAAAACTAAAATATAAACTACATCAATGTTATCAATAAACTCCATATACTCTCCAATCAGCTGAGCTACTAACAATAAGTCATTATACATTACAATGCCCTATGGCGAAAAAATGGGTGGCAGGTTTTTCCTTCTTTCCAACGTTAGCACCACGGAGAGCGACGAGCCTCGTTCAGACGGACGAGTCCATCCATGCTCGGAACGGAGGAGGGGGGAGAAACAGCCACGATGCGCTGCTCTGTCCTGTGTTGCGTTACAACCATGCCATAAACTAGACTACTATACATTGTAATGTTATACCTTCCAATCTAAACTACATTGTATTATATCGTATACACAGCCCAATGTAAGCTCTAACATTATGCAGTATATTGATATGTCTCCAACTAAAATTTTCCAACATTACACGACTATTCACCATAATATACACTACCATAGACAAACCCACCCTTGAATTATAAAATGCGTTACTTTACACTACCCTATACTTTAGACTGTAAAATGTTAGACTTGTAATATTACACTATGTATTATTCTACCAACCCTACTGTATACCACACTGCTGTATATTCACTATACAATTACGATACTATATATTGCCTTATGAATTATGTTAAACATTACAATGTTATACTATTTATTATTATATAACATGCTATAAACCATACCATTGACCGTCGTGTGAAAGTTATTAAGAGGCAGTGCCAGTGAATGGACTGCGGTCTGAAAGTCACCATAAAATACAATCAATTAAGAACCGAAATGGTTTATAACATCTTTCCAATGGTTACTAAGCCAGAATCCATCTTCTCGGTTGAAATTGTCTCTGTGTTTGTATATGTGGATGGCCTCATGAACGAATCTCTCATGGTAGCCGGATGGCTTGCAGAGAACGTCCGTCTTAGAGAAGTCAATGTCATGTGAGCCCACTGAATTATAACAGTGATCTGCCACGGCTGAGGTGTTCGTCCTACCATGTTTCAAGTCTGCTTTATGTTCACGGATGCGGTCCGAGATATGTCGTTTGTTTTCTCCAATGTAACTGCTACCACAGAGGCAACTTAGTTTGTAGACGCCCGGGTACTGTATGTCTGGAACCACATCTTTTACAGACGGAACCAGATCACGGATTTTATGTACTGTGTTGAATCGCACCTGGATCTAGTGTTTATTCAGGATTTTGGAGATCTTTTTTGTGACCCCCGCAATGTAGAGTAAGGTGATGGTTTTGAATGGCTCCTCAAGAGGATTCTTCTTCATGGCTGGAGTGATGGCTTTGCGGATTGTGTAGTCGGAGTAACCATTAGCCTTGAGAGCTTGGTGTACGTGCTTGAGTTCACTGGCAATGTGTTCCTGGTCGGAAATGCATTGGGCACAATGGTATAGAGTCTTGATGAGGGAGTTCTTCTGGGATGGATGGTGGTGGGAATCCGGTTTTAAGTAAGCATCCGTATGGGTAGCTTTCCTGTAGACAGAGTGGCTCATTGAACCATCAGGTCTCCTTTTAATAAGGACATACACAAAGGGTAGCTTGCCATCTTTTTCGACTTCCATGGTAAATCTGGTGGCTGGGTGTATGGAATTGATGTGGTCGAGGAATTGGTCTAGAGCAGGCCGGCCATGTGGCCAGATGATAAAAGTGTCATCCACGTACCTCTTCCATAACGTCGGGCGTAGAGTGGCAGTCTGGATGGCATCAGTTTCAAATTTCTCCATGAAAACGTTGGCCCCCGTGGTGCCTCACCACAAACGTGGGGCCCGGTCAGCCGCGTCGACTGTCGTGATCGCGTACAGGTGGTGAAACTGCCACACATGAACCATGATACCTTGCTGATCTCGTGTCAAGGAAAATAAACCAGCAGGCCGTCGTTAGCAATGGGAATGATCGGTAAGGGAACACATTGGTCTCTACAGAGGCACTCCACTATTATACACCACTACTATACAGTAAACATTGGGCTCTATGGAGGCCTATCGTTAAGGGATTACCCGTGAACATGGGGTGGTCGTTAAGAGGGGTTCTATTGTATATAACAAGTTTAAATATTTAATAAGTTAATAGAGAGTACTCAACTGAGATGGCAGAGGAGTTTGCTAAACTCACAATACAAAAGCCACTGTTCCAGCCTCTGTGGTTGGACCATCTCTAGCTCCACCCACCTACCTTGATGCACCTATCTCAGGCCTATATAAGACCTTGTCTCAGCAACTTTCTCTCTCACCTGACCTGAAGACGATTGCTTGTGTTGCGATCGAAACGTCGTGATATTTTTATTATTTTTTATCTACGTGGCTTTACCAAAGGACCCATAGAATATAATCATAAACAGGTTACGTCCTCTACATGGACCCCCCCCCCCCTCATTATTAATCATGAGCAGGTGACGTCCTCCAAATGGACACCCCCCTCCATTGATAATAATTAGCGGGTGACATCACTCCACATGGGGGGGGGGCGAGGTGCCTCCTCTCCCCTCCTAAGCGTCAACTTATAAACTCACTACAAAGACAGAACCCTCACGTAACGCGATCTCCATAACGCTATTGAGACATCTAAGTAAAAAGAACGTCATGATGAACAAGGGATTATAACCTTTAAAGGAAATAGGTCTGTCACCGCGGCCTTACAAATTGCACACAAATGGATGCAATGAATATCACTTTGCGGTCTGCTTTGCGCTTGCAAGTTTCAGATTTACTGCAATACACCAATGCTTGGACGGGCAAAAGGCTAGTAAACAAATAATCCCCTCGCCCGCTCCCCACCACGATATCACACAATGATATAGTACTTCCTTGTACAGTATACCCAATAAAGACCAAATCTAATCCCCATGATAGGTAAATTGATATACATAGAGCTTGCCGGCGATAGGTCTAAACCACGAACTATGAACTCGTGATATTCAAGGGTCTCCCGTATTTGGAATTTGCATGTTCTCCCCATGGTCACGTTGAGATAATGACTATGAATTTTCACATAAGCCACCTCGTTGAGCAATCATATGTGGCCAGGCTGCTTCTGGAAAAGAGCTATATATCTCAGTGGGCCTTACCTGGTCAAATAAAAATAGGTTGCTTACAGGAGTTGAATGGATTGCCACATCACAGGGATGTGAGGAATCGCAGCATGGAGAGGGCTTCATCCAGCAGTGGATTGAGTGTTCTTGTTGAAACGTGTGTATTTAATATTTCTCTGATGTTCTTTTAGTCTCGTGCTGATCATTCGTCCTGTTTGCCCAACATAACATTTGCCACAAGTGCAGTTAATCCTGTACAAACCTTCTGTTGATAGCTTAGGTAATACATATTTTATACCAGAAGTCGAGTTCAAGAAACATAAGTACGTTTTTATTTCAACTGAAATGTATATATACATATATAAATATTCATGTCCATACAACCACGTCTCAATGTCTATGTCTGGGAAAACATGCTAGTTTCTCCCTCTGTGGAGTCTCCACCACTTCTCTTTCTTCTTGTTTCCCAGCTCCTCGTCTTGGTGCTCCTTCCCTCTGTCTCCTCCTCGTTCATTCTCCTCTTCATCTTTCTCCAGCTGCCGTGTGCAGCACATGAAGCTCCAAATTGCCCAACGCCAGAAACTGTTCTTTCTCTCTCCCTTAGTAGATGGGATGTGCTTAATCTCTTTCTTCTCTTCCTGAACACTCTCTGCCCTCCAAGATTGCTCACATCTTCCTTCCTCATTCACCACTTCCTGCTTTGTATCGTCTTCAATCGTGTCGACCTCCTTCAGCTCTACCTCATTTGCCTCTAACTCAATAGCTCCTACTTCTTTTGCGTCTACCTCTATTGCCTCTACATCATTCGCCTCTACCAAAATCACCTCACTCTCCTCCACCTCAAAATCCCCTACCTCCACTTCTACCTCAATCACCTCTATGTCATTCGCCTCTAACTCATTCGGCTCTACCTCCATAACCACCTCCTGCTTGGCCTCTCCCTCAATCTCCTCTACCTCTTTTGCCACTTCCAGGATGGCATCTACTTCATATGCCTCGACCTCATTTGCCCCTTCCTGCTTTATTTCCTCCACCACGTTCTCAACTTTTTTTGCCATTTCCTGTTTGGCCTTTAGCTCATTCGTGTCTACCTCATTGATCAAGACCTGCATGGCCTTTTCTTCGATCGTGTCGACCTGAATTGCCTCGACCTGTTTCACCAACTCCCGCTTTGTATCTCTCTCAATCCCTTCTACGACATTGGCAACAACCTCTTTCACCACTTCCTGCTTGGCCACTGCATCTACCTCAATCACCGCTACCTCTACCTCACTCGCCACTTCCTTCTTGGGCTCTACATCATTCCCCTCTCCCTCAATCTCGTTTTCCTTCATCTCTTCTACTTCCCGAAATTTCATCTCAGTCCTTCGTAGCTTCCTATTCCTACGTTTCCTCTGAACACCATCCTCTCCTTCTTTCTTTGTCTCCACAACATTATCAACTTTCTTAGCCACTTCCTGTTTGGCTATTCCCTCATTCCCATCTACCTCACTTGCCTCTACCTCTTTCCCTAAGTCCTCCTTGGCATCTCTCTCAATCCCTTCTACGACAATGGCCACTACCTCTTTCACAAATTCCTGTGTGGCCACTGCATCTACCTCAATCACCGCTACCTCTACCTCATTTGCCTCTACCTCACTCGCCACTTCCTTCTTGGGTTCTCCATCATTCCCCTCTCCCTCAATCTCGTTTTCCTTCATCTCTTCTACTTCCCGAACTTTCATCTCAATCCTTCGTAGCTTCCTATTCCTACGTTTCCTCTGAACACAATCCTCTCCCTCTTTCTTTGTCTCCACAATATTCTCAACTTTCTCCGCCACTTCCTGTTTGGCCATTCCCTCATTCTGATCGACCTCATTTGGCTCTCCCTCTTCTGCTAATACCTGTTTTGCATCTCTCTCAATCCCCTCTATGACATTGGCTGCTATATCTTTCACCACTTCCTGCTTGGCCACTGCTTCTACCTCAATCATCACTACCTCTGCCTCATTCGCTAATTCCCGCTTGTCATCTCCTTCTAATACCTCTACCTTATTCAACTCTACCTCATTCATCACATCCTCCAAAGCCACTGCCTCAATCATCTCTACCTCAATCGTCCCAACCTCCACCACTTCCTGCATGGGCTCTCCCTCACTCCCCTCTCTCTCAGCCACCTCTTCTTTCACTGTCTCCAGGACTTTCTTCTTGTTCTTGTGTTTATTCCTATTCCTACGTTTCCTCTGAACACCATCCTCTCCCTCTTTCTTTGTCTCCACAACATTATCAACTTTCTTAGCCACTTCCTGTTTGGCTATTCCCTCATTCCCATCTACCTCACTTGCCTCTACCTCTTTCCCTAAGTCCTCCTTGGCATCTCTCTCAATCCCTTCTATGACATTGGCCACTACCTCTTTCACAAATTCCTGTGTGGCCACTGCATCTACCTCAATCACCGCTACCTCTACCTCATTTGCCTCTACCTCACTCGCCACTTCCTTCTTGGGTTCTCCATCATTCCCCTCTCCCTCAATCTCGTTTTCCTTCATCTCTTCTACTTCCCGAACTTTCATCTCAATCCTTCGTAGCTTCCTATTCCTACGTTTCCTCTGAACACAATCCTCTCCCTCTTTCTTTGTCTCCACAATATTCTCAACTTTCTCCGCCACTTCCTGTTTGGCCATTCCCTCATTCTGATCGACCTCATTTGGCTCTCCCTCTTCTGCTAATACCTGTTTTGCATCTCTCTCAATCCCCTCTATGACATTGGCTGCTATATCTTTCACCACTTCCTGCTTGGCCACTGCTTCTACCTCAATCATCACTACCTCTGCCTCATTCGCTAATTCCCACTTATCATCTCCTTCTAATACCTCTACCTTATTCAACTCTACCTCATTCATCACATCCTCCAAAGCCACTGCCTCAATCATCTCTACCTCAATCGTCCCAACCTCCACCACTTCCTGCATGGGCTCTCTCTCACTCCCCTCTCTCTCAGCCACCTCTTCTTTCACTGTCTCCAGAACTTTCTTCTTGTTCTTGTGTTTATTCCTATTCCTACGTTTCCTCTGAACACCATCCTCTCCCTCTTTCTTTGTCTCCACAACATTATCAACTTTCTTAGCCACTTCCTGTTTGGCTATTCCCTCATTCCCATTTACCTCACTTGCCTCTACCTCTTTCCCTAAGTTCTCCTTGGCATCTCTCTCAATCACTTCTACGACATTGGACACTACCTCTTTCACAAATTCCTGTGTGGCCACTGCATCTACCTCAATCACCGCTACCTCTACCTCACTCGCCACTTCCTTCTTGGGCTCTCCATCATCCCCCTCTCCCTCAATCTCGTTTTCCTTCATCTCTTCTACTTCCTGCACTTTCATCTCAGTCCTTCGTAGCTTCCTATTTCTACGTTTCCTCTGAACACCATCCTCTCCCTCTTTCTTTGTCTCCACAACATTATCAACTTTCTTAGCCACTTCCTGTTTGGCTATTCCCTCATTCCCATCTACCTCACTTGCCTCTACCTATTTCCCTAAGTCCTCCTTGGCATCTCTCTCAATCCCTTCTATGACATTGGCCACTACCTCTTTCACAAATTCCTGTGTGGCCACTGCATCTACCTCAATCACCGCTACCTCTACCTCATTTGCCTCTACCTCACTCGCCACTTCCTTCTTGGGTTCTCCATCATTCCCCTCTCTCTCAATCTCGTTTTCCTTCATCTCTTCTACTTCCCGAACTTTCATCTCAATCCTTCGTAGCTTCCTATTCCTACGTTTCCTCTGAACACAATCTTCTCCCTCTTTCTTTGTCTCCACAATATTCTCAACTTTCTCCGCCACTTCCTGTTTGGCCATTCCCTCATTCCGATCGACCTCATTTGGCTCTACCTCTTCTGCTAATACCTGTTTTGCATCTCTCTCAATCCCCTCTATGACATTGTCTGCTATATCTTTTACCACTTCCTGCTTGGCCACTGCTTCTACCTCAATCCCCGCTACCTCTGCCTCATTCGCTAATTCCCGCTTGCCATCTCCTTCTAATACCTCTACCTTATTCAACTCTACCTCATTCATCACATCCTCCAAAGCCACTGCCTCAATCATCTCTACCTCAATCGTCTCAACCTCCACCACTTCCTGCATGGGCTCTCCCTCACTCCCCTCTCTCTCAGCCACCTCTTCTTTCACTGTCTCCAGAACTTTCATCTTGTTCTTGTGTTTCTTCCTATTCCTACGTTTCCTCTGAACACCATCCTCTCCCTCTTTCTTTGTCTCCACAACATTATCAACTTTCTTAGCCACTTCCTGTTTGGCTATTCCCTCATTCCCATTTACCTCACTTGCCTCTACCTCTTTCCCTAAGTTCTCCTTGGCATCTCTCTCAATCCCTTCTACGACATTGGCCACTACCTCTTTCACAAATTCCTGTGTGGCCACTGTATCTACCTCAATCACCGCTACCTCTACCTCACTCGCCACTTCCTTCTTGGGCTCTCCATCATTCCCCTCTCCCTCAATCTCGTTTACCTTCATCTCTTCTACGTCCCGAACTTTCATCTCAGTCCTTCGTAGCTTCCCATTACTATGTTTCCTCTTAACACAATCCTGTCCCTCTTTCTTTGTCTCCACAACATTCTCAACTTTCTCCGCCACTTCCTGTTTGACCATTCCCTCATTCCCATCGACCTCATTTGGCTCTACCTCTTCTGCTAATACCTGTTTTGCATCTCTCTCAATCCCCTCTATGACATTGGCCACTATATCTTTCACCACTTCCTGCTTGGCCACTGCTTCTACCTCAATCACCGCTACTTCTGCCTCATTCGCTAATTCCCGCTTGCCATCTCCTTCTAACACCTCTACCTTATTCAACTCTACCTCATTCATCACATCCTCCAAAGCCACTGCCTCAATCATCTCTACCTCAATCGTCCCAACCTCCACCACTTCCTGCATGGGCTTTCCCTCACTCCCATCTCTCTTAGCCACCTCTTCTTTCACTGTCTCCTCCAGAACTTTCTTCTTGTTCTTATGTTTCTTCCTATTCCCACGTTTTCTCTTCATACCATTTCTCTCCCCCACTTTCTCCATCTCTTCAATCTCGTTCTCAACCTTGTTGCTATTCTGACATGTCTGCTTCACATCCTCATTATTGGTGCTGACTCCTGCCTGCTGCTGCTCTTCTGCCTTTTGCTGCTGCTGCTGCTGCTGGTGGTGGATGATGAAGCTCTTCAGCTCGGTGCTGTTCTGGAATTGCAGCAGCTCCCGCTGATATTTGGCCTGCTGCTGTGCACAATGATCCAGCAGGATCATCTCAAGCTCCAGAATCTGGCGCTTAGCTTCTAGTCTTGTGTCAACGAGGAACCTCTTTCGCTGCCCCTTCGAGCGACGGTCTGGGGAGTCACATGGGGAGGAGAGAGCAGCACCACAATTGATTCGTTAATGGGTATTTGAGTATTTCCTGTATGATAATAGGTTTTTCCCGTTTTTACTGGCAACAAAACAGGTGTTAAGATGTTAAAACACCAAAGTGAAACCTTTTACAAGGAATCATGTCTGCATTAACCATGATGCTTGTGGTCAGAATGCAAACAAAAAACATACTCTGATAATATATGCATTGTCCTTGAAACTGATTGGTCCACACCAGGGACAGCTTTCTTTTGAGCCTCGTCTCAAACGGTGTTAGACCAGAGGACGCCAAAAGGCGTATTTCCTGTATGTTATTTTGGTAAAGAAACTTGGCACCATTGACAGGAATCTAACTTAACTTGAGACCGATGTAACAATGATAACACTGTAGGGAGGTCTGGAGGTTGACTCATGTGCCGGAGACACCTCCTCCTCCAAATAACTTCATTAGGATTATGGGGTGGTTGGGGAGGCCATATTAAGTTTGCGAGGTCTGGAAACTCCAGGCCAAACATAGAAAAACTTCTGTTATCTCAGAAAAAGTAAGATGGATTTATGGGCAAGCTGTGGAGGTCTGGCTAAATTTAAAAGATGTCCATTGTTTCACAAGAGAGAACATGAATTGGATAAGAAATACACTATTAATTCTTATACACTGGTCCATTCATACAATTAGTATATTAGTGGGCTACGTTAGAAAAGATAAAGGGAGGAGAAGAGGAGGGTGAACAAAGGGGCCAGAGAGCCAGGGGCAACCCTAATGTTTATGTTGGCTGGATAGCATGTGCTCCCGTGCATGTGAGGTTGCTCTCAACAGAAGTCATTCCTTGCACGAGAATGGCTGAAACGCTGAGTAACCACTCAGAGGTATAGTGGTTAAGCAGTGGAGACGGTATAGTGGTAAAACAGTGGAGATTTTAAAAGCAAAGTTTAAGATTTGCATTTGTTACTTTATATTGAGCCGATACATATGGCAAGTGAAATTAAGAAGACTTAAAGTGAGTTTTACAGAAAGAGAGGATACATGTGTGTCTCTTGGAGAAGGAAAGGCATTGCTCAAAACTGTGCTGCAAGGTCACGTGCCATGAATCACATGAGTTTAGAAAAAACGTGACTGTAAACCAACAAGCCTGTGAATAATTATCATGGTGAAGACACCTCTATACGTTGGATACTGAAGGAAATCCATCGTGCTACACATCGTCAAAGCCCGACAACACCTGACATTCGAGAAAGTACAATTGCATCGTTCTACACATCGTCAATACCCCACCACATCTGGAGAGTCACCAGCTGCATCAAGCACCTGACTGTTGTATTGTTCGAAAGACACTGTGTGTAACGACTTTACATCCGCCGGCACTGCGGGTTTCTAAACGCCTGCCATGTCACCTTCTCAACACTAGCGTCTGAGACCGTCTGATACAGACTGAAAGCTTATTTCCTTTGTTGCACTGTTTGTCTTTTCATGAATGTCATATTGTGCACTGGGTTATGCCTTATTAACCTAAATTCTGAATTTAGCTATTCATGTATTTCTATTACAGTATCACATATTCTTTGGACCAAGTGTCAATTGCCTATTTGATGACTGGTACTCTGATTCTTTTTTTACAAATCAGGGACTTGTTTTAATTAAAATGTGTCTGTGTGTGTGGTTGAACGGTGTAACAAATCCATGCGTTACATGTGTAGTGTTGCAGCGCCGACCTGGTCAAGGCCTATGATACAATCAGTAGGCCAGGGCTCTGGATTGTTACTCGTATTTCCGGAGTCCCTAACCCTCTGCTCACAATCATTAAGGACCTTCACGATGGTGGGCAGGCCCGGATAAAGTTGCGTGCCCGGGAGTCAGAGCAATTTCCTGTTTACAGTGGGGTGCGACAGGTATCTACTCTGGCTGACACATTATTTAGCATCATCTTCGACCACATAGTTCGAGAAGTTTTTTTATGGCTGTACCGGTGGATTTTTTAATATTTGCTACAGATACAATGGGAGGCTGATTGATGCCTGGGTGAGGTCAAGGGATGGCTCCCTACTGGTCAACCATGTTATGTACACTGATCATTTGGAAGTTGATGCTCACACTGAAAAATAGTTGGAGGTTCTGCTGCTAAGCCTGGAGCGTGTGACAAAGAGGTGGTGCCTTACCATCAGCCCCACCAAAACTAAGCACCCGCCTGAGTATTTTGTGTAATTTAATACTCCGCCCCCTCAACTACTCTTGAGTGATGGGGTAATTGTAGAGAGAAGTTTACGTACCTGGATAGTGTGCTTATGCAAAAATTCTGGTTTGGCAGCAGAGGTCTCACTCCGAATCGGTCAAGTGGCATATTTTCATCAGCTTCGTAAGACTTTGGGGTATCTACCTGGTCTGTCACTCGACACAAAACGCTGGGTCTTCTTGGCCAATGATAGAATAAATGAAAAATCTGAACCAGCTTTACACTTTCAGACTGGCCTGCCTACGATCCACCCTGGGTTTAACTACGCTGGAATGTGTGAACAGCTCACAGTGAGCTCCACTGGTGGGCAGGGCTGCATTGCCTGGGTCATGTAGCCTGCTTGCTCAGCCACCGCATCCCCAAGCAGCCTCTGTTTTTCCAGATAGAGGGGGCTAAATGGGCGTGGCACGGCCTGGAGAAGAGATGGACTGATGCAGTACAGGAGGATACGGAACTAAGTGGACTTGCCAAAGACTGGTACCACTGGTGTCAAGATCTGCCTCTATGGAGGAAGCTCGTGAAGGATGCTTATGGGAAGTTGGTGGCAGTTGCCCTCAAGCAAAAAAGGAGGGTGAGAGGAGCGACGCTCACAACAACAGACGGTGCACTGGATGACTAAAACGCAGCAAGTTGGCACAGTAGGATGCAAAGGTGGTACGTCTGCCAGTCATCTCAGTCAGTCAACCCATCGCACTGGGGTCTGTCCCCTGATCTCCTGTCGGCAAGCCTTCGACACTTCAAGTGGCCTCAGAGTGCACCAGGCCTGGCACAAGCGCCATGGTGACGTCTCCGTCACTTAGTGGCGAATGAGGGCTGTTGTTGTTATCTGAGTCGGTTAGGGGCCTCCCCTAGGTCCACTCAGCCTCAAATAAGTATCTGATACGGTGTGTAAACATCGCCACTTGGGAGACAAAGACGGACAAGTGTGGTGCTGGCAACCCACCCCTCGTGTGCGGTGCCGGCCGTCATAGGTGCTCACTAACAGCACTTGCTCCTACAGTGTTTCAAGGCTATACACAAGATTTCTGTCTTTGTTTGTGTCTATGTGCAGTGTCTGTATGAGTGGTTGGGAGCAGTTGTGTCTGTGGGGATCGACCTGAGTTCGATTCCCATTCACAACCATCAGTGACTAATAAATAAAATCGGTCGTGTGCCTCCCCTACATCTACTCAAACTTAAAATAGTACCTCGTGCAACGTATAAACATCAAATGTGGGGAGACAAAGGCATCCGGATGCGGTGCTGACCACCCACCCCATCATAGGTGCTAACTCGCTAACAGCACTTGACTCAATAGTCTGTTAAGGCTATACGGGGATCTGTCTTTGTATACAGGTGCATGTGTCTGTGTGTATGTCTGTGTGTGGAATTACAGTACTCACTTCCCGTCGGCTTGCTCATCTCTCCACCCTGCAACAAAATCACAGCAGCGCACGTGAGACTCTAATCATATCACAGCTTACAACCACCACCACCATCATCATTACCGTCCTCATCATTAAACATTTCGAACAGACACACATTCACATATAGATGTTCTCTCAGATTAATGTTA
Organism: Petromyzon marinus; assembly: GCF_048934315.1. NCBI lineage: Eukaryota > Metazoa > Chordata > Hyperoartia > Petromyzontiformes > Petromyzontidae > Petromyzon > Petromyzon marinus. The sequence goes on along the minus strand of NW_027423677.1, from coordinate 3,164,575 downwards.
TCCTGATACAGCGCGCGTGTGGATGTACTCACGGAAGACATCGCCTTGAAGGCAGAACGAGAAGTCACGGATGGTCACGTTTTGTCAATAGATTTCGTTAACTGTGTTAATGAAGTGTTCAACCTCACGGATGTTTGTCAATGAGGTTTACCAAGTAATTTAACCGCGTTATCGATGTTCACTGACGACGTTGTCGAAGTGTGCTCCCGAATGCGATCTTTAAGCACACAGAGCGCGCGTCCACCTCCGTCTGTAACGATCGACCGTTGCTAGGGAAGTGACGTCACTTGTTAAGGTAACGAACCCCGGAAACCACGTGGTCCACTGTATCCTCCAGGCCTGATTAGTTACACGACTGTCAAATTTTTACTTTAAACTTTCGTAACTTGCAGGAATTCATAATTTTTGGTTCTTTCGGTAAAGTCACGTAGGTAGAAAATAACATTTTAAGTTAAGGCAAAAAACCCACGAGGTTTCGGTGGCAACACAAGCGGTCTTCATCACGTGTTGCGATCGAAACGTCGTGGGTTTTTTTCTTTTATTTTAATTTATTTTTATTGTTATTATTTTCTATCTACGTGACTTTACCTGAAAGAACCAAGAATATAGTAAGGATTGTACCCTGGTCGCCACGGATGAAGAGGCCGAGCGGGCTCGGTTCAACTGTTGCCAGGTACCTCCACCACTCAGCTCGCAGCACACACACACACAGTGTCCACTATGTAAAAATCAGGCTAAACTAAACCTTTATAGAAGTTACTAAAATAATGCTATAAAAACAATGCAACAGTGATCATAAGACATGTGATTGAAAGTTAACAATAGCGACATATATAACATATATTACTAAACCTAGCATCCTTCGCTAGCTGCTTGAGTCAATCCATAATAGCAGGAGTAACAATTATGTATGTTGATTAACTGCGAATAACCCAATCAATAACAGATATCCATTGTAATTTACATCAATACATTACCCCCCCTCCCCCCCCGTCTTCGTATCGGATCTGCTTACAAGCGACGACGTCACATTTATCCCCCGTCTACGTCTATTAAAGACCGAAACAGGGGAAGGATTTCACCACAACTCTGGCTGTCACCTGACGAGGCGGGTTGTTGTTGTAGTTACAGGCGAAACGTCACGGTACTTGAATTGTAAATGTTGTGGGTTTACTCTCCAACACACCGATGTGCTGAATTAGTCACTAATTGGCATGTTTTGTTTACGTGACAAACTTGACTAAGATTTACGCGAGCTAACCCAAACAAACAAAAACACCCTCTAATAAGTAAATATTTGTATTAATTCCATGAATGGACCTTGGCCTGGAACTGTGGGGATTGAGAAGTTATGGATGCAGATTCTGTTTGTGCTGCCATCAGAATGACCAACAAATAAATAAATAATACACACGGATTGGTGACTACAGTACTAGACCCCCAGTGCTTTTATATTTAAAAGTGTATGTGCTTTGTGGTTGCTTTATTGCGCGTGTGTACGTACTGTGTAACACTTGTTTGAACGCAGGTGATGGGGTTGTTCATGTTGGGTGTCATTACAGCCAAAAACAAGCAGCAGTACGAAGACCAGGACGCCGTGGCCGACCATGAGGACGGAAATTGGCCTCGCCCGGTCACAACGTACGACAGCAGTACAGGTTTCCCTCCACACATGCACACACCTACGAGTTTCCCACTACAGAGACGAAGGTCCCCCATATAGCCTTAACAGACTGTTGTGGCAAGTGCTGTTCGCAAGCACCAATGAAGGTCGGCATGGTATATCAGGGGGTAGGTGGCCAACACCACACCCGGCCGCCTTTGTCTCCCAAGTGGTGACGTATACACACACCGCTCCAGGTATTTATTTGAGGTTGAGTCGACCCAGGACCAGTTCAGATAAATAATCGTCACTGGCGTTGGCCATGAGCGGGACTCCAACTCGCATGTTTGCGGGGTTTGGAGCGTAGCATACTATCCACTGCGCCACTGCTACCTTCACATAACGCACACAGAAACAACACACAGGGACCCACACGCACGGACACACAGGGACCTGCTCAACATTGAAATGTGCAGCCCTTGTGTGGCGGCCTGCGTTGAATTTGGGCGTTCATCTCGTCACCCATACAAAAGGTCTCGACAATCAATGGCAGTCCCCCTTGCCCTGCCTGGCACGCACATCGGGCCAGTCACCCCACGCACAGCACACACAACGTGCGCGTCGCGTATGCCAAATCAAGAGTCGTCCCCGAGTGTCCGGCAAATTGGACCGACTATCCCGGGCCCCGCGCTTCGGGGGAGGCCCCACGTGTAGACATCAGTGTCACATGTAATGCTTCCGGTTTAGTTTGAAGGCATCGGGGGGGGGGCCCACGCACCCCCTATGGACGGCCCTGGTCAAAGCACACGGCAGCGCGGAGCACGCGCGTCACGCGCACGGGCCACGTGCGTCACGGGTACGTGACATCTACAAGGCAAGCACCTGCATCGCGTGGTCATCACTTGTAAGGCATGCCCTTTGTGCATGGGACGTGCGTAGTGTGTGCAACACGTGGCACATGTATGTCACACATGCGCATCGCAATGTGATGTCATGTGTACGTGGACATTTGAATCGCATGTAGCTGTCTGGTGGGCAGGACGGATCTACGCGTGGGCAAGTAAGGGGGTGGCTGAGTAAGACTGATACGGAGACACGTCAAGCCACACACTCACCACACACTCACCGGTACACTCACACACACCACATTCACCGCACACTCACTTACCGGCACACTCGCACACTGGCACTCACTGCACACTCACACACCGCACACTCACCACGCACTCGCTTACCGGCACACTGACTGCACATTCACACACACTCACCGCTCTCACCACGCACTCACTTACCGGCACACTGACTGCACATTCACACTCACACACCGCACACTCACCACGCACTCACTTACCGGCACACTGACTGCACATTCACACACACTCAGCGCTCTCACCACGCACTCACTTACCGGCACACTGACTGCACATTCACACACACTCACCGCACACTCACTTACCAACACTCTGACTGCACATTCACACACACCGCACTCACACCGCATTCACACACACTCACACACACTCACACCGCACTCATTCACTCACACACACTCACTCACACACACTCACACAAATTTACACACACTCACCACACACTCACACACACTCACACTCACCGGCACACTCGTGTGCAAGCACACTAGTGAGCTTCCACAAGATGTGCTGCACATTAGTGAGGCCACACACCAGCAGGTTTACACATCAGTGAGCTTACACACTAGTGTGCACACACACAGTCGTAAGCTTACAGATTAGATAGCATACACACCAGCTCACCGGTGAGGTGAGCTACACACTGGTGAGTTAACACACCCACCTGTTCACGTGCGCAAAGCTCTTAACCCTAAACCTAACATATCCCAAATGCCATGGCTAAAGTTATTTTACACACGCACGTCCATACACGCATGCGCATATGAAGGCACGCATGCACACATACGTGCACACAAACACACATGCACGCACATGTTTAAACATATACAATTCCATGGCGTTGGACTTGAGACTCCCAGAAGTGGAATCAGGACTCCTGAGTGTGCGATATAGCTCAGTGGGCCTTACTTGGTAAAATTTAAATAATTAATTTAGTTTCAGGATGTAGGGTTCTGAAGATATTTCATCTTTCAGTCCTTTCTGACCGTTTGAGTGTGGGTGAGTGAGTGACAACTACTTATGCATTTTTTGTTATTACAAATACAAGCATTTCCAGCTATTGACATGAAATGTATTAACTCTGGAAGATGATGGTGATACAGGTGGTGGGTAGCGGTAGTGTAGCATTTAGCACGCTGCGCTACGAACCCGGCGACCCGAGTTAAATTCTCGCTCATGCGCAACGCAGGTAACGACTCTCTGAACCGGTCATGGGCCTCCCCTAGGTCGACTCAGCCTCAAATGAGTACTTGGTGTGGTGTAAACATCACTACTGGGGAGACAAAGGCGGCCGGGCGTGGTGTTGGCCACCCACCCCTCGTGGGCCATGCTGGCCTTCACAGGTACTTGCTTACAGCACTTGCCCCAATAGTCTATTCGGGCTATACGGGGAGTCTTTGCTTTGGTGGTGATAATACAGATGGTGATTGATTATACAGATGGTTAGGATGATGATAATGATACATTTGGTGATGATGGTGGTGATGATGGGACTGTAAGAGTGGTCCTTGAAGATATTTACTGTGTAATATTAAGACACACTAATATAAATGTAATCATTAAAGCACAATATATATCACTTGTAATTTCTGTTGAAAGCATGTGCTTTTAATGGTCACGTGTATTTGTACGTGGTTGTGCATGAATGCACGTGTTTTTATTTTCTGTATTAGGTGCTTGACGACAGCCCTTGGCCCAACAGTCTCTATTGGTTGTACAGGAAATATTTGTGTTTTGATTTACGAATGTTCCATTCACGAAATGTAGTGAAAACGAAATTGACAAATTAAGGATACTTTTCGACTTACAAAATAGAATTTCAGCGGAAACAATATATCACATGGCACGCGCCATGAGATCATCAAGCAAGAAGCTGTCATCCATTCACGACAGTGTCACGGTATCCCCATAGTGCAAAAGTAACGCCTCGTCACCTCTCCAGTCATTCCAACATGCAGATCTTTTGGTGAGTTCCTTGAAGATGTTAATTATTTTTGTTTTAAATTGATTATTATTCAACCGTTGTAATATTTGTTCTCTATTATTTTTTGCATTGTGAAATATTGGTGTTTATTTTGGGTTTATAGTAGAAATGACTGTCTGAAACACATCGCAAGTTTTTCGTATTCAATTAATGGGAAAAGCCATTCCGATTTGCGATATTTTGTTTTACGGGCGTTTTTAGAAGAACGCATCCCTTTCGTAAGTACAGGCATACATGTACAGGAATCCATTGCCAACCGCTAATTTACCAACCACGAAATTTTAGTAAACACGGATTGACTACTGGACACCTGTTTACTAACCACGAGCATCTCGCTTTGAGTATTCGCGAGTCGCGCCGAGTAGTGAAATCAAAACAACACGATGTACCTTATGGGGGGGGGGGTTCTTGTATTTGTTCTTGTATTTGTACGAGCTGTTGTTTGTTTATGTTACCGATGTTTACGGGGAGCGTTAGTGCAGCGGGTTAGCGAGCTGTACTATAAAGCCATAAATCCTGGTATAATTTCTGCTCATGGCCAACACCAGTGGCAATTATCTGAACCATTCCTGGACCTACCCTCGGCCTCAAATGAGTACTTGGTGCATTGTGAAAACATCAGCACTGGCAGAGACAAACCCCATATGCTGTGCTGGCCTGCATAAGTGCTCATAACGGCACTTACCCAACAGTCTGTTACATGGGGGGATCTTAGTCTTGGCGTGTAAGTGAGAGTTTGTGGACTTTGCATGTTCTTCCCCTGTTGTGCACGCGTTTTCTCAGGGTTCTCAGCTTTCAAAAAAGAACAACCAATTCTAACTGTAAGATATTACCTGCAAATTACTTAAACAAGGATTACACACCGTGGCAACATCGCCCCCTTCTGTGAAAGCTGGACAGGACCCTCCTGCAAAAGAGTGAGACTTCTCTGAATAAACAAATGTAGCACGGCAATCTTTGAGATAATAAAAAAAAAACTATTCACCCTTAGAGTGGACAAGGTAGCGAGGGCGATCCTAACAAGCGAGGGAGCTGTACTCAGACGGAACGGACGACGGCTCCCAGCCGACCTCTTCGCCTTTGTCGATCTTGTCATCGTTGGAGGCCGGTCTCAGCTCTGCGAGGATCGCCTCAAACTTGGGGCGCTCTAACGGCGCGTGGCTCCAGCAGTGGTGCATCACCTTGCGGCTGTGGGGCGAGGGGAGGGTGCAGTGAGGGTGCGAGGAAGGCGAATCGCGCACAAGCTCGGACTGCGCTTTCACCTCTTCCAGTGTGCGTTCGTTCTCAGAATGGTTGAATGAGTGCCGATGATGTTAATGACGTCACAGAGGGAGATGAAGGGGGTCAGGTGGCGAGGGGGGTGAGGGGGGGGTGAGTAGGTAGAGGGTCATGAAGGCATAAAATATCTACAGAATGGATTCACACAGCGGCGTCTAAATGCCACTGCATCTCCATACGTAGTGCAGAAACACTGATCATGTTTATCTTGTAGAGAGAGAAGCAGTCTGTGGGTCTCTACAGTGAGGGAAAAAAGTATTTCATCCCCTGCTGATTTTGTACGTTTGCCCACTGACAAAGAAATGATCAGTCTGTCATTTTAATTGTAGGTTTATTTGAACAGTGAGAGACAGAATAACAACAAAAAATCCAGAAAAACGCATGTCAAAAATGTTATGAATTTATTTGCATTTTAATGAGGGAAATAAGTATTTGACCCCTCTGCAAAACATGACTTAGTACTTGGTGGCTAAACCCTTGTTGGAAATCACAGAGGTCAGACGTTTCTTGTAGTTGGCCACCAGGTTTGCACACATCTCAGGAGGGATTTTGTCCCACTCCTCTTTGCAGATCTTCTCCAAGTCATTAAGGTTTCGAGGCTGACGTTTGGCAACGCGAACCTTCAGCTCCCTCCACAGATTTTCTATGGGATTAAGGTCTGGAGACTGGCTAGGCCACTCCAGGACCTTAATGTGCTTCTTCTTGAGCCACTCCTTTGTTGCCTTGGCCGTGTGTTTTTGGTTATTGTCATGCTGGAATACCCATCCACGACCCATTTTCAATGCCCTGGCTGAGGGAAGGAGGTTCTCACCCAAGATTTGATGGTACATGGCCCCGTCCATCGTCCCTTTGATGCGGTGAAGTTGTCCTGTCCCCTTAGCAGAAAAACACCCCCAAAGCATAATGTTTCCACCTCCATGCTTGACGGTGGGGATTGTGTTCTTGGGGTCATAGGCAGCATTCCTCCTCCTCCAAACACGGCGAGTTGAGTTGATGCCAAAGAGCTCCATTTTGGTCTCATCTGACCACAACACTTTCACCCAGTTGTCCTCTGAATCATTCAGATGTTCATTGGCAGGGAAAAAAGTATTTGATCCCCTGCTGATTTTGTACGTTTGCCCACTGATAAAGAAATGATGAGTCTATATTTTTAATGGTAGGTTTATTTGAACAGTGAGAGACAGAATAACAACAAAAAAATCCAGAAAAATGCATGTCAAAAATGTTATAAATTAATTTGCATTTTAATGAGGGAAATAAGTATTTGACCCCCTCTCAATCAGAAAGATTTCTGGCTCCCAGGTGTCTTTTATACAGGTAACGAGCCGAGGTTAGGAGCACACTCTTAAAGGGAGTGCTCCTAATCTCAGCTTGTTACTTGTATAAAAGACACCTGTCCACAGAAGCAATCAATCAATCAGATTCCAAACTCTCCACCATGGCCAAGACCAAAGAGCTCTTCAAGGATGTCGGACAAGATTGTAGACCTACACAAGGCTGGAATGGGCTACAAGACCATTGCCAAGCAGCTTGGTGAGAGGTGAGAAGAGTTAAAGCGATTATTCGCAAATGGAAGAAACACAAAAGAACGGTCAATCTCCCTTGGTCTGGGGCTCCATGCAAGATCTCACCTCGTGGAGTTGCAATGATCATGAGAACGGTGAGGTCGTGGATGGGTATTCCAGCATGACAATGACCCAAAACACACGGCCAAGGCAACAAAGGAGGGGCTCAAGAAGAAGCACATTAAGGTCCTGGAGTAGCCTAGCCAGTCTCCAGACCTTAATCCCATGGAAAATCTGTGGAGGGAGCGGAAGGTTCGAGATGCCAAACGTCAGCCTCGAAACCTTAATGACTTGGAGAAGATCTGCAAAGAGGAGTGGGACAAAATCCCTCCTGAGATGTGTGCAAACCTGGTGGCCAACTACAAGAAACGTCTGACCTCTGTGATTGCCAACAAGGGTTTTGCCACCAAGTGCAGAGGGGTCAAATACTTATTTCCCTCATTATAATGCAAATCAATTCATAACATTTTTTACATGCATTTTTCTGGATTTTGTTGTTATTCTATCTCTCACTGTTCAAATAAACCTACCATTAAAAATATAGACTGATCATTTCTTTGTCAGTGGGCAAACGTACAAAATCAGCAGGGGATCAAATACTTTTTTCCCTCAATGTATATGTGCTTTCTTGAGCAGGGGGACCTTGCGTGCGCTGCAAGATTTCAGTCCTTAACGGCGTAGTGTGTTACCAATTGTTTTCTTGGTGACTATGGTCCCAGCTGCCTTGAGATCATTGACAAGATCCTCCCGTGTAGTTCTGGGCTGATTCCTCACCGTTCTCATGATCATTGCAATTCCACGAGGTGAGATCTTGCATGGAGCCCCAGGCCGAGGGAGATTGACAGTTCTTTTGTGTTTCTTCCATGATGCGCACCAACTGTTGTCACCTTCTCACCAAGCTGCTTGGCAATGGTCTTGTAGCCCATTCCAGCCTTGTGTAGGTCTATAATCTTGTCCCTGACATCCTTGGAGAGCTCTTTGGTCTTGGCCATGGTGGAGAGTTTGGAATCTGATTGATTGATTGCGTCTGTGGACTGGTGTCTTTTATACAGGTAGCAAGCTGAGATTAGGAGCACTCCCTTTAAGAGTGTGCTCCTAATCTCAGCTCGTTACCTGTATAAAAGACACCTGGGAGCCGCTTTCTGATTGAGAGGGGGTCAAATACTTATTTCCCTCATTAAAATGCAAATCAATTTATAACATTTTTGACATGCGTTTTTCCGGATTTTTTTGTTGTTTTTCTGTCTCTCACTGTTCAAATAAACCTACCATTAAAATTATAGACTGATAATTTCTTTGTCAGTGGGCAAACGTACAAAATCAGCAGGGGATCGAATACTTTTTTCCCTCATTGTATGTGAGGAGTCTGTGGGTCGCAACAGCACGTACGTCTGGAAGTAGGACATTCCAGACTAAGAGGGTTCATAATGGCCGTGTCAACGAGACTGAACCAGCCAGCACAACTCACTGCTAATAACACATCACATAATTCACCCTTAAGCAATTGTTCAATCAATTAATTAAATCACTACAATTAAAATCAAAGAATATCCCAGAACAAACACTTCGCACTCTCCTCCGTCAGCCACCTGCATCGACAATAGAAACGCATCAGTCCAGCAGTGGATAAAACCTGGTGTGGGAGGTATGGGGGGGCAGCTTACACTTGTGGTGGACAGCAGGGGGGTGGCTGCATGCAGTAGCCATCGCAGATCAAGCGGTAGAACTTGTCATCGACTGCCATGCACCAGGGTAAGGGGCCTCTCCTACACCCACACATATCACACACCGAGCGGTACACACGTCACACCGAGGAGCACGCACGTCACACACCGAGCAGGTTGCACAGGTCTCCTTTATCAAGACAAACGTGGAGCAGATTACAACTACAACTCTTCTACGCCTGTCACAATGCCCCCCTCTCCCCCCCCCCCCCCCCCCAGTTTATGGGGGGGCGCGGGCCTCACTCCCCCCTTCGCGTCAGCCCCCCCTAATAAATGGTCCGGTTGCATTGTGAATGCACCACTCGAATGACGTGCAGTCCCGTGGCGCACTGTAACGGGCTCGTGATTTACTCAATAAAATTCAACGTAAAAAAATAAAAACGATCCCAAGACATTATTTAAAATAATGTATGGCCATCGTGTGTCAGCATCACAGGCGAAAATTGGCATGTAAAAAAACTTCACTGCGACTCACTCAATTGGGATTGCTCGCAGCAAACAGCACTTGACCTGCTTACAGGTTAGGTGCTGAATAACCGTGTGTCACACAGAGAACAGTTGCCACTGAGGCTGCCCTTTTCAAATGCTTGAGATGAGATGTGATTATCGCGTGTAAATGTACACACTAACGAAAAAATTATAAGCAAACTATTATCGTTTCAGGTGGCAGGGTGGTGCAGCGGTGATCTTTGACCCTCGCAACAAGAAGGGCCTTGGTTAATTATCCGACTGGCACTTTGCGGAGTTTTCTACGTTCTCACCTTTGTTCTGTATGGGTTATCCAGTTTGCTCACATAGCTAGAAAACACACAATCACAATGTAACTGGGTATTGGCCAAGCATCCCAATGCTAAAGTTACCTGCAAATTACTTCATTGGGATGACACTCGGCAGCAGAGCCGGATGATGGCATTGCTGGGGCCCTATGCCATTGTCAAGTTTAAGAGGCCCCTTCTATGAATGCCTGTATATTTTTGTCAGCAGAATGAAAATAACTGCTTTGGAGAGTCTTTTTTTCTCACCGATCTTTATTAAGCAATTATGTTAAAACTCGAAACCTCGTGTCCATTTCTTGTTTCGTATTTAGAGATCCCCCCCCTCCCTTAATGCGAGGCCCTAAGCTGCAAGTGTGGCCGGTCTGAGCTCGCCTGTGATGAATCACACGTATAATTGTGCACTCTAATTTTCTATGGGTGGCCAGGAGAATTTATTATTATTTAAGTGAATGCAATGGTGATCAGGGGATTGGATCCAGAGCCCCACGTACACAGTAGAGTACAAGGGAACGCCCACAATACAGATTTGAGCTGACCTGCGGATTGAGAAATTGAACTGTTTTGTGATGTGGAGGGTGTTTCTGACCGCTATTATGACCGTCCTGTCCCGACGGGAGGAGAGAGGACAGGGTGGACCGGCTGCATGAGCTTACTCTCCGGCACTGCACAGCACAACATCGCCTCCCTACTGCAAAAATACTCGGCAGGACCCTCCTGAAAATGAAAGTCTTCGGAATCAGTGAGGCCTGTCCTTGGGAGGACAGGCGTAGTCTTGGTCGTCACAAGCGAACATTTGTTTCTCCACATGAATTTGTATCCCCGGGTTACCATCAGGGCTGGGCGCTGCAAGCTTAGCTTCTGAGATCTGATGAGACTGGCCGTTTTTTAAAAGGTAATTTCGGCATCTGGAGCCCAAGCATGCAACAACTTTATGCAACTTCTTGGTTATTTAGATAAAGTCACGTAGAATGGAAATAAAATAATAAAAATAAAACATAATAAAAAATAAAATTCTCACGACGTTTCTGCCAAAACACAAGTAGCCTTCTTCAGGTGAAGGAACAGAACTGTCGGGACAACAGCGCTTCAATAACTGCTGCTAAGATTCCCAGCGTCTTTTAAGCTAGGTGGGAGAGGTAAAGCGCCTTGACAAAGGAGTTTACATATCAAACAGGAGAATTTAGCATTGAAATAGCTGTGTTAAAGTGTTGGATCATCAGGGTGTTAAAGTCAGAAATAAGCATGTAACTGGGAGATTAGCATGATGTTAATGTGAGGGATTAGCATGTGACTGGTCACGGAAATAGCTATGTTAAAGTCAAAGTTTACATCTCAACAGAGGCGTTTAGTATATGGACGCTAAAGGACTGCAACTACCCAACTATCATACAATAAACCGATGTGAAAAAAATAAGTATAAACAACATCAATATATCTTCTTTGGTTCTTTCGGTAAAGTCACGTAGAATGAGAATAAAATAATAAATTGATAAAATAAAATAACAATAATATTCTCACGACGTTTCGGCCACAACACAAGCGGCCTTCATCAGGTGAAGGGGGCGAGACTGTCTGGTAGGACAGCGTTGGAGTGAGAGAGCCACGTTCAGATCACGGTTTTTAAGCTGTGTGAGAGGAACAAAGAGCCTTGACAAAGGAATTAGCATAAAATTTAGCATTGAAATGGCTGAATGATTAGCTTGTGACTGGTCACAGAAATAGCTATGTTAAAAGTTAAAGCATACACATCCGCAGAGGCACCCATTGTTAAAAGGAATTAGCATAGAATTTAGCATTGAAATAGCTAAGTTAAGGCATACACATCCGCAGAGGCACCCCTTGACAATGGAATTAGCATAGAATTTAGCATTGAAATAGCTGAGGGATTCGCTTGTAACTGCTACAGAAATAGCTACGTTGAAGTCAGAGCATACACATTCACCGAGGCACTTAGTACAAATCAAACAGGAGAATTTAGCATTGAAATAACTAGGCGAATTTAGCATTGAGATAACTGAGTGATTTGCTAGTGATTGGTCACAGAAATGACTACACATCTGAGCTATTCACAGTACTATATAGTGAACCAATAAAACTAAAATATTAATTACCTTCATGTTATCAATAAACTCTATATTCTCCAATCAGCTAAGCTACCAACAATAAGTCGTTATATATCACAATGCTATATGGCGAAAAAATGGGTGGATTCTTACCCTCAAATTTCCGCACCACGATAGCTACGGGCCCCGTTCAGATGGACGAGTTCGTCCATGGTCGGAACAGAGGAGGGGGAGAGAGACAGCTGCGAGGCCCTAGTATACTCCATGTTGTAAACCATACCATTAACCGTGGTGTGAGAGGTATTAAGAGGCAATGCTGGCGAAAGAGCTGCGGTCTGAAGGTCATCGTAAAAATACAATTAATTAAGAACAGAAATGATTTAACACATCTTTCCAGTGGTTACTAAGCCTGAATCCATCTTCTCGGTTGAAATTGTCTCTGTGCTTGTATATGTGAATGGCCTCATGAACGAATCTCTCATGGTAGCCGGTTGGTTTGCAAAGAACCTCCGTCTTGGAGAAGTCAATGTCATGTGAGCCCACTGAATTGTAACAGTGATCTGCCACGGCAGAGGAGTTCGTCCTACCGTGTTTCAAGTCTGCTTTATGTTCGCGGATGCGGTCCGAGATATGTCTTTTGGTTTCTCCAATGTAGCTACTACCACAGAGGCACTTTAGTTTGTAAACGCCCGGGTACTGTATGTCTGGAAGAGCATCTTTTACAGATGGAACTAAATCACGGATTTTGTGTACTGTGTTGAATCGGACCTGGATCTTGTGTTTATTCAGGATTTTGGAGATCTTTTTAGTGACCCCTGCAATGTAGGGTAAGGTGAGGGTTTTGAGTGGCTCCACAAGAGGATCCTTCTTCATGACTGGAGTGATGGCTTTGCGGATTGTGTAGTCGGAGTAGCCATTAGCCCTGAGAGCCTGGTGTACGTGCTTGAGTTCACTGGTAATGTGTTCCTGGTCGGAAATGCATTGGGCTCTATGGTATAGAGTCTTGATGAGGGAGTTCTTCTGGGATGGATGGTGGTGGGAATCCGGTTTCAAGTAAGCATCTGTATGGGTAGCTTTCCTGTAGACAGAGTGGCTCATTGAACCATCATGTCTCCTTTTAATTAAGACATCCAAAAAGGGTAGTTTGCCATCTTTTTCGACCTCCATGGTAAATCTGATGGCTGGGTGTATGGAATTGATGTGGTCGCGGAATTGGTCTAGAGCAGGCTGGCCATGTGGCCAGATGACAAAGGTGTCATCAACGTACCTCTTCCATAAGGTCGGGCGTAGAGTGGCAGTCTGGATGGCGTCAGTTTCAAATTCCACACATCCTTAAGATCATTCAACAGACTTCGGGATAAGAAGGCTCAACTAATCGAGTCTCTCACCTTTCTGAAGAGATGCCGCGACTCTAAGGTAATACCAACCGCATTTACACTAACCTCTGCTGTTGCAACTTCTCTCAATGCAAAACGAATTCTAGCTAGAACTAGCTTCGCTCTTATCTCGGAAAAAATCAGACTTACACGCACCGAACTCGATCAGTTAGACAAGACACTCTACAAATCACACTTAAAATTGACAGCAACAATGTCTACATCGGATTGGGAACATGTAGACAATATGACTACCTCTTCGGCTGCCACTATGTCGAACAAATGTAGGGACAATTTGATTTCCAAATTCAATCACCTCTCCAGCAAAAAATCGGATCCACACACCGAAAAGATAGACATCAACAAAGTCGTAATTAATCGCAGTAACAGTTCCATTTCTGATGGTCTGAAATCCGTTTTAGCTAAAGGTCTAAACTTTGCTGTCACACCGAGACACTTACCGGTTAATGATATCATTGCCCATGTCGACGTTGCACTCAAGGGCTTGAGTCACATCTCTGCAGACGTAGCAAGATCTGAAATCGCTGCAACCCTCAAAAACGCTAAGTTGCCACCCAGCAACATCAGCAAAGACGAACGTTTTGAATTATCTCAATTAAAAAAGAGGGATGATATTGTCGTTCTCTCAGCCGACAAAGGCAATGCCACTGTCATCATGGACAAAACAGAATATAACAACAAAATTCAAGAACTACTCAACGATGGCAGCTATACAAAAATAAAAAGAGATCCCACCAACAGCCTGGTCACCAAAACGAACAAAATTATCTCTGATTCAACAGCATTAATTGATGAGATCAAACAGTTCTCGTTGAAACCCTCTGCTGCCAGACCACCAAGATTATATGGCCTTCCAAAGATACACAAAGAAGATACACCCCTTCGTCCCATCGTCTCTACTATCAGCTCCCCCACCTACAAACTGGCACGTTTTCTGGCTGATATACTGCGACCTTTCACTGGAAAAACCACCTCTGCGGTACTAAATTCTACTCACCTGGTATCGACAATCAAAGACATTTCCCTGTCCCCAAACGACCTGCTTGTCAGTTTTGATGTGGTGTCCTTGTTCACCAAAGTCCCGGTACCTGACACCATCGCTATCATTGAAGACCTGGTTCATCAAGGACTGCATACTGATGTACCCCCCCTGGTGAGACATTGCTTAACCAACACATACTTCACCTGGAATGGAACTTTCTACAAACAAACTGAGGGCACCCCAATGGGCTCCCCCCTATCTCCGGTTGTAGCCAACGTATTCATGGAAAAATTTGAAACTGACGCCATCCAGACTGCCACTCTACGCCCGACCTTATGGAAGAGGTACGTTGATGACACCTTTGTCATCTGGCCACATGGCCAGCCTGCTCTGGACCAATTCCGCGACCACATCAATTCCATACACCCAGCCATCAGATTTACCATGGAGGTCGAAAAAGATGGCAAACTACCCTTTTTGGATGTCTTAATTAAAAGGAGACATGATGGTTCAATGAGCCACTCTGTCTACAGGAAAGCTACCCATACAGATGCTTACTTGAAACCGGATTCCCACCACCATCCATCCCAGAAGAACTCCCTCATCAAGACTCTATACCATAGAGCCCAATGCATTTCCGACCAGGAACACATTACCAGTGAACTCAAGCACGTACACCAGGCTCTCAGGGCTAATGGCTACTCCGACTACACAATCCGCAAAGCCATCACTCCAGTCATGAAGAAGGATCCTCTTGTGGAGCCACTCAAAACCATCACCTTACCCTACATTGCAGGGGTCACTAAAAAGATCTCCAAAATCCTGAATAAACACAAGATCCAGGTCCGATTCAACACAGTACACAAAATCCGTGATTTAGTTCCATCTGTAAAAGATGCTCTTCCAGACATACAGTACCCGGGCGTTTACAAACTAAAGTACCTCTGTGGTAGTAGCTACATTGGAGAAACCAAAAGACATATCTCGGACCGCATCCGCGAACATAAAGCAGACTTGAAACACGGTAGGACGAACTCCTCTGCCGTGGCAGATCACTGTTACAATTCAGTGGGCTCACATGACATTGACTTCTCCAAGACGGAGGTTCTTTGCAAACCAACCGGCTACCATGAGAGATTCGTTCATGAGGCCATTCACATATACAAGCACAGAGACAATTTCAACCGAGAAGATGGATTCAGGCTTAGTAACCACTGGAAAGATGTGTTAAATCATTTCTGTTCTTAATTAATTGTATTTTTACGATGACCTTCAGGCCGCAGCTCTTTCGCCAGCATTGCCTCTTAATACCTCTCACACCACGGTTAATGGTATGGTTTACAACATGGAGTATACTAGGGCCTCGCAGCTGTCTCTCTCCCCCTCCTCTGTTCCGACCATGGACGAACTCGTCCGTCTGAACGGGGCCCGTAGCTATCCGTGGTGCGGAAATTTGAGGGTAAGAATCCACCCATTTTTTCGCCATATAGCATTGTGATATATAACGACTTATTGTTGGTAGCTTAGCTGATTGGAGAATATAGAGTTTATTGATAACATGAAGGTAATTTATATTTTAGTTTTATTGGTTCACTATATAGTACTGTGAATAGCTCAGATGTGTAGTCATTTCTGTGACCAGTCACTAGCAAATCACTCAGTTATCTCAATGCTAAATTCGCCTAGTTATTTCAATGCTAAATTCTCCTGTTTGATTTGTACTAAGTTCCTCGGTGAATGTGTATGCTCTGACTTCAACGTAGCTATTTCTGTAGCAGTTACAAGCGAATCACTCAGCTATTTCAATGCTAAATTCTATGCTAATTCCATTGTCAAGGGGTGCCTCTGCGGATGTGTATGCCTTAACTTAGCTATTTCAATGCTAAATTCTATGCTAATTCCTTTTAACAATGGGTGCCTCTGCGGATGTGTATGCTTTAACTTTTAACATAGCTATTTCTGTGACCAGTCACAAGCTAATCATTCAGCCATTTCAATGCTAAATTTTATGCTAATTCCTTTGTCAAGGCTCTTTGTTCCTCTCACACAGCTTAAAAGCCGTGATCTGAACGTGGCTCTCTCACTCCAGCGCTGTCCTACCAGACAGTCTCGCCCCCTTCACCTGATGAAGGCCGCTTGTGTTGTGGCCGAAACGTCGTGAGAATATTATTGTGTTATTTTATTTTATCAATTTATTATTTTATTCTCATTCTACGTGACTTTACCGAAAGAACCAAAGAAGATGAATCATTGCAGTCACGAAAGCTTTAAATCGAAACATCAATATAATAAATGTACTCAATATGTTCTTCAATACGTTGAGCTATAAACATAAAGTAACTGAGTATACACTACACTATATAATGAATACCATATAGTAAACGAATTAATAAAACTAAAATATAAACTACATCAATGTTATTAATAAACTCTATATACTCTCCAATCAGCTGAGCTACTAACAATAAGTCATTATACATTACAATGCCATATGGCGAAAAAAAGGGTGGCGGTTTTTTCCTTCTTTCCAACGTTAGCACCACGGAGAGCGACGAGCCTCGTTCAGACGGACGAGTCCATCCATGCTCGGAACGGAGGAGGGGGGAGAAACAGCCACGATGTGCTGCTCTGTCCTGTGTTGCGTTACAACCATGCCATAAACTAGACTACTATACATTGTAACGTTATACCTTCCAATCTAAACTACATTGTATAATATCGTATACACAGCCCAATGTAAGCTCGAACATTATGCAGTATATTTATGTCTTCAACTAAACTTTTTCCTACATTACACGACTATACACCGTAATATACACTACCATAGACAAACCCACCCTTGAATTATAAAATGCGTTACTTTACACTACCCTATACTTTAAACTGTAAAATGTTAGACTTGTAATATTACACTATGTATTATTCTATCAACCCTACTGTATACCACACTGCTGTATATTCACAATACAATTACGATACTATATATTGCCTTATGAATTATGTTAAACATTACAATGTTATACTATTTATTATTATGTAACATGCTATAAACCATTCCATTGACCGTCGTGTGAAGAGGCAGTGCCAGCGAATGGACTGCAGTCTGAATGTCACCATAAAATACAATCAATTAAGAACT
Organism: Petromyzon marinus; assembly: GCF_048934315.1. Taxonomy (NCBI): domain Eukaryota; kingdom Metazoa; phylum Chordata; class Hyperoartia; order Petromyzontiformes; family Petromyzontidae; genus Petromyzon; species Petromyzon marinus. Next base: position 3,146,913 of record NW_027423677.1, on the reverse strand, counting down.
GAAATTGTTTATAACGTCTTTCCAATGAAATTTTGATTTAAAGCTTTCGTGACTGCAATAATTCATATTCTTAGTTCTTTCGGTAAAGTCACGTTGAAGGGAAACAACAAAATAATAAAATATATATAAAACAATAAAAATTATCACGACGTTTCGACCATAACACAAACCAATTCCTCGACCACATCAATTCCATACACCCAGCCATCAGATTCACCATGGAGGTCAAAAAAGATGGCAAGCTACCCTTTTTGGATGTCCTAATTAAAAGGAGACCTGATGGTTCAATGAGCCACTCTGTCGACAGGAAAGCTACGCATACGAATGCTTACTTATAACCGGATTCCCACCACCATCCATGCCAGAAGAACTCCCTCATCAAGACTCTATACCATAGAGCCCAATGCATTTCCGACCAGGAACACATTGCCAGTGAACTTAAGCACGTACACCAAGCTCTCAAGGCTAATGGTTACTCCGACTACACAATCTGCAAAGCCATCACCCAGCCATGAAGAAGGATCCTCTTGAGGAGCCATTCAAAACCATCACCTTACCCTACATTGCGGGGGTCACAAAAAAGATCTCCAAAATCCTGAATAAACACAAAATCCAGGTCCGATTCAACACAGTACATAAAATCCGTGATCTGGTTCCGTCTGTAAAAGATGTGGTTCCAGACATACAGTACCCAGGCGTCTACAAACTAAGTTGCCTCTGTGGTAGCAGTTACAGTGGAGAAACCAAACGACATATCTGGGACCGCATCCGTGAACATGAAGCAGACTTGAAACACGGTAGGACGAGCACCTCAGCCGTGGCAGATCACTGTTATAATTCAGTGGGCTCACATGACATTGACTTCTCCAAGACGGACGTTCTCTGCAAGCCATCCGGCTACCATGAGAGATTCGTTCATGAGGCCATCCACATATACAAACACAGAAACAATTTCAACCGAGAAGATGGATTATGGCTTAGTAACCATTGGAAAGACGTTATAAACCATTTTGGTACTTAATTGATTGTATTTTATGGTGACTTTCAGATCGCAGTCCATTCGCTGCCACTGCCTCTTAATACCTTTCACACGACAGTCAATGGTATGGTTTATAGCAGGGGTGTCCAAACTTTTTTTCCCGAGGGCCACATACAGAAAAATATACGAAGGATTGGGCCACTCACTACACGTGAGGTATACTGCCTCACTTCTCATGCACTAATATTGTCAAAATCAATCAAATGCAGGTAAATTACGTTTGATTATTGAACATGTTTGAAGAAAAAAGCCTCCATCATAGCTCTTCATTAGTAGATTTTAATTTTATTTTTTACAAAAAGGTTGGCAGGTAATTCTCTCAGTGACAGCCTCAGATTGGTTCTTAGGGTGCTGATCCCCCTTCATTGTCCATATGAAGGGAGAGACAAGAAGACAAATAGGGGATGTGGATATTTCAAGCTTATTACACAAATAAATTATTGGGCTTGTTAACACATCAACTAACGTTTGTTAAAAAAATTCTCATCAACTTTAATTGACTGAATTTATGAAGTAATTGGGCTTATTAACAAATGAAAACGGTGTGTATATTTTAACTCACCTGTAATGGGAATAATGTTACGCTCAGTGGGAGCAGTGATGCTGCGCTTTGGTCTGAAGGATAGCTGGCAGGTCAGGAGTAAGTTTGGTGGTTGAGATGCGAAGGACGTCACGGAGATGGCTGTCGGTCGTTCTGGTTCTCAGCCTGCTTTTGTTCAGCGTTAACAGAGAGAATGTCTGCTCACATATGTATGTTGTTATTATTCTGTCTCTCACTGTTCAAATAGACCTACCATTAAAATTATAGACTGATCATTTCTTTGTCAGTGGGCAAACGTACAAAATCAGCAGGGGATCGAATACTTTTTTTCCCTCATTGTATGTGAGGAGTCTGTGGGTCGCAACAGCACGTACGGCTGGAAGTAGGACATTCCAGACTAAGAGGGTTCATAATGGCCGTGTCAACGAGACTGAACCAGCCAGCACAACTCACTGCCAATAACACATCACGTAATTCACCCTTAAGCAATTGTTCAATCAATTAATTGAATCACTACAATTAAAATCAAAGAATATCCCAGAACAAACACTTCGCACTCTCCTCCGTCAGCCACCTGCATCCACAATAGAAACGCATCAGTCCAGCATTGGATAAAACCTGGTGTGGGAGGTATGGGGGGGCGGCTTACACTTGCGGTGGACAGCAGGGGGGTGGCTGCATGCAGTAGCCATCGCAGATCAAGCGGTAGAACTTGTCATAGACTGCCATGCGCCAGGGTAAGGGGCCTCTCCTACACCCACACACATCACACACCGAGCGGTACACACGTCACACCGAGGAGCACGCACGTCACACACCGAGCAGGTTGCACAGGTCTCCTTTATCAAGACAAACGTGGAGCAGATTACACCTACTACAATACGCCTGTCACAATGCCCCCCTCTCCCCCCCCCCTCCAGTTTATGGGGGGGCACGGGCCTCACTCCCCCCTTCGCGTCAGCCCCTACTAATAAATGGTCCGGTTGCATTGTGAATGCACCACTCGAATGACGTGCAGTCCCGTGGCGCACAGTAACGGGCTCATGATTTACTCAATACAATTCAACGTAAAAAAATGAAAACGATCCCAAGACATTATTTAAAATAAAGTATGGCCATCGTGTGTCAGCATCACAGGCGAAAATTGGCATGTAAAAAAAAACTTCACTGCGAATCACTCAATTGGGATTGCTCGCAGCAAACAGCACTTGACCTGCTTGCAGGTTAGGTGCTGAATAACCGTGTGTCACACAGAGAACAGTTGCCACTGAGGGTGCCCTTTTAAAATGCTTGATGAGATGTGATCATCGCGTGTAAATGTGCACACTAAAATAACCAAAAAATTATAAGCGAACTATTATCGTTTCAGGTGGCAGGGTGGTGCACCGGTGATCTTTGACCCTCGCAACAAGAAGCGCCTTGGTTAATTAATTATCCAGTTTGCTCACATAGCTAGAAAACACACAATCACAATGTAACTGGGTATTGGCCAAGCATCCCAATGCTAAAGTTACCTGCAAATTACTTCATTGGGATGACACTCGGCAGCAGAGCCGGATGATGGCATTGCTGGGGCCCTATGCCATTGTCAAGTTTAAGAGGCCCCTTCTATGAATGCCTGTATATTTTTGTCAACAGAATGAAAATAACTGCTTTGGAGAGTCTTTTTTTCTCACCGATCTTTATTTATTAAGCAATTATGTTAAAACTCGAAACCTCGTGTCCATTTCTTGTTTCGTATTTAGAGATCCCCCCCTCTCTTAATGCGAGGCCCTAAGCTGCAAGTGTGGCCGGTGTGAGCTCGCCTGTGATGAATCACACATATAATTGTGCACTCTAATTTTCTATGGGTGGCCAGAAGAATGGTGATCAGGGGATTGGATCCAGAGCCCCACGTACACAGTAGAGTACAAGGGAACGCCCACAATACAGATTTGAGCTGACCTGCGGATTTAGAAATTTAACTGTTTTGTGACGTGGAAGGTGTTTTTGAACGCTATTGTGACCGACCCGTCCCGACGGGAGGAGAGAGGACAGGGTGGACGGGCTGCATGAGCATACTCTCCGGCACTGCACAGCACAACATCGCCTCCCTACTGCAAAAATACTCGGCAGGACCCTCCTGAAAATGAAAGTCTTCGGAATCAGTGAGGCCTGTCCTTGGGAGGACAGGCGTAGTCTTGGTCGTCACAAGCGAACATTTGTTTCTCCACATTAATTTGTATCCCCGGGTTACCATCAGGGCTGGGCGCTGCAAGCTTAGCTTCTGAGATCTGATGAGATTGGTAGCCGTTTTTTAAAAGGTAATTTCGGCATCTGGAGCCCAAGCATGCAACAACTCTATGCAACTTCTTGGTTCTTTTGGTAAAGTTACGTAGAATAGAAATAAAATAATAAAAATAAAACATAATAAAAAATAAAATTCTCATGACGTTTCGGCCACAACACAAGTAGCCTTCTTCAGGTGAAGGAACAGAACTGTCGGGACGACAGCGCTTCAATAACTGCTGCTAAAATTCGCAGCGTCTTTTAAACTAGGTGGGAGAGGTAAAGCGCCTTGACAAAGGAGTTTACATATCAAACAGGAGAATTTAGCATTGAAATAGCTGTGTTAAAGTGTTGGATCAGCAGGGTGTTAAAGTCAGAAATTAGCATGTAACTGGGAGATTAGCATGATGTTAATGTGAGCGATTAGCATGCGACTGGTCACGGAAATAGCCATCTCAACAGAGGCATTTAGTATATGGACGCTAAAGGACTGCAACTACCCAACTATTATAAAATTAACCGATGTGAAAAAAAACTAAGTATAAACTACATCAATATAATAAATGTACTCAATATGTTCTTCAATACGTTGAGCTATAAACATAAAGTAACTGTGTATACACTACACTATATAATGAATACCATATAGTAAACGAATTAATAAAACTAAAATATAAACTACATCAATGTTATTAATAAACTCTATATTCTCTCCAATCAGCTGAGCTACTAACAATAAGTAATTATACATTACAATGCCATATGGCGAAAAAATGGGTGGCGGTTTTTTCCTTCTTTCCAACGTTAGCACCACGGAGAGCGACGAGCCTCGTTCAGACGGACGAGTCCATCCATGCTCGGAACGGAGGAGGGGGGAGAAACAGCCACGATGTGCTGCTCTGTCCTGTGTTGCGTTACAACCATGCCATGAACTAGACTACTATACATTGTAACGTTATACCTTCCAATCTAAACTACATTGTATAATATCGTATACACAGCCCAATGTAAGCTCGAACATTATGCAGTATATTTATATGTCTTCAACTAAACTTTTTCCTACATTACACGACTATACACCGTAATATACACTACCATAGACAAACCCACCCTTTAATTACGCAATGCGTTACTTTACACTACCCTATACTTTAGACTGTAAAATGTTAGACTTGTAATATTACACTATGTATTATTCTACCAACCCTATTGTATACCACACTGCTGTATATTCACAATACAATTACGATACTATATATTGCCTTATGAATTATGTTAAACATTACAATGTTATACTATTTATTATTATATAACATGCTATAAACCATACCATTGACCGTCGTGTGAAGAGGCAGTGCCAGCGAATGGACTGCAGTCTGAATGTCACCATAAAATACAATCAATTAAGAAATGAAATTGTGTATAACGTCTTTCCAATGAAATTTTGATTTAAAGCTTTCGTGACTGCAGTAATTCATAATGTTAGTTCTTTCGGTAAAGTCACGTTGAAGGGAAACAACAAAATAATAATATATATAAAACAATAAAAATTCTCACGACGTTTCGACCATAACACAAACCAATTCCTCGACCACATCAATTCCATACACCCAGCCATCAGATTCACATCCTGAATAAACACAAGATCCAGGTCCGATTCAACACAGTACATAAAATCCGTGATCTGGTTCCGTCTGTAAAAGATGTGGTTCCAGACATACAGTACCCGGACGTCTACAAACTAAGTTGCCTCTGTGGTAGCAGTTACATTGGAGAAACCAAACGACATATCTGGGACCGCATCTGTGAACATAAAGCAGACTTGAAACACGGTAGGACGAGCACCTCAGCCGTGGCAGATCACTTTTATAATTCAGTGGGCTCACATGACATTGACTTCTCCAAGACGGACTTTCTCTGCAAGCCATCCGGCTACCATGAGAGATTCGTTCATGAGGCCATCCACATATACAAACACAGAAACAATTTCAACCGAGAAGATGGATTCTGGCTTAGTAACCATTGGAAAGACGTTATAAACCATTTTGGTACTTAATTGATTGTATTTTATGGTGACTTTCAGATCGCAGTCCATTCGCTGCCACTGCCTCTTAATACCTTTCACACGACGGTCAATGGTATGGTTTATAGCAGGGGTGTCCAAACTTTTTTTCCCGAGGGCCACATACAGAAAAAAATATACGAAGGATTGGGCCACTCACTACACGTGAGGTATACTGCCTCACTTCTCATGCACTAATATTGTCAAAATCAATCAAATGCAGGTAAATTACGTTTGATTATTGAACATGTTTGAAGAAAAAAAGCCTCCATCATAGCTCTTCATTAGTAGATTTTAATTTCATTTTTTACAAAAAGGTTGGCAGGTAATTCTCTCAGTGACAGCCTCAGATTGGTTCTTAGGGTGCTGATCCCCCTTCATTGTCCATATGAAGGGAGAGACAAGAAGACAAATAGGGGATGTGGATATTTCAAGCTTATTACACAAATAAATTATTGGGCTTGTTAACACATCAACTAACGTTTGTTAAAAAAATTGTCATCAACTTTAATTGACTGAATTTATGAAGTAATTGGGCTTATTAACAAATGAAAACGGTGTGTATATTTTAACTCACCTGTAATGGGAATAATGTTACGCTCAGTGGGAGCAGTGATGCTGCACTTTGGTCTGAAGGATAGCTGGCAGGTCAGGAGTAAGTTTGGTGGTTGAGATGCGAAGGACGTCACGGAGATGGCTGTCGGTCGTTCTGGTTCTCAGCCTGCTTTTGTTCAGCGTTAACAGAGAGAATGTCTGCTCACATATGTATGTTGTTATTATTCTGTCTCTCACTGTTCAAATAGACCTACCATTAAAATTATAGACTGATCATTTCTTTGTCAGTGGGCAAACGTACAAAATCAGCAGGGGATCGAATACTTTTTTTCCCTCATTGTATGTGAGGAGTCTGTGGGTCGCAACAGCACGTACGGCTGGAAGTAGGACATTCCAGACTAAGAGGGTTCATAATGGCCGTGTCAACGAGACTGAACCAGCCAGCACAACTCACTGCCAATAACACATCACGTAATTCACCCTTAAGCAATTGTTCAATCAATTAATTGAATCACTACAATTAAAATCAAAGAATATCCCAGAACAAACACTTCGCACTCTCCTCCGTCAGCCACCTGCATCCACAATAGAAACGCATCAGTCCAGCATTGGATAAAACCTGGTGTGGGAGGTATGGGGGGGCGGCTTACACTTGCGGTGGACAGCAGGGGGGTGGCTGCATGCAGTAGCCATCGCAGATCAAGCGGTAGAACTTGTCATAGACTGCCATGCGCCAGGGTAAGGGGCCTCTCCTACACCCACACACATCACACACCGAGCGGTACACACGTCACACCGAGGAGCACGCACGTCACACACCGAGCAGGTTGCACAGGTCTCCTTTATCAAGACAAACGTGGAGCAGATTACACCTACTACAATACGCCTGTCACAATGCCCCCCTCTCCCCCCCCCCTCCAGTTTATGGGGGGGCACGGGCCTCACTCCCCCCTTCGCGTCAGCCCCTACTAATAAATGGTCCGGTTGCATTGTGAATGCACCACTCGAATGACGTGCAGTCCCGTGGCGCACAGTAACGGGCTCATGATTTACTCAATACAATTCAACGTAAAAAAATGAAAACGATCCCAAGACATTATTTAAAATAAAGTATGGCCATCGTGTGTCAGCATCACAGGCGAAAATTGGCATGTAAAAAAAAACTTCACTGCGAATCACTCAATTGGGATTGCTCGCAGCAAACAGCACTTGACCTGCTTGCAGGTTAGGTGCTGAATAACCGTGTGTCACACAGAGAACAGTTGCCACTGAGGGTGCCCTTTTAAAATGCTTGATGAGATGTGATCATCGCGTGTAAATGTGCACACTAAAATAACCAAAAAATTATAAGCGAACTATTATCGTTTCAGGTGGCAGGGTGGTGCACCGGTGATCTTTGACCCTCGCAACAAGAAGCGCCTTGGTTAATTAATTATCCAGTTTGCTCACATAGCTAGAAAACACACAATCACAATGTAACTGGGTATTGGCCAAGCATCCCAATGCTAAAGTTACCTGCAAATTACTTCATTGGGATGACACTCGGCAGCAGAGCCGGATGATGGCATTGCTGGGGCCCTATGCCATTGTCAAGTTTAAGAGGCCCCTTCTATGAATGCCTGTATATTTTTGTCAACAGAATGAAAATAACTGCTTTGGAGAGTCTTTTTTTCTCACCGATCTTTATTTATTAAGCAATTATGTTAAAACTCGAAACCTCGTGTCCATTTCTTGTTTCGTATTTAGAGATCCCCCCCTCTCTTAATGCGAGGCCCTAAGCTGCAAGTGTGGCCGGTGTGAGCTCGCCTGTGATGAATCACACATATAATTGTGCACTCTAATTTTCTATGGGTGGCCAGAAGAATGGTGATCAGGGGATTGGATCCAGAGCCCCACGTACACAGTAGAGTACAAGGGAACGCCCACAATACAGATTTGAGCTGACCTGCGGATTTAGAAATTTAACTGTTTTGTGACGTGGAAGGTGTTTTTGAACGCTATTGTGACCGACCCGTCCTGACGGGAGGAGAGAGGACAGGGTGGACGGGCTGCATGAGCATACTCTCCGGCACTGCACAGCACAACATCGCCTCCCTACTGCAAAAATACTCGGCAGGACCCTCCTGAAAATGAAAGTCTTCGGAATCAGTGAGGCCTGTCCTTGGGAGGACAGGCGTAGTCTTGGTCGTCACAAGCGAACATTTGTTTCTCCACATTAATTTGTATCCCCGGGTTACCATCAGGGCTGGGCGCTGCAAGCTTAGCTTCTGAGATCTGATGAGATTGGTAGCCGTTTTTTAAAAGGTAATTTCGGCATCTGGAGCCCAAGCATGCAACAACTCTATGCAACTTCTTGGTTCTTTTGGTAAAGTTACGTAGAATAGAAATAAAATAATAAAAATAAAACATAATAAAAAATAAAATTCTCATGACGTTTCGGCCACAACACAAGTAGCCTTCTTCAGGTGAAGGAACAGAACTGTCGGGACGACAGCGCTTCAATAACTGCTGCTAAAATTCGCAGCGTCTTTTAAACTAGGTGGGAGAGGTAAAGCGCCTTGACAAAGGAGTTTACATATCAAACAGGAGAATTTAGCATTGAAATAGCTGTGTTAAAGTGTTGGATCAGCAGGGTGTTAAAGTCAGAAATTAGCATGTAACTGGGAGATTAGCATGATGTTAATGTGAGCGATTAGCATGCGACTGGTCACGGAAATAGCCATCTCAACAGAGGCATTTAGTATATGGACGCTAAAGGACTGCAACTACCCAACTATTATAAAATTAACCGATGTGAAAAAAAACTAAGTATAAACTACATCAATATAATAAATGTACTCAATATGTTCTTCAATACGTTGAGCTATAAACATAAAGTAACTGTGTATACACTACACTATATAATGAATACCATATAGTAAACGAATTAATAAAACTAAAATATAAACTACATCAATGTTATTAATAAACTCTATATTCTCTCCAATCAGCTGAGCTACTAACAATAAGTAATTATACATTACAATGCCATATGGCGAAAAAATGGGTGGCGGTTTTTTCCTTCTTTCCAACGTTAGCACCACGGAGAGCGACGAGCCTCGTTCAGACGGACGAGTCCATCCATGCTCGGAACGGAGGAGGGGGGAGAAACAGCCACGATGTGCTGCTCTGTCCTGTGTTGCGTTACAACCATGCCATGAACTAGACTACTATACATTGTAACGTTATACCTTCCAATCTAAACTACATTGTATAATATCGTATACACAGCCCAATGTAAGCTCGAACATTATGCAGTATATTTATATGTCTTCAACTAAACTTTTTCCTACATTACACGACTATACACCGTAATATACACTACCATAGACAAACCCACCCTTTAATTACGCAATGCGTTACTTTACACTACCCTATACTTTAGACTGTAAAATGTTAGACTTGTAATATTACACTATGTATTATTCTACCAACCCTATTGTATACCACACTGCTGTATATTCACAATACAATTACGATACTATATATTGCCTTATGAATTATGTTAAACATTACAATGTTATACTATTTATTATTATATAACATGCTATAAACCATACCATTGACCGTCGTGTGAAGAGGCAGTGCCAGCGAATGGACTGCAGTCTGAATGTCACCATAAAATACAATCAATTAAGAAATGAAATTGTGTATAACGTCTTTCCAATGAAATTTTGATTTAAAGCTTTCGTGACTGCAGTAATTCATAATGTTAGTTCTTTCGGTAAAGTCACGTTGAAGGGAAACAACAAAATAATAATATATATAAAACAATAAAAATTCTCACGACGTTTCGACCATAACACAAACCAATTCCTCGACCACATCAATTCCATACACCCAGCCATCAGATTCACATCCTGAATAAACACAAGATCCAGGTCCGATTCAACACAGTACATAAAATCCGTGATCTGGTTCCGTCTGTAAAAGATGTGGTTCCAGACATACAGTACCCGGACGTCTACAAACTAAGTTGCCTCTGTGGTAGCAGTTACATTGGAGAAACCAAACGACATATCTGGGACCGCATCTGTGAACATAAAGCAGACTTGAAACACGGTAGGACGAGCACCTCAGCCGTGGCAGATCACTTTTATAATTCAGTGGGCTCACATGACATTGACTTCTCCAAGACGGACTTTCTCTGCAAGCCATCCGGCTACCATGAGAGATTCGTTCATGAGGCCATCCACATATACAAACACAGAAACAATTTCAACCGAGAAGATGGATTCTGGCTTAGTAACCATTGGAAAGACGTTATAAACCATTTTGGTACTTAATTGATTGTATTTTATGGTGACTTTCAGATCGCAGTCCATTCGCTGCCACTGCCTCTTAATACCTTTCACACGACGGTCAATGGTATGGTTTATAGCAGGGGTGTCCAAACTTTTTTTCCCGAGGGCCACATACAGAAAAAAATATACGAAGGATTGGGCCACTCACTACACGTGAGGTATACTGCCTCACTTCTCATGCACTAATATTGTCAAAATCAATCAAATGCAGGTAAATTACGTTTGATTATTGAACATGTTTGAAGAAAAAAAGCCTCCATCATAGCTCTTCATTAGTAGATTTTAATTTCATTTTTTACAAAAAGGTTGGCAGGTAATTCTCTCAGTGACAGCCTCAGATTGGTTCTTAGGGTGCTGATCCCCCTTCATTGTCCATATGAAGGGAGAGACAAGAAGACAAATAGGGGATGTGGATATTTCAAGCTTATTACACAAATAAATTATTGGGCTTGTTAACACATCAACTAACGTTTGTTAAAAAAATTCTCATCAACTTTAATTGACTGAATTTATGAAGTAATTGGGCTTATTAACAAATGAAAACGGTGTGTATATTTTTAACTCACCTGTAATGGGAATAATGTTATGCTCAGTGGGAGAAGTGATGCTGCGCTTTGGTCTGAAGGATAGCTGGCAGGTCAGGAGTAAGTTTGGTGGTTGAGATGCGAAGGACGTCACGGAGATGGCTGTCGGTCGTTCTGGTTCTCAGCCTGCTTTTGTTCAGCGTTAACAGAGAGAATGTCTGCTCACATATGTATGTTGAGCCGAACAGACTCATCATTCGTTTTGCATGGCGTCTCGTCAGAGGAAATTTGGCCTTTTCCAAACTCCGGTAGAAGTCAGGTAGGGAGAGAAGCTGATGCTGATTCTTCAGAGAATCATCACACTGAATTTCGATCAGTTCTAATTGCAGACTCTCCTCCACTTCTTTTGCATCCATTGAAAACGGAGCCGCAAACAGTGTGATTTCCTTCTCAATGACAGAAAAATCTTGGAAGCGCTGACTGAATTCTGTCATGAGAGATGTGATCACAGACACATATTCTCCCATTTTTGCAGAGAGCTTGGCATTTGGAAATGCGCATTGATTTCGGTCAGCGTGGGGAAGTGCGCTACATTGAAGTTGCGCAGTTGTGACTCGAAGAGACGGAGCTTCGCACGGAATGCTTTCATGTGCACATACAGCTGTGGTACCAGCTGCTCTTTGCCTTGTAGTCTCTTGTTCGGGGTGTTGAGATGATCAGTGAGATCAACTAAAAAAGCCAGGCCTGCCAACCATAAAGGGTCACTGATCTCATGGAGAGGTCTGCCCTTTTATTTCAAAAACTTGTCGATATTTGATCTCAGGGAATAACACCACTGCAGCACGGAGCCGCGACTGAGCCAGCGCACTTGAGAATGGTAGAGTAGGTCCCCGTATTCAGCATCGACATCAGAGAGGAACGCTTGCAATTCTCTGTGGTAAAGCCCTCGGCCCATACTTTTTTTGACATTTTTCACAACTGTGTTCATCACATCGCCAAGTTGGATTATCTTGGCACAGAGGGCTTCTTGGTAGATGATACAGTGCATTTTAACAGTCTCACCTCCGCTCTCCTGCACCTTGGCACTCACTATAGAAGCCATTCCTTTGCGCTCGCCTGTCATTGCTGGAGCCCCATCCGTTGTAATTCCACACAGCTTGTCCCATTTAAGTCCAGCCTGGTTAATTGAATCTGACACAGCTTCAAAACATATCCTTCCCAGCTGTTGTCCCCTTTAGACTCCGAAGATCAAGCAGTTCCTCCGTAATGCAAAAATTCTCATCAACTCCCCGCAAAAAAATTAACAGCCGTGCAGTGTCCGTGGCATCTGTGCTCTCATCACATGCAATCGAGTAAAAATCGAAAGCACAAGCTTTATCTGACACTTGCTGTTTTAAGTTAGCCGACAAGTCTTCAATTCGCCGCACAACCTTATTTCTGGACATACTAACATCGTTAAAATCCTGCATTTTCTCCAGGCACATTCCCACGACTTTAGTGAGGCACTGTTTGATGAAGTCACCGTCTGAGAAATGTTTCCCGTGTAGGGCAATGAGTTGAGCTACTTCATTGCTGGCTATTGTTGCATTTTCTTGAGCTTTGTTAGCACGGAAAAAAAAACCCTGCTGCTGCGTTAGCAGGCTAGCTTGCCATTTGCTTTACCTTCTCTCTCCGCTCGGCGCCAGTGTAGGACGTGAAGGTCTGATGTTTCGTTTCATAATGCCGTCGTACATTGTACTCTTTCATCACGGCAACACTCTCATTACAAATCAAAGAAACACACTTCCCCTTGGTTTCTATGAAAAAAAAATCATTTTTCCACCAAGTCTGAAATTTTCTGCACTCGCTTGCAACCTTGCGTCTCTTCGGTTCCGGCATTTCTGGTGACCCTGAGCAAATGTTTTTTTCGATTGCTTGCTTTGTGGAGACGCTGCCTTGTTCAAGACAATAGCGCCATCTAGTGTTTAAATTAAGAAATGCAATACAGTGGGCCATAGTCCATTATATTTTTAAACTTTGATACGGGCCAATTAAAAATGGATGGCGGGCCGCAGTTGGCCCGCGGGCCGTAGTTTGGACACCCCTGGTTTATAGCATGTTATATAATAATAAATAGTATAACATTGTAATGTTTAACATAATTCATAAGGCAATATATAGTATTGTAATTTTATAGTTAATATACAGCTGTGTGGTATACAGTAGGGTTGGTAGAATAATACATAGTGTAATATTACAAGTCTAATATTTTACAGTCTAAAGTATAGGGTAGTCTAAAGTAACGCATTGTATAATTCAAGGGTGGGTTTGTCTATGGTAGTGTATATTACGGTGTATAGTTGTGTAATGTAGGAAAAAGTTTATTTGGAGACATCAATATAATGCATAATGTTAGAGCTTACATTGGGCTGTGTATACGATATTATACAATGTAGTTTAGATTGGAAGGTATAACATTACAATGTATAGTAGTCTAGTTTATGGCATGGTTGTAATGCAACACAGGACAGAGCAGCACATCGTGGCTGTTTCTCCCCCCTCCTCCGTTCCGAGCATGGATGGACTCGTCCGTCTGAACGAGGCTCGTCGCTCTCCGTGGTGCTAACGTTGGAAAGAAGGAAAAAACCGCCACCCATTTTTTCGCCATATGGCATTGTAATGTATAATGACTTATTGTTAGTAGCTCAGCTGATGGAGAGTATATAGAGTTCATTGATAACATTGATGTAGTTTGTATTTTAGTTTTTTTATTAGTTTACTATATGGTATTCATTAGATAGTGTAGTGTATAACCAGTTACTTTATGTTCATAGCTCAATTTATTGAAGAATATATTGAGTACATTTATTATATTGATGAAGTTTCTACTTAGTTTTTTTTCACATCGGTTTATTGTATGATAGTTGGGTAGTTGCAGTCCTTTAGCGTCCATATACTAAATGCCTCTGTTGAGATGGAAACTTTGACTTTAACATAGCTATTTCCGTGACCAGTCACATGCTAATCCCTCACATTAACATAATGCTAATCTCCCAGTTACATGCTAATTTCTGACTTTAACACCCTGCTGATCCAACACTTTAACGCAGCTATTTCAATGCTAAATTATCCTGTTTGATATGTAAACTCCTTTGTCAAGGCGCTTTACCTCTCCCACCTAGTTTAAACGACACTGCGAATCTTAGCAGCAGTCATTGAAGTGCTGTCGTCCCGACAGTTCTGTTCCTTCACCTGAAGAAGGCTACTTGTGTTGTGGCCGAAACGTCGTGAAAATTTTATTTTTTATTACGTTTTTTTTTTTCCATTCTACGTTACTTTACCGAAAGAACCAAGAGGATGAATCCCTGCAGTCACGAAAGCTTTAAATCTGAACTTTATGCAATTAAAAATCATAGTGTAAGATAAGACTACAATCGTTGTCTGCTGTGAGGATCTTCTGTACTCAGGGCCCCGAATGTTTGTGGCAAGTGAAAGTTTGTCTCAGCAAAATATAAGATTTCTTACAGTAGCATACCGTATGACCACACGTCGCTCTGCACCTTGTAGAGCCCATGGAACATGCTTTCTGAAGACATCCACTTTACAGGCAGAGGCACCTAATGGACATGACCGCATGGCCACAAGCACAACAACAATACGTTCAGTAAATTCAGTTCAGGCCGATGCATCGCGATTCGTCATACATTTTTTGCGTCAGGCCACATTCATCTGGCCAAATTAGCGTCATCTAGCCCTCCACTACTCTGAAGGGTTAAATGTGTAGTGACATCACGGGATGTCACTGTGTAGTGCCGGCCCTAGAGAGGCACGGCGTGCGGTGTATTGACATCGCGGATACCACTCTGGTGTGGGTGTAGTACCGGCCCTAGAGGGGCTCGGTCAGCGCTGATTGATCCCGCTGGATGGCATCACGCTTGGCGTGCAGTGCCAACCCAACAGGATAGGGTGTGGGAGTGCCGGCCGTAGGAAACGGGTTACTAAATGCTATGGCACTCTGGTTGACCCGAGAGGACACGTGACCGGTTAAGTCTACAAAGGTGCCCCAAGTGGGGGCTAGGGGTGGTCACGTGGTCGGGGTCCAGATCCTGCTGTTCGATGATTCTAGAAGGTGGTCGTGGCCAAGGGCGGAGCCAGCCACGCCACGGAGAATATAAGCCGGGTCCCCCAGAGGGACCGGCGTTGTTGTTCATCTTGAAGAAACCTTTGTCTACGTCTACGTTCTACCGAGTCTCCAACACATGGACTGGGACCCGAGCTGTGGTCCCGTTCTGTCGTAGCTTGTCATGTTGTAATTAGTGTAGTTAGCCTGGTGGTCGACACCACAGGTTGTTATTCTGGGCCAGTTACCCCGTGTACCACATGGGGGGGGGGAGGAAGGGGATTTGTGAAATTGCCCCATATTTTGAACTGTCGGCAGAGCAGGGAGATTGAATCCAATTGCCGACCTCTGGATTGCAAGTCCAGGGTGGGAGAGCCATTGCACCACCGTGTGTGGCAGCACCCCCCACTCTTTTTTTCTTAGGGGCTGTGCAAAATAAAATAAAAACATTGATTACAATTAAAGTGATGGGCCTTCCATTCCGATGATGGTGATGACATTGGCGATACTGATAATGATGCTGATGATGCTAAGTAAGGTGAAGGACTCACTTTGCCCTTCACGTAGTTGGGGTCAGTCTGGACGTTCCGTGCCAGCCCAAAGTCGCAAATCTTGGCGATGTGTCCATGCGTTTCCAGCAAATTCCTCGCGGTGGATGCACTAAAAAAAGAAAAAAAATCCCTGTGTGCCCTTCAACAAACTTGGGGCAACTTCTGTGAAGGTCGGCCACGGTACACGACGGGGTGGGTGCCCAGCACCACGCTCGGCCGCCTTTGTCTCCCCAGTGTAGATGTTTACACACCGCACCAGGTACTCATTTGAGACTGAGTCCATCTGGGGAGGCCCAAGACCGGTTCAGATAATTGTCACTGGTGTTGGCCGTGAGCGGGAATCGAACTCTGGCCGTTGGGTTCGTAGTGCAGTGAACTAACCACTGAGCGACCACTCGCCACCCAGACAGACATATTAAGGGCAACAAAGACGTGCACCACAGACACAGTCACATACAAAGACACAGTTAAACACGCACAGTCACAGGGATACAGTTAAACATACTCTTTGGTTCTTTCGGTAAAGTAACATAGGTATAAAATAAAACAAATCACGAGATACATACAGAGAGACACAGAGACAGGTTAAAATCATCACGTATTTTCATCATTATGTTCCACCACTCTTTCAACCGAGGAGAGAGGCTCACTGCTGATTCACTCATCTCGCGACTCACGTTCTTGTGAGCGAGGAAGGCCATACCGCTCGCGACCTGCTCCGAGAAGCTCGGGAGGTTGTCCACCCCGGATGGAGTAGAGTCGCTCACGATCGCTTCTCTCTCCGACGACGACGCGTCCCAGCCTGCGGCGCACAAGGAAGCCCGGACGATTCAGAAATGCCCTAACTATAGAGTATCTATAGTAGATCATCGATTATTCGGCGGCTACAGGGGGGAAGGGGACGCCAAATTTTTTAACAACGCCGGATATTCACTACATAATAATTTTAAAAAGCTAATTTTTAGCACATTCTTGCATAGCATTGTTTTTAAATGTTGTGAATGTTTTGTTGTCTTTTAAATTAGTTTACTATATGAAATTGGTGTGAATAAACATACAAATACACAGAAATAAATATCCTACTGTAAAATGTAACCTATTTACTGTACCATACTTACCAATCCAATCTCGAAGACTCTGAATGGAGTGATGTATATACGTGCAGTATTGTCATTTTTTTAAAGTTGTATTTAGTGTATAATGTACCGTCTGTAATATTTAACACTGAAATGAAGTCGGTGGCCGCTCTGGTTAATACCGCGGTCTGCTTCGCAGTAGACACAGTTAGAGCGAACACGTACATGATTAGAAAAAGAGAGTCGGCCAAGTGTTGTGTGGTGTAATTACCCAAATTTGAGAAATTTACTCGCAAATTATTCCATTGGGGAAGCTGCCTAATAACATCACAAACCCACTTGGCAGGGTAAAGCCCGCTTGCAAGGCTGTGGCTGCACAGGGGCAGCTGCCCCCAGTCCATGGAAACTGGTACTGATGTAGTTTACGAATCGCCATGGGCGGCATGGTGGCACATTGGTAAGTAACCCTTGCGCCTTGCAGCAAGAAAGCTGGGTTTGATTCCCGACTCGGGCGCGTTTCGGCGTGGAGTTGTCATCTTCTCTCCCCCTGTTCGTCAGAGTGTGTAAGTGCAATGAAGTGTTTGAGTGAGTTAGCGTGAATGTGTGAGTGTGTGAAGATTGTATTTTCTCCCCCTCTTCTGGGTCTCCTCCGTGTTCTCGAGTTTCCTCCCATAGTAAAAAAAAATACCCAATACAACGAGTCTGGCATTGGGCAAAACATCCCAATACTGAAAAATCACCTGCAAATTACTCAATTGGGACTACACAGTGACGGCAAAAACTTCGCAGGACCCTCATGAAGAGGTCTTGAGTTTTTGCACAGTAAACAAATGTAATAATAAATCTTGACTTAAAGCTTTTGTAACTGCAGGAAGACATTATTTGGGTTTTTCGGTAACGTCACGTAAATAGGTTCAAATGAAATAACCAAAAATAACAAAAAACTACACGTTTCGATCACAACACAAGCTTTTGTCATCAGGAAGAAAAAAAGAGAGGGGGACAGCTGCTGAGGCAGACAGTCTGCCTTATCTCAACCGGTGTTGTGCCTATCCTAGGTAAACTCTGTCTTAAATGAGTACCTGGTGCAGTGTGTAGACATGAGCACTGGGGAGACAGAGGTGGCTGCATGCGCGTGGTGCTGGCCACCCACCTCCTCGTGGGCCATGCCGCCTAACAGCAGCACAGTCTGTTAAGGCTTATTTGGGTGATCTTCATCTTTGTTGTACGCTTGTGCCATCTTGTGTGTCCGCTGTCACAGATTCCAGGCTACAACCCTCCGGAGTCCACCCCATGGGGCTCCCCTTCTCCCCGGCCCAAAAAACCCAGACAGTACTCGTGCATCATGCATGCGGTGTCAGCAAGAGGTAAGAGGTGCATGAGTGGGCACACACTCTGGGTTTTACATCTGCAGAGTTAGTTAAGTGTACATTGTGCTCGCAAGCAGAGGTGAACAATAAAAAAATCAGTGGCGGTTATGAGAAACACTACCCTGAAGTAACGGGCGGTTTGCACTCTGAACTTGCAATCCAGAAGTTACTGGTTCGTTTTCCCATCGCAGCGTTTGAAACAGTATCGCAATTTTCTTAAATTTACAATTTTTACCTTTCCAACCAGTACAAACAGCCAGGTGAGATGTATAAGCGTCACTATGTATGAATAGTTTAGGACATCTTATGCCCACTTCTTAACCAGCCAAAACACTGACCCCCTTGTGACGAAGGTGATTTCACAAAAATATTGGTTACTGACTCGATGGTGTTTATTGACTAACCACAAAACACTGTGATCCATTCTGGTATATCTCAAGATGTTCCGTGATCCACCAGAAAGCTATGAACAACAGTTACCCGGATGGATTTAACCGAGTAATACAACACGACAGACATGCCAAGTGCTAGTGCGATCTATTGGTAGAAAAGTTATGTTTTTAATCCATGAATTCTTAGTCAGGGATTCTTATTTGCCATCGACTATGAGGATTATTACTTTATATTAGAGGTGTTTGTTCTTATTTGTCCTGAGATCCACAACCACCATTTTTTGCGATCATCCACCTCTGAATCGCGATCAACATATCGGCCACCACTTATCTAAAGTTCAAAACCTGCAATTCTGCCAGACTTGGCCTGCAGGAATGGGCCTTTAGGGCGGCCACTCAGAGGGCAAAACTCTGTGGGGAATACAAGCAACAGCTTCGTAGGCTGTGTCTCCACTCTCACAGTCACAAAGCGTAATTGTACATGGTGATACCTGCACGGGTCACGTGATGGATAGCCAATTGAATGTTTACATCGCGAGAGGATTTCCTGCAAGGCATGTTAGGTTTACTTATTCTTGTGAGGAGCCGTTTACGTTATGAAGGGGTAGGGATCAGCTGCATAGAGCAAAGTGAATATGAAATTCCCCGAGCTGTTGCTGTTTAAACCGTGGTGGGTTTAAAGGAGACACGAGGTGTTTTACGCAGCAGACCCCCATCGGCCTCTGTGTGAACACACAAGGAGTGTTTTTGTTAAGAAAAATGTCGGGTTGTCAGAAAATTGAAAGGTTTGTTTTCAAATGCGCAGTTCAATTTCGTTAGAGCTACTATTTTCCTTTAGACGTGCAAAGATAATTTATGACAAAAACATTGACACGTTTGCAAATTGTTTTGTAAATGGTCGTAACTTTGCTCACGTATATACTTGGGCAATAATTCTCAACAGTGGTAAAAATTTAAGCGAGTTGACGTCTTCGACACTTTGTAAATGTCTTTCAACTTTTTTAGCTGAATCGTATATGTACAAGCATAAACACGTAATTAGTTCTACGCATTTATATACAAAATTAAACCGATTTATTTTCCATGCATGCTCTGTTGTCTTGGTTACTGTAAGTCGTTACGTGTACCACTGCTGGATGAACATCTCGCCACGTTGTGTTGTTGGACGTCAGGTTTAGCTTGACCATACTTCACCATGCTGGTCATTGTTGGATGATGATAATAATATCCACTTGTAACGCGCCACCGCATGGTATTCGCTTGCTCTCGAATAGAGAGTTATGTACCGCCGTTTCACATGCAAAATCGATTCTCAATCCCTGGGCCAACTTGCTCCTGATTAACATTCGATTTGCCACGTTTAGATCTCGGAGGTGATTGAATCCGCGGGCTTCCAGGCTTGTTGAGCCACTCAGAGGAGGAATTAAAGCAAATTGTTTCCAAAGCAAAGCGCGAGCTCGAATGTTTGTCCGTGTTCTCTTCAAACCACCAGTTGAAGGCTGGCCTCTGCCCACTTCGACCGTGCGGAGGCCCTGGCCATCGGGGAAGCCCCCTGGCCCCCGTGGTGCCTCACCACAAACGTGGGGCCCGGTGGGCCGCGTCGACTGCCGTGATCGCGTACAGGCGGTGAAACTGCCACACATGAACCATAATACCTTGCTGATCTCGTGTCAAGGAGAATAAACCAGCAGACCTTCGTTAACAATGGGAATGATCGGTAAGGGAACACATTGGGCTCTACAGAGGCACTCCACTATTATACACCACTACTCTACAGTACACATTGGGCTCTATGGAGGCCTGTCGTTAAGAAATTACTCGTTAACATGGGGTGGTCGTTAAGAGGGGTTCTATTATATATAACAAGTTTAAATATTTAATAAGTTAATAGAGAGTACTCAACTGAGATGGCGGATGAGTTTGCTAAACTCACAATACAAAGGCCACTGTCCCAGCCTCTGTGGTTGGACCATCTCTAGCTCCACCCACCTACCTTGATGCACCTATCTCAGGCCTATATAAGACCTTGTCTCAGCAACTTTCTCTCTCACCTGACCTGAAGACGATTGCTTGTGTTGCGATCGAAACGTCGTGATATTTGTATTATTTTTTTATCTACGTGGCTTTACCAAAGGACCCATAGAATAGAATCATAAACAGGTTACGTCCTCTACATGGACCCCCCCCCCCTTCATTATTAATCATGAGCAGGTGACGTCCTCCAAATGGACACCCCCCTCCATTGAAAATAATTAGCGGGTGACATCCCTCCACATGGGAGGGGCGAGGTGCCTCTTCTCCCCTCCTAAGCGTCAACTTATAAACTCACTACAAAGGCAGAACCCTCACGTAACGCGATCTCCATAACGCTATTGTAAAAAGGACGTCATGATGAACAAGGAATTATAACCTTTAAATGAAATAGGTCTGTCACCACGGCCTTACAAATTGCACACAAATGGATGCAATGAATATCACTTCGCGGTCTGCTTTGCGCTTGCAAGTTTCAGATTTACTGCAATACACCCATGCTTGGACGGGCAAAAGGCTAGTAAACAAATAATCCCCTCGCCCGCTCCCCACCACGATATCACACAATGATATAGTACTTCCTTGTACAGTATACCCAATAAAGACCAAATCTAATCCCCATGATAGGTAAATTGATATACAGAGCTTGCCGGCGATAGGTCTAAACCACGATCTATGAACTCGTGATATTCAAGGGTCTCCCGTATTTGGAGTTTGCATGTTCTCCCCATGGTCACGTTGAGATAATGACTGCTATGAATTTTCACATAAGCCACCTCGTTGAGCAATCATATGTGGCCAGGCTGCTTCTGGAAAAGAGCTATATATCTCAGTGGGCCTTACCTGGTCAAATAAAAATAGGTTGCTTACAGGAGTTGAATGGATTGCCACATCACAGGGATGTGAGGAATCGCAGCATGGAGAGGGCTTCATCCAGCAGTGGATTGAGTGTTCTTGTTGAAACGTGTGTATTTAATATTTCTCTGATGTTCTTTTAGTCTCGTGCTGATCATTCGTCCTGTTTGCCCAACATAACATTTGCCACAAGTGCAGTTAATCCTGTACACACCTTCTGTTGATAGCTTAGGTAATACATATTTTATACCAGAAGTCGAGTTCAAGAAACATAAGTACGTTTTTATTTCAACTGAAATATATATACATATATAAATATACATGTCCATACAACCACGTCTCAATGTCTATGTCTGGGAGAACACGCTAGTTTCTCCCTCTGCGGAGTCTCCACCACTTTTCTTTCTTCTTGTTTCCCAGCTCCTGGTCTTGGTGCTCCTTCCCTCTGTCTCCTCCTCGTTCCTTCTCTTCTTCCTCATCTTTCTCCAGCTGCCGTGTGCAGCACATGAAGCTCCAAATTGCCCAACGCCAGAAACTGTTCTTTCTCTCTCCCTTAGAAGATGGGATGTGCTTAATCTCTTTCTTCTCTTCCTGAACACTCTCTGCCCTCCAAGGTTGCTCACATCTTCCTTCCTCATTCACCACTTCCTGCTTTGTATCGTCTTCAATCGTGTCGACCTCCTTCAGCTCTACCTCATTTGCCTCTAACTCAATAGCTCCTACTTCTTTTGCGTCTACCTCTATTGCCTCTACATCATTCGCCTCTACCAAAATCGCCTCACTCTCCTCCACCTCAATAGCCCCTACCTCCACTTCTACCTCAATCACCTCTACGTCATTCACCTCTAACTCATTCGGCTCTACCTCCATAACCACCTCCTGCTTGGCCTCTCCCTCAATCTCCTCTACCTCTTTTGCCACTTCCTGGATGGCATCTACTTCATATGCCTCAACCTCATTTGCCCCTTCCTGCTTTATCTCCTCCACCATGTTCTCAACTTTTTTTGCCATTTCCTGTTTGGCCTTTAGCTCATTTGTGTCTACCTCATTGATCAAGACCTGCATGGCCTTTTCTTCGATCGTGTCGACCTGAATTGCCTTGACCTGTTTCACCAATTCCTGCTTTGTATCTCTCTCAATCCCTTCTACGACATTGGCCACAACCTCTTTCACCACTTCCTGCTTGGCCACTGCATCTACCTCAATCACCGCTACCTCTACCTCACTCGCCTCTAGCTCACTCGCCACTTCCTTCTTGGGCTCTCCATCATTCCCCTCTCTCTCAATCTCGTTTACCTTCATCTCTTCTACTTCCCGAACTTTCATCTCAATCCTTCGTAGCTTCCTATTCCTATGTTTCCTCTTAACACAATCCTCTCCCTCTTTCTTTGTCTCCACAACATTCTCAACTTTCTCCGCCACTTCCTGTTTGGCCATTCCCTCATTCCCATCTACCTCACTTGCCTCTACCTCTTTCCCTAAGTCCTCCTTGGCATCTCTCTCAATCCCTTC
This sequence comes from Petromyzon marinus, assembly GCF_048934315.1. Lineage (NCBI taxonomy): Eukaryota > Metazoa > Chordata > Hyperoartia > Petromyzontiformes > Petromyzontidae > Petromyzon > Petromyzon marinus. The sequence goes on along the minus strand of NW_027423677.1, from coordinate 3,123,695 downwards.
TATGACATTGGCCACTACCTCTTTCACAAATTCCTGTGTGGCCACTGCATCTACCTCAATCACCGCTACCTCTACCTCATTTGCCTCTACCTCACTCGCCACTTCCTTCTTGGGTTCTCCATCATTCCCCTCTCTCTCAATCTCGTTTTCCTTCATCTCTTCTACTTCCCGAACTTTCATCTCAATCCTTCGTAGCTTCCTATTCCTACGTTTCCTCTGAACACAATCCTCTCCCTCTTTCTTTGTCTCCACAATATTCTCAACTTTCTCCGCCACTTCCTGTTTGGCCATTCCCTCATTCCGATCGACCTCATTTGGCTCTACCTTTTCTGCTAATTCCTGTTTTGCATCTCTCTCAATACCCTCTATGACATTGGCTGCTATATCTTTTACCACTTCCTGCTTGGCCACTGCTTCTACCTCAATCCCTGCTACCTCCGCCTCATTCGCTAATTCCCGCTTGCCATCTCCTTCTAATACCTCTACCTTATTCAACTCTACCTCATTCATCACATCCTCCAAAGCCACTGCCTCAATCATCTCTACCTCAATCGTCCCAACCTCCACCACTTCCTGCATGGGCTCTCCCTCACTCCCCTCTCTCTCAGCCACCTCTTCTTTCACTGTCTCCAGAACTTTCTTCTTGTTCTTGTGTTTATTCCTATTCCTACGTTTCCTCTGAACACCATCCTCTCCCTCTTTCTTTGTCTCCACAACATTATCAACTTTCTTAGCCACTTCCTGTTTGGCTATTCCCTCATTCCCATTTACCTCACTTGCCTCTACCTCTTTCCCTAAGTTCTCCTTGACATCTCTCTCAATCCCTTCTACGCCATTGGCCACTACCTCTTTCACAAATTCCTGTGTGGCCACTGCATCTACCTCAATCACCGCTACCTCTACCTCACTCGCCACTTCCTTCTTGGGCTCTCCATCATTCCCCTCTCCCTCAATCTCGTTTTCCTTCATCTCTTCTACTTCCCGCACTTTCATCTCAGTCCTTCGTAGCTTCCTATTCCTACGTTTCCTCTGAACACCATCCTCTCCCTCTTTCTTTGTCTCCACAACATTCTCAACTTTCTCCGCCACTTCCTGTTTGGCCATTCCCTCATTCCCATCGACATCATTTGGCTCTACCTCTTCTGCTAATACCTGTTTTGCATCTCTCTCAATCCCCTCTATGACATTGGCCGCTATATCTTTCACCACTTCCTGCTTGGCCACTGCTTCTACCTCAATCACCGCTACCTCTGCCTCATTCGCTAATTCCCGCTTGCCATCTCCTTCCAACACCTCTACCTTATTCAACTCTACCTCATTCATCACATCCTCCAAAGCCACTGCCTCAATCATCTCTACCTCAATCGTCCCAACCTCCACCACTTCCTGCATGGGCTCTCCCTCACTCCCCTCTCTCTCAGCCACCTCTTCTTTCACTGTCTCCAGAACTTTCTTCTTGTTCTTGTGTTTATTCCTATTCCTACGTTTCCTCTGAACACCATCCTCTCCCTCTTTCTTTGTCTCCACAACATTATCAACTTTCTTAGCCACTTCCTGTTTGGCTATTCCCTCATTCCCATTTACCTCACTTGCCTCTACCTCTTTCCCTAAGTTCTCCTTGACATCTCTCTCAATCCCTTCTACGCCATTGGCCACTACCTCTTTAACAAATTCCTGTGTGGCCACTGCATCTACCTCAATCACCGCTACCTCTACCTCACTCGCCACTTCCTTCTTGGGCTCTCCATCATTCCCCTCTCCCTCAATCTCGTTTTCCTTCATCTCTTCTACTTCCCGCACTTTCATCTCAGTCCTTCGTAGCTTCCTATTCCTACGTTTCCTCTGAACACCATCCTCTCCCTCTTTCTTTGTCTCCACAACATTCTCAACTTTCTCCGCCACTTCCTTTTTGGCCATTCCCTCATTCCCATCGACCTCATTTGGCTCTACCTCTTCTGCTAATACCTGTTTTGCATCTCTCTCAATCCCCTCTATGACATTGGCCGCTATATCTTTCACCACTTCCTGCTTGGCCACTGCTTCTACCTCAATCACCGCTACCTCTGCCTCATTCGCTAATTCCCGCTTGCCATCTCCTTCCAACACCTCTACCTTATTCAACTCTACCTCATTCATCACATCCTCCAAAGCCACTGCCTCAATCATCTCTACCTCAATCGTCCCAACCTCCACCACTTCCTGCATGGGCTCTCCCTCACTCCCCTCTCTCTCAGCCACCTCTTCTTTCACTGTCTCCTCCAGAACTTTCTCCTTGTTCTTATGTTTCTTGCTATTACTACGTTTCCTCTGAACACCACCCTCTCCCTCTTTCTTTGTCTCCACAACATCAACTTTCTTAGCCACTTCCTGTTTGGCTATTCCCTCATTCCCATCTACCTCACTTGCCTCTACCTCTTTCCCTAAGTCCTCCTTGGCATCTCTCTCAATCCCTTCTATGACATTGGCCACTACCTCTTTCACAAATTCCTGTTTGGCCACTGCATCTACTTCAATCACCGCTACCTCTACCTCATTTGCCTCTACCTCACTCGCCACTTCCTTCTTGGGTTCTCCATCATTCCCCTCTCTCTCAATCTCGTTTTCCTTCATCTCTTCTACTTCCCGAACTTTCATCTCAATCCTTCGTAGCTTCCTATTCCTACGTTTCCTCTGAACACAATCCTCTCCCTCTGTCTTTGTCTCCACAATATTCTCAACTTTCTCCGCCACTTCCTGTTTGGCCATTCCCTCATTCCGATCGACCTCGTTTAGCTCTACCTCTTCTGCTAATACCTGTTTTGCATCCCTCTCAATCCCCTCTATGACATTGTCTGCTATATCTTTTACCACTTCCTGCTTGGCCACTGCTTCTACCTCAATCCCCGCTACCTCTGCCTCATTCGCTAATTCCCGCTTGCCATCTCCTTCTAATACCTCTACCTTATTCAACTCTACCTCATTCATCACATCCTCCAAAGCCACTGCCTCAATCATCTCTACCTCAATCGTCTCAACCTCCACCACTTCCTGCATGGGCTCTCCCTCACTCCCCTCTCTCTCAGCCACCTCTTCTTTCACTGTCTCCAGAACTTTCTTCTTGTTCTTGTGTTTATTCCTATTCCTACGTTTCCTCTGAACACCATCCTCTCCCTCTTTCTTTGTCTCCACAACATTATCAACTTTCTTAGCCACTTCCTGTTTGGCTATTCCCTCATTCCCATTTACCTCACTTGCCTCTACCTCTTTCCCTAAGTTCTCCTTGACATCTCTCTCAATCCCTTCTACGCCATTGGCCACTACCTCTTTAACAAATTCCTGTGTGGCCACTGCATCTACCTCAATCACCGCTACCTCTACCTCACTCGCCACTTCCTTCTTGGGCTCTCCATCATTCCCCTCTCCCTCAATCTCGTTTTCCTTCATCTCTTCTACTTCCCGCACTTTCATCTCAGTCCTTCGTAGCTTCCTATTCCTACGTTTCCTCTGAACACCATCCTCTCCCTCTTTCTTTGTCTCCACAACATTCTCAACTTTCTCCGCCACTTCCTTTTTGGCCATTCCCTCATTCCCATCGACCTCATTTGGCTCTACCTCTTCTGCTAATACCTGTTTTGCATCTCTCTCAATCCCCTCTATGACATTGGCCGCTATATCTTTCACCACTTCCTGCTTGGCCACTGCTTCTACCTCAATCACCGCTACCTCTGCCTCATTCGCTAATTCCCGCTTGCCATCTCCTTCCAACACCTCTACCTTATTCAACTCTACCTCATTCATCACATCCTCCAAAGCCACTGCCTCAATCATCTCTACCTCAATCGTCCCAACCTCCACCACTTCCTGCATGGGCTCTCCCTCACTCCCCTCTCTCTCAGCCACCTCTTCTTTCACTGTCTCCTCCAGAACTTTCTCCTTGTTCTTATGTTTCTTGCTATTACTACGTTTCCTCTGAACACCACCCTCTCCCTCTTTCTTTGTCTCCACAACATCAACTTTCTTAGCCACTTCCTGTTTGGCTATTCCCTCATTCCCATCTACCTCACTTGCCTCTACCTCTTTCCCTAAGTCCTCCTTGGCATCTCTCTCAATCCCTTCTATGACATTGGCCACTACCTCTTTCACAAATTCCTGTTTGGCCACTGCATCTACTTCAATCACCGCTACCTCTACCTCATTTGCCTCTACCTCACTCGCCACTTCCTTCTTGGGTTCTCCATCATTCCCCTCTCTCTCAATCTCGTTTTCCTTCATCTCTTCTACTTCCCGAACTTTCATCGCAATCCTTCGTAGCTTCCTATTCCTACGTTTCCTCTGAACACAATCCTCTCCCTCTGTCTTTGTCTCCACAATATTCTCAACTTTCTCCGCCACTTCCTGTTTGGCCATTCCCTCATTCCGATCGACCTCGTTTGGCTCTACCTCTTCTGCTAATACCTGTTTTGCATCCCTCTCAATCCCCTCTATGACATTGTCTGCTATATCTTTTACCACTTCCTGCTTGGCCACTGCTTCTACCTCAATCCCCGCTACCTCTGCCTCATTCGCTAATTCCCGCTTGCCATCTCCTTCTAATACCTCTACCTTATTCAACTCTACCTCATTCATCACATCCTCCAAAGCCACTGCCTCAATCATCTCTACCTCAATCGTCTCAACCTCCACCACTTCCTGCATGGGCTCTCCCTCACTCCCCTCTCTCTCAGCCACCTCTTCTTTCACTGTCTCCAGAACTTTCTTCTTGTTCTTGTGTTTCTTCCTATTCCTACGTTTCCTCTGAACACCATCCTCTCTCTCTTTCTTTGTCTCTACAACATTATCAACTTTCTTAGCCACTTCCTGTCTGGCTATTCCCTCATTCCCATTTACCTCACTTGCCTCTACCTCTTTCCCTAGGTTCTCCTTGGCATCTCTCTCAATCCCTTCTACGACATTGGCCACTACCTCTTTCAAAAATTCCTGTGTGGCCACTGCATCTACCTCAATCACCGCTACCTCTACCTCACTCGCCACTTCCTTCTTGGGCTCTCCATCATTCCCCTCTCCCTCAATCTCGTTTACCTTCATCTCTTCTACTTCCCGAACTTTCATCTCAGTCCTTCGTAGCTTCCTATTCCTATGTTTCCTCTTAACACAATCCTCTCCTTCTTTCTTTGTCTCCACAACATTCTCAACTTTCTCCGCCACTTCCTGTTTGACCATTCCCTCATTCCCATCGACCTCATTTGGCTCTACCTCTTCTGCTAATACCTTTTTTGCATCTCTCTCAATCCCCTCTATGACATTGGCCACTATATCTTTCACCACTTCCTGCTTGGCCACTGCTTCTACCTCAATCACCACTACTTCTGCCTCATTCGCTAATTCCCGCTTGCCATCTCCTTCTAACACCTCTACCTTATTCAACTCTACCTCATTCATCATATCCTCCAAAGCCACTGCCTCAATCATCTCTACCTCAATCGTCCCAACCTCCACCACTTCCTGCATGGGCTTTCCCTCACTCCCCTCTCTCTCAGCCACCTCTTCTTTCACTGTCTCCTCCAGAACTTTCTTCTTGTTCTTATGTTTCTTCCTATTCCCACGTTTTCTCTTCATACCATTTCTCTCCCCCACTTTCTCCATCTCTTCAATCTCGTTCTCAACCTTGTTGCTATTCTGATATGTCTGCTTCACATCCTCATTATTGGTGCTGACTCCTGCCTGCTGCTGCTCTTCTGCCTTTTGCTGCTGCTGCTGCTGGTGGTGGATGATGAAGCTCTTCAGCTCAGTGCTGTTCTGGAATTGCAGCAGCTCCCGCTGATATTTGGCCTGCTGCTGTGCACAATGATCCAGCAGGATCATCTCAAGCTCCAGAATCTGGCGCTTAGCTTCTAGTCTTGTGTCAACGAGGAACCTCTTTCGCTGCCCCTTCGAGCGACGGTCTGGGGAGTCACATGGGGAGGAGAGAGCAGCACCACAATTGATTCGTTAATGGGTATTCGAGTATTTCCTGTATGATAATAGGTTTTTCCCGTTTTTACTGGCAACAAAACAGGTGTTAAGATGTTAAAACACCAAACTGAAACCTTTTACAAGGAATCATGTCTGCATTCACCATGATGCTTGTGGTCAGAATGCAAACAAAAAACATACTCTGATAATATATGCATTGTCCTTGAAACTGATTGGTCCACACCAGGGACAGCTTTCTTTTGAGCCTCGTCTCAAACGGTGTTAGACCAGAGGACGCCAAAAGGCATATTTCCTGTATGTTATTTTGGTAAAGAAACTTGGCACCATTGACAGGAATCTAACTTAACTTGAGACCGATGTAACAATGATAACACTGTAGGGAGGTCTGGAGGTTGACTCATGTGCCGGAGACACCTCCTCCTCCAAATAACTTCATTAGGATTATGGGCTGGTTGGGGAGGCCATATTAAGTTTGCGAGGTCTGGAAACTCCAGGGCAAACATAGATAAACTTCCGTTATCTCAGAAAAAGTAAGATGGATTGATGAGCAAGCTGTGGAGGTCTGGCTAAATTTATAAGATGTCCATTATTTCACAAGAGAGAACATGAATTGGATAAGAAATACACTATTAATTCTTATACACTGGTCCATTCATACAATTAGTATATTAGTGGGCTACGTTAGAGAAGATAAAGGGAGGAGAGGAGAAGAGGAGGGTGCCCAAAGGGGCCAGAGAGCCAGGGGCAACCCTAATGTTTATGTTGGCTGGATAGCATGTGCTCCCGTGCATGTGAGGTTGCTCTCAACAGAAGTCATTCCTTGCACGAGAATGGCTGAAACGCTGAGTAACCACTCAGAGGTATAGTGGTTAAGCAGTGGAGACGGTATAGTGGTAAAACAGTGGAGATTTTAAAAGCAAAGTTTAAGATTTGCATTTGTCAATTTATATTGAGCCGATACATATGGCAAGTGAAATTAAGAAGACTTAAAGTGAGTTTTGCAGAAAGAGAGGATACATGTGTGTCTCTTGGAGAAGGAAAGGCATTGCTCAAAACTGTGCTGCAAGGTCACGTGCCATGAATCACATGAGTTTAGAAAAAACGTGACTGTAAACCAACAAGCCTGTGAATAATTATCATGGTGAAGACACCTCTATACGTTGGATACTGAAGGAATTCCATCGTGCTACACATCGTCAAAGCCCGACAAAACCTGACATTCGAGAAAGAAGTACAATTGCATCGTTCTACACATCGTCAATACCCCACCACATCTGGAAAGTCACCAGCTGCATCAAGCACCTGACTGTTGTATTGTTCGAAAGACACTGTGTGTAACGACTTTACATCTGCCGGCACTGCGGGTTTCTAAACGCCTGCCATGTCACCTTCTCAACACTAGCGTCTGAGACCGTCTGATACAGACTGAAAGCTTATTTCCTTTGTTGCACTGTTTGTCTTTTCATGAATGTCATATTGTGCACTGGGTTATGCCTTATTAACCTAAATTCTGAATTTAGCTATTCATGTATTTCTATTACAGTATCACATATTCTTTGGACCAAGTGTCAATTGCCTATTTGATGACTGGTACTCTGATTCTTATTTTTACAAATCAGGAACTTGTTTTAATTAAAATGTGTCTGTGTGTGTGGTTGAACGGTGTAACAAATCCATGCGTTACATGTGTAGTGTTGCAGCGCCGACCTGGTCAAGGCCTATGATACAATCAGTAGGCCAGGGCTCTGGATTGTTACTCGTATTTCCGGAGTCCCTAACCCTCTGCTCACAATCATTAAGGACCTTCACGATGGTGGGCAGGCCCGGATAAAGTTGCGTGCCCGGGAGTCAGAGCAATTTCCTGTTTATAGTGGGGTGCGACAGGGATCTACTCTGGCTGACACATTATTTAGCATCATCTTCGACCACATAGTTCGAGAAGTTTTTTTATGGCTGTACCGGTGGATTTTTTAATATTTGCTACAGATACAATGGGAGGCTGATTGATGCCTGGGTGAGGTCAAGGGATGGCTCCCTACTGGTCAACCATGTTATGTACACTGATCATTTGATAAGTTGATGCTCACACTTAAAAATAGTTGGAGGTTCTGCTGCTAAGCCTGGAGCGTGTGACAAAGAGGTGGTGCCTTACCATCAGCCCCACCAAAACTAAGCACCCGCCTGAGTATTTTGTGTAATTTAATACTCCGCCCCCTCAACTACTCTTGAGTGATGGGGTAATTGTAGAGAGAAGTTTACGTACCTGGATAGTGTGCTTATGCAAAAATTCTGGTTTGGCAGCAGAGGTCTCACTCCGAATAGGTCAAGTGGCATATTTTCATCAGCTTCGTAACACTTTGGGGTATCTACCTGGTCTGTCACTCGACACAAAACGCTGGGTCTTCTTGGCCAATGATAGAATAAATAAAAAATCTGAACCAGCTTTACACTTTCAGACTGGCCTGCCTACGATCCACCCTGGGTTTAACTAGGCTGGAATGTGTGAAGAGCTCACAGTGAGCTCCACTGGTGGGCAGGGCTGCATTGCCTGGGTCATGTAGCCTGCTTGCTCAGCCACCGCATGCCCAAGCAGCCTCTGTTTTTCCAGATAGAGGGGGCTAAATTGGCGTGGCACGGCCTGGAGAAGAGATGGACTGATGCAGTACAGGAGGATATGGAACTAAGTGGACTTGCCAAAGACTGGTACCACTGGTGTCAAGATCTGCCTCTATGGAGGAAGCTCGTGAAGGATGCTTATGGGAAGTTGGTGGCAGTTGCCCTCAAGCAAAAAAGGAGGGTGAGAGGAGCGACGCTCACAACAACAGACGGTGCACTGGATGACTAAAACGCAGCCAGTTGGCACAGTAGGATGCAAAGGTGGTGCGTCTGCCAGTCATCTCAGTCAACCCATCGCACTGGGGTCTGTCCCCTGATCTCCTGTCGGCAAGCCTTCGACACTTCAAGTGGCCTCGGAGTGCACCAGGCCTGGCACAAGCGCCATGGTGACGTCTCCGTCACCTAGTGGCGAATGAGGGCTGTTGTTGTTATCTGAGTCGGTTAGGGGCCTCCCCTAGGTCCACTCAGCCTCAAATAAGTATCTGATACGGTGTGTAAACATCGCCACTTGGGAGACAAAGACGGACAAGTGTGGTGCTGGCAACCCACCCCTCGTGTGCGGTGCCGGCCGTCATAGGTGCTCACTAACAGCACTTGCTCCTACAGTGTTTCAAGGCTATACACAAGATTTCTGTCTTTGTTTGTGTCTATGTGCAGTGTCTGTATGAGTGGTTGGGAGCAGTTGTGTCTGTGGGGATCGACCTGAGTTCGATTCCCATTCACAACCATCAGTGACTAATAAATAAAACCGGTCGTGTGCCTCCCCTACATCTACTCAAACTTAAAATAGTACCTCGTGCAACGTATAAACATCAACACTGGGGAGACAAAGGCATCCGGATGCGGTGCTGACCACCCACCCCATCATAGGTGCTAACTCGCTAACAGCACTTGACTCAATAGTCTGTTAAGGCTATACGGGGATCTGTCTTTGTATACAGGTGCATGTGTCTGTGTGTATGTCTGTGTGTGGAATTACAGTACTCACTTCCCGTCGGCTTACTCATCTCTCCACCCTGCAACAAAATCACAGCAGCGCACGTGAGACTCTAATCATATCACAGCTTACAACCACCACCACCATCATCATTACCGTCCTCATCATTAAACATTTCGAACAGACACACATTCACATATAGATGTTCTCTCAGATTAATGTTATCCTGATACAGCGCACGTGTGGATGTACTCACGGAAGACATCGCCTTGAAGGCAGAACGAGAAGTCACGGATGGTCACGTTTTGTCAATAGATTTCGTTAACTGTGTTAATGAAGTGTTCAACCTCACGGATGTTTGTCAATGAGGTTTACCAAGTAATTTAACCGCGTTATCGATGTTCACTGACGACGTTGTCGAAGTGTGCTCCCGAATGCGATCTTTAAGCACACAGAGCGCGCGTCCACCTCCGTCTGTAACGATCGACCGTTGCTAGGGAAGTGACGTCACTTGTTAAGTTAACAAACCCCGGAAACCACGTGGTCCACTGTATCCTCCAGGCCTGATTAGTTACACGACTGTCAAATTTTTACTTTAAACTTTCGTAACTTGCAGGAATTCATATTTTTGGTTCTTTCGGTAAAGTCACGTAGATAGAAAATAACATTTTAAGTGAAGGCAAAAAACCCACGAGGTTTCGGTGGCAACACAAGCGGTCTTCATCACGTGTTGCGATCGAAACGTCGTGAGTTTTTTGCTTTTATTTTAATTTATTTTTATTTTATTGTTATTATTTTCTATCTACGTGACTTTACCTGAAAGAACCAAGAATATAGTAACGATTGTACCCTGGTCGCCACGGATGAAGAGGCCGAGCGGGCTCGGTTCAACTGTTGCCAGGTACCTCCACCACTCAGCTCGCAGCACACACACACACACAGTGTCCACTATGTAAAAATCAGGCTAAACTAAACCTTTCTAGAAGTTAATAAAATAATGCTATAAAAACAATGCAACAGTGATCATAAGACATGTGATTGAAAGTTAACAATAGCGACATATATAACATATATTACTAAACCTAGCACCCTTCGCTAGCTGCTTGAGTCAATCCATAATAGCAGGAGTAACAATTATGTATGTTGATTAACTGCGAATAACCCAATCAATAACAGATATCCATTGTAATTTACATCAATACATTACCCCCCCCCCCCCCGTCTTCGTATCGGATCTGCTTACAAGCGACGACGTCACATTTATCCCCCGTCTACGTCTATTAAAGACCGAAACAGGGGAAGGATTTCACCACAACTCTGGCTGTCACCTGACGAGGCGGGTTGTTGTTGTAGTTACAGGCGAAACGTCACGGTACTTGAATTGTAAATGTTTTGGGTTTACTCTCCAACACACCGATGTGCTGAATTAGTCACTAATTGGCATGTTTTGTTTACGTGACAAACTTGACTAAGATTTACGCGATCTAACCCAAACAAACAAAAACACCCTCTAATAAGTAAATATATGTATTAATTCCACGAATGGACCTTGGCCTGGGACTGTGGGGATTGAGAAGTTATGGATGCAGCTTCTGTTGTGCTGCCATCAGAATGACCAACGAATAAATAAATAATACACGCGGATTGGTGACTACAGTACTAGACCCCCAGTGCTTTTATATTTAAAAGTGTATGTGCTTTGTGGTTGCTTTATTGCGCGTGTGTATGTACTGTGTAACACTTGTTTGAACGCAGGTGATGGGGTTGTCCATGTTGGGTGTCATTACAGCCAAAAACAAGCAGCAGTACGAAGACCAGGACGCCGTGGCCGACCATGAGGACGGAAATTGGCCTCGCCCGGTCACAACGTACGACAGCAGTACAGGTTTCCCTCCACACATGTACGCACCTACGAGTTTCCCACTACAGAGACGAAGATCCCCCATATAGCCTTAACAGACTGTTGTGGCAAGTGCTGTTCGCAAGCACCAATGAAGGTCGGCATGGTATACCAGGGGGTAGGTGGCCAACACCACACCCGGCCGCCTTTGTCTCCCAAGTGGTGATGTATACACACACCGCTCCAGGTATTCATTTGAGGTTGAGTCGACCAAGGACCAGTTCAGATAAATAATCGCTATTGGTGTTGGCCATGAGCGGGACTCCATCTCGCATGTTTGCGGGGTTCGGAGCGTAGCGTACTATCCACTGCGTCACTGCTACCCTCACATAACGCACACAGAAACAACACACACACACAGGGACCCACACGCACGGACACACAGGGACCTGCTCAACATTGAAATGTGCAGCCCTTGTGTGGCGGCCTGCGTTGAATTTGGGCGTTCATCTCGTCACCCATACAAAAGGTCTCGACACAATCAATGGCAGTCCCCCTTGCCCTGCCTGGCACGCACATCGGGCCAGTCACCCCACGCACAGCGCACACAACGTGCGCGTCGCGTATGCCAAATCAAGAGTCGTCCCCGAGTGTCCGGCAAATTGGACCGACTATCCCGGGCCTCGCGCTTCGGGGGAGGCCCCACGTGTAGACATCAGTGTCACATGTAATGCTTCCGGTTTAGTTTGAAGGCATCAGGGGGGGGCCCACGCACCCCCTATGGACGGCCCTGGTCAAAGCACACGGCAGCGCGGAGCACGCGCGTCACGCGCACGGGCCACGTGCGTCACGGGTACGTGACATCTACAAGGCAAGCACCTGCATCGCGTGGTCATCACTTGTAAGGCATGCCCTTTGTGCATGGGACGTGCGTAGTGTGTGCAACACGTGGCACATGTATGTCACACATGCGCATCGCAATGTGATGTCATGTGTACGTGGACATTTGAATCGCATGTAGCTGTCTGGTGGGCAGGACGGATCTACGCGTGGGCAAGTAAGGGGGTGGCTGAGTAAGACTGATACGGAGACACGTCAAACCACACACTCACCACACACTCACCGGCACACTCACACACACCACATTCACCGCACACTCACTTACCGGCACACTCGCACTCACTGCACACTCACACACCGCACACTCACCACGCACTCGCTTAACGGCACACTGACTGCACATTCACACACACTCACCGCACATTCACTTACCAACACTCTGACTGCACACTCACACACCGCACTCACACCGCATTCACACACACTCACACACACTCACACCGCACTCATTCACTCACACACACTCACTCACACACACTCACACAAATTTACACACACTCACCGCACACTCACACACACTCACCGGCACACTCGTGTGCAAGCACACTAGTGAGCTTCCACAAAATGTGCTGCACATTAGTGAGGCCACACACCAGCAGGTTTACACATCAGTGAGCTTACACACTAGTGTGCACACACACAGTCGTAAGCTTACAGATTAGATAGCGTACACACCAGCTCACCGGTGAGGTGAGCTACACACTGGTGAGTTAACACACCCACCTGTTTACGTGCGCAAAGCTCTTAACCCTAAACCTAACATATCCCAAATGTCATGGCTAAAGTTATTTTACACACGCACGTGCATCCACACGCACGTACATACACGCATGCGCATATGAAGGCACGCATGCACACATACGTGCACACAAACACACGTGCACGCACATGTTTAAACATATACAATTCCATGGCGTTGGACTTGAGACTCCCAGAAGTGGAATCAGGACTCCTGAGTGTGCGATAAAGCTCAGTGGGCCTTACTTGGTAAAATTGAAATAATTAATTTAGTTTCAGGATGTAGGGTTCTGAAGATATTTCATCTTTCAGTCCTTTCTGACCGTTTGAGTGTGGGTGAGTGAGTGACAACTACTTATGCATTTTTTTGTTATTACAAATACAAGCATTTCCAGCTATTGACATGAAATGTATTAACTCTGGAAGATGATGGTGTTACAGGTGGTGGGTAGCGGTAGTGTAGCGTTTGGCACGCTGCGCTACGAACCCGGCGACCCGAGTTAAATTCTCGCTCATGCCCAACGCAGGTAACGACTCTCTGAACTGGTCATGGGCCTCCCCTAGGTCGACTCAGCCTCAAATGAGTACCTGGTGTCGTGTAAACATCACTACTGGGGAGACAAAGTCGGCCGGGCGTGGTGTTGGCCACCCACCCCTCGTGTGCCATGCTGGCCTTCACAGGTACTCGCTAACAGCACTTGCCCCAACAGTCTATTCGGGCTATACGGGGAGTCTTTGCTTTGGTGGTGATGATACAGATGGTGATTGATTATACAGATGGTTAGGATGATGATAATGATACATTTGGTGATGATGGTGGTGATGATGGGACTATAAGAATGGTCCTTGAAGATATTTACTGTGGAATATTAAGACACACTAATATAAAATGTAATCATTAAAGCACAATATATAACATTTGTAATTTCTGTTGAAAGCATGTGCTTATAATGGTCACGTGTATTTGCACGTGGTTGTGCATGAATGCACGTGTTTTTTTATTTTCTGTATTAGGTGCTTGACGACAGCACTTGGCCCAACAGTCTATATGGGTTGTACAGGAAATCTTTGTGTTTTGATTTACGAATGTTCCATTCACGAAATTTAGTGAAATGAAATTGACAGATTAAGGATACTTTTCGACTTACAAAATAGAATTTCAGCGGAAACAATATATCACATGGCACGTGCCATGAGATCATCAAGCAAAAAACTGTCATCCATCCACGACAGTGTAACGGTATCCCCATAGTACAAAAGTAACGCCTCGTCACCTCTCCAGTCATTCCAACATGCAGATCTTTTGGTGAATTCCTTGAAGGTGTTAATTATTTTTGTTTTAAATTGATTATTATTCATCCGTTGTAATATTTGCGCTTTATAATTTTTTGCATTGTGAAATATTGGTGTTTATTTTGGGTTTATAGTAGAAATGACTGTCTGAAACTCATCGCTAGTTTTTCGTATTCAATTAATGGGAAAAGCCCTTCCGATTTACGATATTTTGTTTTGCGTGCGTTTTTCGAAGAACGCATCCCTTTCGTAAGTAGAGGCATACATGTACAGGAATCCATTGCCAACCGCGAATTTACCAATCACGAGATTTTAGTAAACACGGATTGACTACTGGACACCTGTTTACTAACCACGAGCATCTCGCTTTGAGTATTCGCGAGTCGCGCCGAGTCGTGAAATCAAAACAACACGATGTACCATATGGGGGGGGGGGGGGTTCTTGTATTTGTTCTTGTATTTGTACGAGCTGTTGTTTGTTTATGTTACCGATGTTTACGGGGAGCGTTAGTGCAGCGGGTTAGCGAGCTGTAATATGAAGCCATAAATCCTGGTTTAATTCCTGCTCATGGCCAACACCAGTGGCAATTATCTGAACCATTCCTGGACCTACCCTCGGCCTCAAATGAGTACTTGGTGCATTGTGAAAACATCAGCACTGGCAGAGACAAACCCCATATGCTGTGCTGGCCTGCATAAGTGCTCATAACGGCACTTACCCAACAGTCTGTTACATGGGGGGATCTTAGTCTTGGCGTGTAAGTGAGAGTTTGTGGACTTTGCATGTTCTTCCCCTGTTGTGCACGCGTTTTCTCAGGGTTCTCAGCTTTCAAAAAAGAACAACCAATTCTAACAGTGAGATTTTAATTGCAAATTACTTAAACAGGGATTACACACCGTGGCAACATCGCCCCCTTCTGTGAAAGCTGGACAGGACCCTCCTGCAAAAGAGTGAGACTTCCCTGAATAAACAAATGTAGCACGGTAATCTTTGAAATAATAAAATAAACTATTCACCCCTAGAGTGGACAGGGTAACGAGGGCGATCCTAGCAAGCGAGGGAGGTGTACTCGGACGGAACGGACGACGGCTCCCAGCCGACCTCTTCGCCTTTGTCGATCTTGTCATCGTTGGAGGCCGGTCTCAGCTCTGCGAGGATCGCCTCAAACGTGGGGCGCTCTAACGGCGAGTAGCTCCAGCAGCGGTGCATCACCTTGCGGCTGTGGGGCGAGGGGAGGGTGCGGTGAGGGTGCGAGGAAGGCGAATCGTGCACAAGCTCGGACTGCGCTTTCACCTCTTCCAGTGCGCGTTCGTTCTCAGAATGGTTGAATGAGTGCCGATGATGTTAATGACGTCACGGAGGGGGATGAAGGGGGTCAGGTGGCGAGGGGGGTGAGGGGGGGTGAGTAGGTAGAGGGTCATGAAGGCATAAAATACCTACAGTATGGATGCACACAGCGGCGTCTAAATGCCACTGCATCTCCATACGTAGCGCAGAAACACTGGTCATGTTTATCTCGTAGAGAGAGAAGCAGTCTGTGGATCTCTATGTGAGGAGTCTGTGGGTCGCAACAGCACGTACAGCTGGAAGTAGGGCATTCCAGACTAAGAGGGTTCATAATGGCCGTGTCAACGACACTGAATCAGCCAGCACAACTCACTGCCAATAACACATATCACATAATGCACCCTTAAGCAATTGTTCATTCAATTAATTGAATCACTACAATTAAAACCAAATAATTTCCCAGAACAAACACTTCGCACTCTCCTCTGTCAGCCACCTATATCGACAATAGAAACGCATCAGTCCAGCAGTAGATAAAACCTGGTGTGGGAGGTATGGGGGGGCGGCTTACACTTGCGGTGGACAGCAGGGGGTGGCTGCATGCAGTAGCCATCGCAGATCAAGCGGTAGAACTTGTCATCGACTGCCATGCGCCAGGGTAAGGGGCCTCTCCTACACCCACACACATCACACACCGAGCGGTACACACGTCACACCGAGGAGCACGCACGTCAGACCAAGGAGCACGCACATCACACATCCAGCGGCACGCACGTCACACACCGAGGAGCACGCACGTCACACACCGAGCAGGTTGCACAGGGCTCCTTTATCAAGACAAACGTGGAGCAGATTACACCTACTACAATACGCCTGTCACAATGCCCCCCTCTCCCCCCCCCAGTTTATGGGGGGGCGCGGGCCTCACTCCCCCCTTCGCGTCAGCCCCTACTAATAAATGGTCCGGTTGCATTGTGAATGCACCACTCGAATGACGTGCAGTCCCGTGGCGCACTGTAAGGGGCTCGTGATTTACTCAATAAAATTCAACGTAAAAAAATAAAAACGAGCCCAAGACATTATTTAAAATAAAGTATGGCCATCGTGTGTCAGCATCACAGGCGAAAATTGTCATGTAAAAAAAAACTTCACTGCGAATCACTCAATTGGGATTGCTCGCAGCAAACAGCACTTGACCTGCTTACAGGTTAGGTGCTGAATAACCGTGTGTCACACAGAGAACAGTTGTCCCTGAGGGTGCCCTTTTCAAATGCTTGATTATCGCGTGTAAATGTGCACACTAAAATAACCAAAAAGTTATAAGCGAACTATTATCGTTTCAGGTGGCAGGGTGGTGCACCGGTGATCTTTGACCCTCGCAACAAGAAGGGCCTTGGTTAATTAATTATCCAGTTTGCTCACATAGCTAGAAAACACACTATCACAATGTAACTGGGTATTGGCCAAGCATCCCAATGCTAACGTTACCTGCAAATTACTTCATTGGGATGACACTTGGCAGCAGAGCCGGATGATGGCATTGCTGGGGCCCTATGCCATTGTTAAGTTTAAGAGGCCCCTTCTATGAATGCCTGTATATTTTTGTCAGCAGAATGAAAATAACTGTTCTAGATTTAAAGCTTTCGTGACTGCAAGGATCCATACTCTTTGGTTCTATTCGGTAAAGTCACGTAGGTAAATAATAAAACAACAATAATCACGACGTTTCGGCCACAACACAAGCGGCCTTCATCAGGTGAAGGGATGAGCCTGTCTGGAGGACAGCGCTGCCACTCCAGCGCTGTCCTCCAGCACATGGACTGGGACCCGAGCTGTGGTCCCGTTCTGTCGTAGCTAGTCATGTTGTAATTAGTGTAGTTAGCCTGGTGGTCACCACCACAGGTTGTTATTCTGGGCCAGTTACCCCGTGTACCACACGGGGGGGGGGGGGAGGAGGAAGGGGCTTTGTGAAATTGCCCCATATTTTGAACTTTCGGCAGAGCAGGGAGATTGAATCCAATTGCCGACCTCTGGATTGCAAGTCCAGGGTGGGAGAGCCATTGCACCACCGTGTGTGGCAGCACCCCCCACTCTTTTTTTTCTTAGGGGCTGTGCAAAATAAAATTAAAACATTGAGTACAATTAAAGTCATGGGCCTTCCATTCCGATGATGGTGATGACATTGGCGATACTGATAATGATGCTGATGATGCTAAGTAAGGTGAAGGACTCACTTTGCCCTTCACCACGTAGTTGGGGTCAGTCTGGACGTCCCGTGCCAGCCCAAAGTCGCAAATCTTGGCGATGTGTCCATGCGTTACCAGCAATTTCCTCGCAGCCAGATCGCGGTGGATGCACTAAAAAAAAGAAAAAAATTCCCTGTGTGGCCTTCAACAAACTTGGGGCAACTTCTGTGAAGGTCGGCCACGGTACAAGACGGGGTGGGTGCCCAGCACCACGCTCGGCCGCCTTTGTCTCCCCAGTGTAGATGTTTACACACCGCACCAGGTACTCATTTGAGACTGAGTCCACCTGGGGAGGCCCAAGACCGGTTCAGATAATTGTCACTGGTGTTGGCCGTGAGCGGGAATCGAACTCTGGCCATTGGGTTCGTAGCGCAGTGAACTAACCACTGAGCGACCACTCGCCACCCAGACAGCCATTTTAAGGGCAACAAAGACGTGCACCACAGACACAGTCACATACAAAGACACAGTTAAACACGCACAGTCACAGAGACACAGTTAAACATACTCTTTGGTTCTTTCGGTAAAGTAATATAGGTATAAAATTAAACAAATCACGACGTTTCGGGTGCTAAACCCTGTTTGTTTGGTATGCTTCTCTCTCTGTATCCCCTGTTGTATCTGTGTTAGTTCCCCCCTACTTGTGTGTCTGTATGTACATCTGGGGTTATGTGTTTCCTCTCTCTCGTAAATTTAGGTCTTCTGTACCTGATGATGGCTGCTTGTGTTGCAAACAAAACGTCGTACGCTATTATGTTATTTTATTATTTATTATTTATACGTGACTTTACCGAAAAAAAACAAAGAGTAATTCCTGCAGTCACGAAAGCTTTGAATCAAGTCTGTAGTGCCTCTTGTTAAACAGTGCTTCAGTTAAACAGGAAAATTAATAAATCCAGCAGCCATGACTTGAAAAGTAACAAATTTACATTTTGGCTGGCACTCTAAATCGTCCGGTAAATCGTGTCGCCAATTATAATTTCTGCGTTTATCTGCGCGTGTCTGTGTACCCCCAGTGGAGGAATACGTGCGCAGCTTGCTGGACAACCCTGAGTTGATTGACCGTCTGGCACTGGCCACGGAGCAGGTGAGACTCCGTATGCGTGCATCAGCTCTGCCCCCACCCCTCATATTTATGGTGCGGGCCTGTACCCTTGTCTGACCTCTCACTTCCGCGTTGCATCCAGCTGCCTCACTGAAGAAAGGGACACTTGCCTTGCGCTGAGTACGACGTTTCGCTGGTTGTAATCGCCAGGGAAACGATATTCTCGATTTGCAAGTGTTGTGGGTTTACTCTCCAATACACTGGCGTGCTGCTGTAGTAACTAATTGACACGTTTTGTTTTACGTAACAAACCTTACTAATTGGCTGTGCCGGGTTAACTACACACATTTACGTGCTCTTACCCAAAAAACCTTTATTATGGATAATATTGGTCGCAAAATAATACGTGTTAAACAGCTCCCTTTTAGAACGTCTCATCCTCACCAGCAATGGTCAATCAATCAAATAAATCGGTTTAACACGTAGGCTTTCGCGACCAATATTCATTAAAAAGGTTTTTGGGTTAGATCGCGTTATTTTTAAATGTCTCGTAACCCTCCACCACCTGACACGGCCAATCAGCAAAAAAAGTGTCACGTTGACAAAAGACAAATAATTCACTACTTTAGCCCACCGGTGTGTTGAAGAGTGAATCCACAACATTTACAGTTTGAGTACTCAATTGGATTCACTCTTCAACACACCGGTGGGCTAAAGTAGTGAATTATCTGTCTTTTGTCAACGTGACACTTTTTTTGCTGATTGGCTGTGTCGGGTGGTGGAGGGTTACGACACATTTATAAATAACGCGATCTAACCCAAAAACCTTTATTATGAATCAAATAAATCCTAGATTTATGTACGTGTGCAGGATGTGGTGGAGTCCCGGGTAATCTTCCCCGAACATCTCCCGCTGTCCCAGCTGCAGCAAGGTGTGCGCTCCGGCCGGTTTGTCCAGGGAACCTTCCTTGCGAGTCGTGAGAATTACCTGGAGGGGACTCTGAGGGTGCGAGGGGACGGTGACAGTGATAAAGAGGTACACGTTTCACAAGCCTGCGTCTGGAAGGAACAATGCTGTTCGATCGTATCTGTGTGAGTTTTAAAAACAAATTTATAATGAAGCAGTGGCATAGCGTTCTTGGCATGAGCAGTAGCTCTTAACCTTTACTGCAAGGCTGCAGTAAAGGTTAAGAGCTACTGGGCTAAAATATTTGTATTTTGAACGTCTTTTGCACCCTACGTAGGTGTCGTAGCCTGGCTCCTGCCCCCCCGGCCTGTGGGTCCTGGTGCAGTTGCACTGCCTGCACACTCGATAGCTACGCCACCACAACCACAGTATATACGTGAATTGTGACTACTTTAATAATAGGGTTTTTCCCTTTTTTTCTGGCAACAAAACTGAAACCTTTTGCAAGGAATCATGTGTGTATTAACCACAATACTTGTGGTCAAAATGCAAACAAAAAACACACTATGATAATATATACATTGTCCCTGAGACTGATTGGTCCACACCAGGGACGGCTTTCCTTTGAGCCTCGACCCAATTGGTGCGAGACCAGAGGATGCCAAAAGGCGTACGCATATATTGCAAATATTATCAGTGTTTTTGTTTGCATTTTCACCACAAGTATTGTGGTTAATGCACACGTGATTCCTTGTAAAAGGTTTCAGTTTTGTTGCCAGAAAAAAGGGGAAAAACCCTATTATATTTTGGTACTGGCAAAGGAGGTCTAATGATGGTTGTGACTACTTTGTCAGCAAATTGAATGGTCTATTTCCACCTCCAAAATGTAATGTTAAATAACAATTAGGTACATTGGCCCTTTGTTGGAAAAAAACCCAGTCCAGGAATTGCCCTGCTTGAACATATGTTACTGAAAAACATTGGTTTCAGAAGATTCATGGGCTCATAGTCCTACATTTTAAATTGTTTATTCGTGGTATTAAAACTCTTGTACAGTAAAACCTTGGATTGCGAGCATAATTCGTTCCGGAAACGTGTTTGTAATCCAAAGCACTCGTATATCAAAGCACTCGTATATCAGTTGTGATCACGTGACGCTCGGCAGTACAAAGCTGCTCGTATTGCAAGACCCTCGCTCGTTTATCAAATTTATATTTATTAAAAATTTTGCTCGTCTTGTAAAACACTCTCAGACCAAGTTACTCGCAATCCAAGGTTTTACTGTATATGCTGCTCTCTAACAGCACTTGGCCCAGAGGTCTGTTAAGGCTATAGGGGGGATCTTTTTTGTCTGCGTGCAGGTGTTGATCCAGGGGCTGCAGCATTTAAACCGCGCGATGCACGACGACATCGTGTGCGTGGAGATGTTCCCCGAGGAGCGCTGGGTTGCCCCCTCCTCGCTGGTCCTGCACGATGAGGGCGTCGCAGGGGACGTTGCAGAAGAGAATGAGGAGGATGTGGTGAGTGGAGCGTCAACACTGCCGAACCAAAATCAAACCCAGACACCTGCAGTGTGCGTGTCTCTCTCCCCGTGGTCGCATGGATTTTTCTCCAGGTCCTCCAGCTTTTCCCTCCACAGTTACAATCTGACATGCACTTAGAGTATTTGGCTGCTATCAATTTCAAATGTGATAAGATACTTCATTGAACGATCATTTGTGGCCAGGTCACTTAAAAAGAGCTATATAGCTCTCAGGGTCCTTACCTGGTAAAGTTATTTAGTTTATAGTTTTTAAATAGTTTTAATATAGTTTAAACAAAGAATAACAACAAAGACTCAACCACTTCAAGAGAGACCTTAAACATAATGAACACCGTGTGACCAGACAACAATCCACATTAGAGATGCTGTTAGCTTGATTTTGCGTTTATTAAATAACTTTACATTGCATTACTTCAGAATCAAGTCAGGAGTGCTAATCATTTCGTACATAAACAAGTGTTAGATATTAAATCGCATGTAGTGCAAGTTGGCTTGGTCAGATTATTTATAGGCTGATCATTGCGCAATTATACTTATAAAAACGTTACGTAAACATTAAACACATTTTAGGGTAACTGATGTGCTAAGCAGGTAAGAAAAAATGTCAATCAGAGAAATCATAAAGAATCGAGAGATTAAGCATCAAATTGTGAATTAGATGGGAGGGCAACCTTTGTTGTAGATAATATTGGTCGCAAAAGCTGACGCGTTTTTTTTAAAACGTGTGGTATCTGATGGGCGTGTTCCGGTTGATTCTATCAATCGCCAGAACTGTTTTAACTTATAAATATTTACGGAGGACTCCTCACTCTGATCTTTTGTCATTTTAACAAAGTGTCAGTCTCATTATTGACATTGATGAGACACAGCATGAAACCACATCCGCAGGTTAAGCGCTATTGTTTTGGATTGCTCCTTCCCCTTCAAGCCAAATTGTATTGTGTTACGCAGTGAACTGGTAAAAAAAATAGTTATTTCATTATTTTAGTGTGTGAGAGAGACGCTACTGTGGTGAGTGCTCATTTGAGTTTGCGTTGTCATCTCCCGGTGCTATCCCAGCTGCTGCTGCTGCTGTCGTCGCTCTTGCTTAGATTACGCAACACGATGTTTGTCCTTTGTTTTGGTCTCCAGCTGAAAGCCGAAAGTGGGAAGATGCGTCGGCCCACTGGCAAAGTGGTCGGCATCATCAAGCGGAACTCGAGGCCGCTGTGCATGGGCATGCTCATGCCCAGCCCAATCAAGGAGGTGGGCTGATCTGCATGTGTGTGTGTACGTGTGGGGAGCGGTGATGTAGCGGTTAGCGCGCTGCGCTACGAATCCTAGGACCTGAGTTGGATTATATTTATCGCTCATAACCAATAAACAGCGGCAAATGTCTGAACCTGTCTTGGGCCCTTCCCTAGGTCGACTCGGCCATAAATGAGTATCTGATGTGGCATGTAAACATCAGCGCTGTGGAGACAAAGGCGGTCGGGCATGGTGCTGGCCGTACCCACCCCGTCGTTTGCCATACCAGCTTGAATAGGTGTGTGCTGACGGCACTCGCCCAAACAGTTTGTTGAATGCCTTACTGGGGGCTCTTTGTGCGTGTTGCAGGCCACCCGCCACCTGTTCACGCCCGCGGACCGCCGCATGCCACGAGTGCGGGTGGAGACAAGACAAGCAGCGTCCCTGCAGGCCCACCGCATCGTGGTGGCCATCGATGGCTGGCTGCGACACTCCCGCTACCCGAACGTACGACTGCACCGTGACGCCCCTGGACTGCATTTCACTTCAATGGATCTTAGAAGTAGCCCCTGTTATGTCTGCTCCTGTGGGTCATCCTTGACCACGAAGGGTTTGTATAGATTGATTGTCTTGTGTGATACCATTAACACAATGAGAAACAAAATTGGTGAAAAGTTAAATATATTGTTAAGATGTATTCTTTGGGTTGTATCTTTGTTTAAACAGATGCCGGTTAATATTCTACATAATGTACGTTAGGTACAAGGTTGGCATTGTGGTTGTGCTTTTCATACCTATTTGCTACTGCACAACCGAGCGGTACCATGGCTGGCACGGTTTTGTAGGCTGCAGGTTGTTTATCCACTGCAAAAGCAGATCCATGCCATGGACGGTCAATGCTTTGAACAAGTCTAGGCACGTGCAGATGACGCTGTGGTGCCACGTCCCTGTGGTGTACCGACTGCCGTCAGACAACGTGTCGCTAGCCCCGCCCCTGGCCCTGCTCGGCCCCCGGATAGATTTGGATGTGCCTTGTGGGGCCAGCATATCACGGTTTGGTTCGGGTTCGACACGACAAAAAGCCAGTGGGTGACCACAGACACCTCGAGAGCTCTGCGGTGTCTGGGTTCCAATGTACCAGTGGAAAAGGCATACTGGTGACGATTGGCCACGTATGTGCATATGCATGTTGAACTTCTTCCGTACCATACGTAGACAACCGTGCTAATCGTCGGTGTGCTTGTGCAGGGCCATTTTGTGCGCTCTCTGGGCGAATGTGGGGATAAGGAGACGGAGACAGAGGTGCTGCTGCTGGAGCACGACGTGCCACACCAGCCCTTCAGCCAGGCCGTACTTGCATGCCTGTCCCCTCCCACGTTCAGCATCACAGCAGAGGTACGCATGAGACGTATGACGATATGTCAATTCATCGATTGAGTTCAATTCTTACGCCTGCGGTGTGTTGGTGTGTTTGGTCGTGCATGTGAGAATCCTTTACTTCAATGTTCTTTATTACAAGGCCCACGGGCCACTGGTGGCCCCTGGTGGCCTTTGATGTGGCCCATGACGTGTGGCCCCCGACGTATAGGCCCCCGACAATAGACAAATGTGAAAACACCCCCCATCATCATCATCGTGCTGTCAAACCTCAACAGTTTCAAGATGTTTGGCCTGCGTAGAATACCTTCTAGAGGGCCTCTCTGGAGCTCTCCCTCCAGTCGAGGTCCTTCCGCTGCACTGGCATGAACGAGAAGCCACGGGGCTCTACACCTTTACCGCAGACCGTATATAGAAAAGCCGTCGACCTGAAAGAAAGTCGATGGCTCGGACACATCATTGTAAGAAGAGAGGAAATTCACATCGGAGGAAGGAAGGCGACGGACTTATGGAAGCACCAGGGCAGAGACCCGAGAGGCAGGCCTTGAGAGATGCGGATCAAAGTGGTGAGCCAGGATGTGGAGGACTCTGCAGTAGCTGTGGAGATGGTCCAGTACAGAAATGAATGGAGCAAGGCGACTACAGACTTTTCTCCTATAACGCTGTACTTGCGTTCCTGAAGAACACCGAATTGTGGAAAAATCGCATAATTAATAATATAGGGTAAAGCACAGTCCGCGATAACACGTGAGATGCGTACGCAGGCTTAACAAATACTTCGGGTACGTGAGTAGCATCTAGAAGCATCCAGCAGCATCCCGCCTTGTATGATGCTACACCGAGGCAACCGTACAACTGCTTATTCTGCCTCGCACAACGCAGTTCTGTTCACTCGATCGCCTTTTATCCAATTCACATCCATGTTATGAAAAAATGTGTTCCCCAATGCATTCATCGCATTATATCTAATTCACGATATGAAAACACGCGGAGTTATAGGAGAACGGACTGTACTTTCAAAATATTCAGTCGCCTATTGAGAATATAGAACGCCATTAGAATGAAGTTGGTTTACCCATGTATGGCTCACCCTGTGTTTTGTTTGTTGTAAGGCAGCGTTTTGTTGAACCTGGTGCTGTGTGTGTCCCGTACAAGGACCAGGCTGGCAGGGAGGACCTCCGTGCGTTGTCCATCTGCAGTGTGGATCCTCCAGGCTGCACAGACATCGACGATGCCCTACACTGCAAACCCCTCGACAATGGGAACACCGAGGTATTCATTTGGTGGTGGTAATCGTGGTCACGGTCGCGGTAATTCGTGCCTATTCCTTTCATGGTTTTGTCAATGCTAGCGGAGGTGACAAGGGGAGTTTAGTGGCACAATGATAAGTGCACTGCACATTCATCCTGTCAAGCTGGTTTAGTTCCAGTCATGGCTAACACTGGTACAGAGTGATATCTAAAAAAACTGCCCAAGTTCTCCCCTTCACCACCTGCATTGACCATCGTAATAAAGCAAGGTCAAATGACAATCGCGACCCAATACGGCATGGAGAAGCCCTCATTCTGCAGTGGATTGACAAAGGGGTGGACAATATTCCTGTTATTAAGTTTCCAAACATTGTTGCCTTAGTGCCCGTATTCTTGGTCTCTGCTCGGCTCAGGACTGACTTCAACATGGCTCGGTTCTGGCTTGATCTGCTCCGTTGCCTCCAAAGATGTATGAGTGGCTCAGCTGTGCCTTGGCTCAGGCTCAGCTCACCGAAATTCTGAGCGTGGCTGGGAGCATGCAGAGATATACAAGGAGGCACAAGGGACACAGAGGCTCAGGGCTGGAAACATGCTTAGAGGCAGCTCGGGTTTTAAGCGTTGCTTTGATGTGGCTTATTGAAAATTAGAATCAGAATATTTATACTGGAGGAATCCGATGAGCTATAAAGCTATTTTTCACATGTCCAGTAGAGGCGGGTAAGAACATTACAACAACAAACAGTACAAAAACATCAGTAGTGCAAAGTACAAGAAAGATAAACAAATAACCCAAACACAAACAAATACAACGAAACCATCCCCATCCTACCAGGCAAAGCCCACTGAGGTATTGATTTATTTTTGATTAGTGACCTGGCCACAAATGAATAGCTCAACAAAGTGGCCCATCATTTGGACATTTATAGCAGCCAAAATAATAGAAATAATCTCAATGCATGTTGCGCGAGAGCCAAGCCTGAGCCAAGCCATGGCTAACACCCCACTGGCCTAAGTGTCCACGTCACTGGCCGAATGCCTGGTTCACAATGAATGCACCAGGTAGTAATGGGTGTGCATTTCATTTCACATTATTGTGCTTTGGTTGGAGTGGCTATGGTGGAGGTTATGCATGCATGTGGAGTGAGCGACTTCCGACAGACGTCTAGTAGAAGGCGTCTTATTTATTAAAAGCACACAGGGCGATACACTTCGTAACGCGGCTACACCTAGGCTGTCAAACACGCAGCCCATCTCCGTCCCGCGTAGCTACGCTGGCTGTTTGACGAGTGTAGCAGCGGAGACAGAGCTGCTCTTGCAGAAGCACCAGCCACGTGGTCGAAGACGAAGAGATGACGACGGTAGCGACGCAACCAGGACCCAGACCCCACGCTAACAGCCCCGAAGTTCTGATTCGGTGCTCTTTATATCTGCCTGGAGTGGCCAAGCTCCACCTCTGGCCACGCCCCCTTTCTAGAACCTTCTAGGCCCTTCGGGATGGTTCCCGGAGCTTCTCGACTGACTCCGCCGTTGACCTTTACCCCAGATACGCCCCTTCATAATAAGGCATTATGTAATGCAGCTATAACCTTAATTACCCTTACAGGCCGGAAGGTATCACCCTGCCATTACACATCCATGCATGTGAGGGTGGTGACGGTGTATTAATGTGTGTTCTAGGTTGGGGTACACATCGCCGATGTGAGCTACTTTATCCAGCCGGGGAATGCCTTGGATGAGGAGGCATCTCTGGGTGGTACCACAGTTTACCTGTGTGAGAAGGTGAGATGTGGATTTCTTCTTGCCACAATATCAAGTGTTTTACGACCCGCCGATTTCATCCTTTCATTCTTAACTTTACGACATGATGTAAAATATTACGATATAACGATCATCGCGATACCAGTTTCCCCACAACTTTGTAATTGTATTTGACATTTTCACCACATTTTTTGTGTGCTTTTCAGTACTTCCCGTATGAATAACGATAACTTAAAAATGAATTAGAATAAAAAAATGTGCAACAACAATGCTAAATATCTCTCATGATGTTTTAAACAAGGTGATTTTTGTGGATTTCATATCATATGATGTACCGTGACATCATGAGCGGCAGGCTATCGGCGCAGTGGTAACACTCGTGCCTTGCAGCAAGGAGACGCTGGGTTTGATTACTCAACTCTTGTGCCTTTTCGCTTGCAGTTTTGTTTGTTCTCCCCCCTGTTAAGAATGGGTTTCCTCTGGATTCATCAGATTTCCTCTAAATAAAACCCATACAATCTTAACTGGCATTCGTGAAAACATCCCCTTGCTGAACAGTTACCTACAGGTGACTTAATCATGTGTGGGTTTGCTTGCAAAACACTCGTTGAGTTAGTGCACATGTATTTGTCAGATTGTGTTTATTGACAGAGAAGTGGTTGCGTTTATGTGTTTGTGTGCCTGCAGAGGATTGATATGGTGCCAGAGTTATTGAGCTCAAACCTGTGTTCCTTGAGATCCAACGTCGACCGGTGAGATGCACCAACAACTGTTAACTCGCGAGTGCGCACATTGCAACCCATACTCAGCAGCTAACGTGCGTTGTTGCCAGGTGCACATGTAATCCCATGATGCGTGGCACTGTTAAAGTGTCATTGTACAGATCCACACAAGCATGTGTACATACATAAGCAGCCAAACCAGGATGGCACAATGGTAACACGTGTCTCACAGCAAGAATGGCCTAGGATTGATGCCCGACTTGGTTGCCTTTCCATGTAGATTTTGTATGTTCTCCCCCTATTTAGCATGGGTTGACTCCAGGTTATCAGGTTTCCTCTCATCGCTAACATAAACGTGTTATTACTACTATGATCCTTAACCAAGGAAAGCCTCACTGAATCTCATAACTTCGGGAGGGTACTGCAAAGCTTTTGTAGTCGAACAATGGTTGCTACGTATATATTCCAGTTGAGTAATTTGTAACAACCTAAACCGGTATTTGGGCAAACATCCCGCTGCTGAAAGAATGACTCGACTACCAAAAACTTGGCAAGACCCTCCTGAAAAAGAGTCTCGCGACTTTGCGAGGCTTTCCTGAGTGAACACCCTGCACTACTCCAATGTCGACGACTCCGCCACTCGACGGTGAATGGCGACGGTGCATGTGCTGTGCGCGTGCAGGCTGGCGTTCTCGTGCATATGGGAGATGACTCCAAAGGCTGAGATCGTGAGCACACGTTTTACCAAGAGCATCATCAATTCCAAGGTGATTCCCCCACCCCCCCCCCCCCCCCACAGACGTTCAGTTTTTGTAAAACTCTCGTTTGCTTTCATGTGTATTGTATCGGTACCTTGCTATGTTAGTGCAGTTGAGGTTTCCGGATGGCTGAGAGGTCAGAGCGTTGAGCTTGCACCTCTGGGTTCACAAGTGTAGCGAGATGAACCGGGTTCACAAGTGGTAGTATGTATGTTGAACTTCTTTTGCACCGTACGTAGCCAACTGTGCTAATCGGAGGTGCGAGGTAGGACATGAAAGTAGTGAGTTGATGGTCTCTGTCCAGTCAACAATCACTGCACAAAACACAGGTTTTTTTTTAGGTTAGATCGGGTAAATATGTAAATGTGTCATTAAACCCACCCCCACCCGACACAGCCAACAAATAAGGGTTGTCACGTAAACAGAACATGCCAATTCGTCACGAGTACAGCACACTGGGTGTGTTGTACCAGTGACGAATTGGCCACGTTCTGTTTATGTGACAACCCTTAATAGTCGGCTGTGTCGGGTGGTGGCGGGTTTAACGACACATTTATGTATTTACACAATCTAACCCAAAAAACCTGTATTATGGATGATAATGGTCACGAAAGCCTACGTGTTAAACTCACTGCACAAAAGACCACCAAATTACATTGAACTAAATTTGGTTAAATTCCAGCTTTGAGAATTAAAAAAATATCAATTTTGCTGTCTTTGGGTGAGCGTAACCCTCAGTGGTCATCGGGAGCCACGTAGACATCTGTTGAGTTCTGGCTTGGGCTTGGATCAGGCATGGGCATTGTGTAATTGCGAGGACCCCATGGTTCACCCGTGGTGTGTTCATCGTATCCCCACAGGCGCCTCTGACGTACGCAGAGGCTCAGCTAATGATGGACGACGCCGGGCGGAAGGACCCGGTCACCAGCAGCTTGCGTGGC
The DNA here is from genome assembly GCF_048934315.1 of Petromyzon marinus. Taxonomy (NCBI): domain Eukaryota; kingdom Metazoa; phylum Chordata; class Hyperoartia; order Petromyzontiformes; family Petromyzontidae; genus Petromyzon; species Petromyzon marinus. Next base: position 3,094,357 of record NW_027423677.1, on the reverse strand, counting down.
CTCAACTCCCTGGCCAAGATCCTCAAGCAGAGGCGCATTCAAAACGGGTAACTCATTGTCAAGATCCTCATCCCCTCCACCACCTCTGGAGCGCTGAGCAGTATTAATGGGTGCACCACATTTAGTCGATCGGCAGGTCGCCTGTGGCGCGGTAAAGTGTGGTTACTCCCGTGTCTTCTAAGACATCCGGCCAGCGTGGAAGAGTAGGCTAAAATACATTGAGAGGGACTGTAAAAGGGTGTATCTCTAGAGGGGCCCCCTCTTATGGGAGCCCCCTTCTTCCAGCAGTGGCTTGAGCAAGCAATTGCAAGGCTGCACCTGTAGCTTTTTTCGACCCCATGATGCATGAGGCTTGGGTGAATACCATGCACAAACAAGTGTTACAGGATTCATACTCTTTGTTTTTTTTACAGTAAAGTCACGTAGGTAAAACTATTAAATAAAATAACAACGAAATTAAATCACGACGTTTCGGGCGCAACACAAGCGTCCTTCTTCAGGTGGGACAACCACAGCCAGAAACAATTGCTGAAGTGGGCAAAAAATGGCTGTTGTAACAAGCGGCTATATAGGTAAGAGAGTGGGGGGGAGCAAGGGGGGAGAGATAGAGAGGGGGGATGTGGGATAGGGGTAGTTGGGTGCTGCTAGAGGGATTAAAGGGGCGAGCACGGCAAAATGCCGGGGGGGGGGGGGGAAGTGAGCGGGGCTGGGAGTGGGAGGCTGAAGAAGCTGGAGATGCGGAAATGAAGGCAACAATAAAGAAGTTAAGGTTTTACCTGGTTAATAACATCCTTCTAGATTGGAGTGTTACAGGCTGCTGCGGGGCTACATTGTGGGCAATAGAGGACAATGCAGTGATATAAATTGTTTTACTCTACTTAATGCTCCCATGTCTGTGCTCCCCCACCTTTGCCAACGCGTACTGACCACCACGGTTAAGTACGGTAAAACCACCCCACGACCCGCATGACATGGGGCGGCCCTCATCCAGCAGTGGATTGACTTAACGAGCTGTGCATGTTCAACTCAAATATCTGAGTTTGTGAAGTGTCTTATATTAAGATTCTGTGTTGTTTTGGCTGGACATGATAATCGCTCATGTCCCTTCTCCACCCGTAGGGCATTGACTCTGGCATCCGCTGAGGTCCGATTCCACATGGACAGCGAAACCCACGACCCGATCGACCTGCAGACCAAGGAACTCAAGTGAGTCTCGTCAACAAGACACCTCCCATGACTGCAATCCCACTGTTGTGCAGATCTCTCTATCAGAATCAAAATATATATATATTTCTACTGGAAGAATCCGATGAGCTATAAAGCTCTTTTTTCACAGATGTCCAGTTGGGGCAGGTCACAACGTTACAACAACAAACAATACAAGCACACGTTAGGATTGCAAAGTATTGGAAAGGTAAACAAATATACAAATAAAACTAAACTATTTTTATCTTACCAAGTAAAACCCTGACCACAAATGATAGCTGAACAAAGTGGCTTATCACGTGGGAAATTTATTATCAGCAAAATAATCTAAGATAAAGAATCTTGACCCTTGTGGTTGATGTGTTGTGGTGGCGGAAACTGGTGCGTGTACACAGGGAGACCAACTCGATGGTGGAGGAGTTCATGTTGCTCGCCAACATCTCCGTGGCGGAGCGCATCGTAGACGAATTCCCCGAGTGTGCGCTGCTCCGACGCCACCCGGCGCCTCCGCCTTCCAACTACGACATCTTGGTGAAGGCCGCGAAATCAAAGGTAGAGTTAGAACCCCTTTTAACGACCACCCTTGTTAACTAATCGCTTAACAACGTGCCTCCATCGAGCTCAATGTGTAGGCTTAACCGACCATTTCCCTGTTAATGACGGGCTGTTGTAGGTACAGTAAATATGAATTAATGCCACGTAGAAGGGAAACAATAAAATAATAAAAATATAAAACAATAAAATTATCACGACGTTTCGAGTGCAACACAAGCAACCATCATCAGGTGTGAAAACCACAACAAGAAAATTTGAAAAAAAGTGCCAGTTATTTTTAACGTTAGCACCACGGAGAGAGATTTGACAGTTTGTTCAGATGGACGAGTCCATCTATGTTCGGAAAAGAGGAGGGGGGAGACGAAAAATAATGGATGAGTTCTGAAAGCCACCTTAAGCGTGATCAATCAATTAAGACCCAAAATGGTTTATCAAATCTCTCTCCGTCGTGCTAACGTTAAAATAACCGCCACTTTTTTCACATTTTCTTATTGTGGTTTTCATACCTGATGATGATTGCTTGTGTTGCAGTCGAAACGTCGTGAGAATTTTATTGTTTTATATTTTTATTATTTTGTTGTTTCCCTTCTACGTGAATTTACCGAAAGAACCAAGAATATGAATCCCTGCAGTCACGAAAGCTTTAAATCAAAATTAATTAATGCATTTATTAACAGTGTTTATTTTAACATGATGTGTTTATAATGTTAGGATCTTTATGTATTAATATCCATTGTTTAAATATTATAAAGTACGTTTTTTGGGTGAACAAGGGAAACTTTCGATGCTATCGGAACGAATTAAGCTTTTAACACGTAATTCCTATACTCGCTTAATGACCAAATCCTTTAATGCTCGTGTTCGTGGAACCAATTACCGTCTTTAAGAGGGGTTCTACTGTCTCTAGATTGCTGTTAACCTTCCTTCAATATCATCCTCCTCGCAAGGAATTCAGAGGTCGTCGGGTGGCTCAAATTTTTGTTTGAGGTCTTTTGGTTTAACCGGGTGAGAACTCAAGAGAACATAATAGTCTCATTTGCAAGGGTCACCTGGGTCACCCTATGACCCAGAGATTACAGCTAGGACCCTGGCTTCAAAATCCAGCAGCCGCATTGAACATACTGTGTTATCAAGTGTAGGGAGTTGAAGGACTCGGCTCGTTTCCCAGCTACTCCACAGACATAAGCAACAAAAAACCATCACGATAAATGTAGTACTGTATTTAATTTTAGATAAATTCCAGCACTGAAATGTTGAAATATCAGGTCGACTTATCGTGATGAACATTGTGCTCAAAATGGGTGGGAATGTGCTACCCCCTACTGTGAAGCAGAGGTGTCTTGAAACGATGTCAGTATTGGCCTGAGCGAGCAATTGCAGGGCTGCACCTTTTACCTTTATCTTGAGATGTAGCCGTATAGTTTCCACTCGCCCTTAGAGGCAGAACAACTCAAAAGGTGTGACGAACCACAGACAACGCTGGAAGGCAGCCAGGCACTGTGCCAGATGTAGATTAATCCACTTGCTGTACTGCCTTCTCCTGGCAAGCCAGGTTATGGAAACCTGAATGCCCACAGGAAGTGCGCTGAATAACGTTTTCTTTACAATACACCACAACCCTTGCTGCTTCCCCAGCACTGAACTACAAGCCACGTGCGGGATAGTCACCTCACAAACGCCGGTGTGCCCGATTTTTTTGCGCAGAACATCGAGATCCAGGTGGACTCGGCTAAGGCGTTGGCCGAGTCCCTGGACCGGGCGGCGGTGCCGGGAACGCCACCATACCTCAACACTCTGCTGCGCATCCTGGCCACGCGCTGCATGATGCAGGCCATCTACTTCTGCTCCGGCATGGAGCCCGACACCCACCACTACGGGCTCGCCACCGCCATCTACACCCACTTCACGTCGCCCATTCGACGGTGATGTGCTCTGGCGTCAGGCACACGCGTGAAATCGACCTTCGCGATTATTGAGGGGACTATGTTGTTGTCTTGGTGTGGTCTGGAACTGTGCTGCCTTTCCCAAGTTTAGGAATTATTTATTAATTGATGTACTTATGCAATGTTAACTTGTCATTATGGCACACCTCCGATTAGCACGATTGGCTACGTACGGTGCGAATGAAGTTCAACATACAACTTGTATATCTTTTTTCTATTATTTACTTTTAGTGATTTGTTTACCTTTTCTATTCTAAGCACTCCTATCATTTACCTACTGGACGTCTGTCAAAAAGAGCTTTTATCGCAAATCGAATTTCTCCAGGATAAAGATTCAGATTTTGACTTATTTTTCTAAAAGGTCCTATAAACGGGAAGTTTGGCTAATTCCTTAAATGGTTGTTTGGCTTGTGTTGGAGAAAAACTAGAGGATCCGGAGAACACCAACGCCTACAAGGAGGGTGACAGTGTTCCACGTGCAGAATCAAGAATCCATTGCCGTGTTGCAGCGGCGGCCAAAAGTGAATTGCAATTCTGCCATGGATCGCTAACGATTTTGTTGTGGATCTTAAATAAGAACACAGATATGAGCAGGCAGCAATTTGCGTTACATCTGATGACAAATAAAAAATCCTCAACAAAGAATTAAATTCATACATTAACAAAGCTAATTTCCACAAGCAGATGGTGCTAGAACGTGGTATGTCCAGAGTACAGTATTCTATCACAGCGTTAAATCCATCTGAGTCATTGTTTGCGTAGCTTTCTGGTGGATCGTGAAACCCGCTGAGATCCACCAGAATGAATCGCGGTGCTTGGTGGATTAATACCGCTGCTCCGTTGGCATCTCGTGGCCATACCGCAGCCTGTATCTACTGTAAATTTAATCTTCATATTAAATAGAGGCTACAACAAATGTGAATATTGTTGTTGTTGTCTCCCTGTACCGTTACAGATACTCGGATGTGATTGTGCACCGGCTGCTGGCCGTGTGCGTGGGCGCCGACCCCACGTACCCGGCGCTCACCGACAAGCAGAATCAGCAGCAGCTCTGCAACAATCTCAACTACCGCCACAAGATGGCGCAGTACGCCCAACGCTCGTCTGTAGCTTTCCACACGCAGGTGGGAGGCGGAAGTGTGGGCCACGTGGAGCTTGCACGGCGTTTGCTTAGGCACCTGATAATGCGTCCATTCGTCTCTTGAAAACCATTTTTAAGGTCACGAAAGCAGGCATCGTATTGTGCGTGTAGCAAGAATCAATTGTTTTCTATTCGCACGCTTACGTGTGGTGGTGCCGTGGCTGTACTGGTTGGCTACACTTGACATTGCTTTTCAGCATTCTTCTGTGTTTGCTGAAAAACCTAGTCACTTGGCACATTTGCCCATGATGTGACAACTTTATTTGATTGGCTCTGTCAGGTGATGGAGGATTATAGTCAATACAATTGACATTGTACCTTCACGATTGAACTCAAAATAATCCCCATGACATGATGCCAATAGCACAACTGGAATAAATCAGCGGGGGGATGCAGAAAAATACCTTAAATTTTGTTGAATAATTATGGGCTTGGTAAGTGATGCGCGTGTGTCTGCTCTTGGCCACGTAGCGGTGATTAACGGCTGTTGTTGTTGTGGTCTCAGTTGTTCTTCAAGAGCAAGGGAGTGGTGAGCGAAGAGGGCTTCGTGCTGTTTGTGCGCAAGAACGCCGTGGTGGTGCTCATTCCCAAGTACGGCTTGGAGGGGACGGTTTTCTTTGACTCCAAAGATCTCAAGCTCAACGTTACCTTCGACGAGGAGGTAGGGCATGTGTTCACTTAACCGGGAGGCATTGGCATTTCCCGAACGGCTGAATTCTGCATTTAAACCCAGGACTGGCTTAATGCACTGGGACCCAAGCCCCCTGACCATCTCTCTACGATTAGGTTTCTATCAGACACACAGACACTTGGTTTAAGGTGGAAGAACGCAGTGAGATACGAAGCTCCGTTTTTTTGCCATTTGGCAGTGTGGACTATTACAGAGGAAGTTACACCGGTGGATACATTAGAGTCGGATGGCTCACAGGGCTATACCAAAATAAACTGAAACTGAATTAAATTATGTAAAAGCGTTTCAATTATAAAACGGTCACAATTAAATATGCTTTGGAAATAACTGCCATGATGGAGCCCGTATTGTCACGGAGAGGACATCACATTAAAAATACAGTAAAATCCCTCAGATCTGAAAGAATTATAGAGAAAATCTAATGCTTTCTGTAAACAATGAGAAACTCGAAGGGCAGAAAAGTACTTGTAGAATAAAAACAAATGAGGGAAATAGTAGTTGATGCAAAAAGTGATCTCTAGATGGCAAAAGCACATTTGTGACCAGTGGATCCGGTCCTTTCCAGCATGCCTTGCATGCCGCATTACATTGTCACTCTGCGTGGATAATGCACACAGCCTAATTTGTACCAGAAGCTCAAAAGGGTCAACATTTGCAGCCATATTTTAGGTATGTTCTTAACTGCAATTGTACACTCCATATAACCTAAGGGGGTTGCATCTACTCCTTAATGATGGCCAAATAAGGCTTTAAAATTCCTTGGCTGGCCCGCACATCACGATCCCTTGGTTGGTTTGGTCATTACAGCCATCGGCTTCTCATGCCTGGTTTTCAACTCGCGGTGAGGTGGCCCAAGCGGTATTGCATGCTGTGTGTTGTGGAGGTTTGCGTTTCAAACTCAGTGGCCCGGTTAATACTGTGGTGTGTATTAAGCGTAAAATATTTACAGGCTATCCGCTTTAACAGTGGACGTTAAAAGATCCTGTAACGTTATTCGTGTGCCAGCATCATGGTCCAAGGTTGGCAAATTACATGCAAATTACTTATTTGGGGAGCACATATCAATCGTTCGCCTCCTTTTACAAAGATGTAGCAGTGACCTTGAATGCAAACGTTTTGAGAATCAGTGAGGCTTTTCTGAGTGACCCATGTAATAGTATGAATAATAACGTTGGGTTTACGTCAATCCGTGCTTGTGTGCAGGGCACTTGGCAGAGAGCAGTCAGCGGTAGTGTAGCGGTTAGCGCTCTGCGCTACGATCCCGGCGACTTGGGTTCGATTCCTTCGCACGGTCAACATCAGTGATGATTATCTGAACCGGTCCTGGGCCTCGCCTAGGTTGACTCGGAACTCAATTGAATGCCTGCTGCGGTATGTAAACATCGCCACTGGGGAGACAAAGGCGGCCGGGCATGGCGCTGGCAACCCACCCCCTTGTGTGCCGTGCCGGCCTTCATCTGTGCTCCTCGCCAACAGCACTTGCCCCAACAGTCTGTTAAGGCTACATTGGAGATATGTCTTTGTTTTGTGTAGGGCCCCACGCTGTGCGTGGAGGGCATCGCGCTGAACATGTTCGACCGCGTGTGCGTGCGCGTGTCGCTGGATTCGTCCAACCTGCAGCACCAGCGGATCCGCATGCACCTCGTCCGCCCGGAGGTACTCACCGTGCGGCGCGACGCGCAACCTCGGAATACCACCGATTTGTATTGTGACCATGCTGCTGTTGCTGCTTGCTGCGCCAGCAGTAGTGCACAAAAAACAAACGCTCGCCGCATCGGAACGTCAGCGGGCCGAAAATTAATGGCACAAGCCACAGCATAGCGCTTGTTGCCATGCAACCCAAACTGTGGGACCGTATAGTAAACCCATAGAGACACAGAGATACATAGGAGATACAGAGAGACCCATTATGATTCCTAGAGATTCATAGAGACTCATACAGATACATAGCAGTGCATTAAAAACAAGCTCCTGTACGATTGTGGCCATGCAACCCAAACTATGGACTACATTTTACACCACTGTAGTCTGCGCTCCTTGAATGGAGGGGGTGGCAAGATGACACAAACTCTCTCCTGAGGCTCTCCCGTAGCTATCAGACCCATACATTGCCATTTAGCCCCTGAACGTAATACCCTTATAACACGGGAATAAAATATAAACTCCGGTCTTGGATGGAAAAAATATATGTATAGCTAGCATTTTGAGCTGCAGTCTGTTGTCCTATACCTCCTGTAACTGGCAAATTGGATATAACGCGATGATGAATGTATGAAGGAACGCATTTTTTGTATAACGCGGATCCAAACTGGATATAACTCGGTTGAATGAATGGAACTACGTCGCGCGAGTAGGAATAAGCGGTCGTAACGGCTGCCTCGGCGTAGCATCACACAAGGCGGGATGCTGCTGGATGCTTCTAGATGCTACCCACGTTCCTTAGTCTTTGTTCAGCCTGTGTTACGCATCTCACGCGTTATTGCGGACTGCGCTTTACCCCATATAATATATTATTTATTATAACACGATTTTTCCAAAACGCGGTGTTCTTGAGGTACGCAACTACCGTATTATAGAACAGACTGTATATCCAAAGACTATGGGACACTATCCCTACCTATATCAGTTGTGACTGTCCGTGTGTTTAAATCCAGCTTGAAAACATCGTTATTAATTGGCTTTTCCTGGATTCTGATTGGTTATTACTGTGAGAGGAATCATTATGATTAGCTTTTATTGCATTTTGTATGCTGTGTAAAGTGTCAGTATCACTGTCATTATTGTTATTATCGGCTTTTACTTTATTTCTATTGGCTTGTATCTATACTTGAGTAGTTTTTTAATGTCCAGTGCTTTTTTGAGATATTTCGATATGCAAGGTGCTGTATAAAATAGATTTTTATTATGGCCCTAGTTCATTGCACAAGAAGGGCCATTATCTGAAACGTGACCTATTTAAATGATGAATGCGAGTTCTCAAGATACCAAGCTAAGTCAGGGTGTGGGAGCCTTGGTAGATATCAGATCTTAACAAAACTCCATGAGTCTGTTCTGCATGGGTTTCCTCCGGGTTCTCTGGTTTCCTCCCATATCTAAAAATAAGCATGCGTTGAAACTGGTATTAAGGTAGTTTACGTATCGCCATGGGCGGCAGGGTGGCACATTGGTAAACCCTTGTGTCTTGCAGCAAGAAAACTGGGTTTGATTCCCAACTAGAGTGTGTTACTGTGTGGAGTTGTCATCTTCTCTCCCCGTGTTCCTCAAAAGTCTTCAGACTTGGCGAAGTTTTTCAGTGTTAATAAGTGTAATGATAACGTATCACATTTGTTGGAAATACTCGCATATGTGTGTGTGAGAGCATTGGTGTAGTGGTTAGCACGCTGCGCTATGAACCCGGCAACCCAATTCCCACTCACCGCCAACACCAATGAGGATTATCTGAACTGCTGTTTTGCCTACCCAAGGTCAACTCTTTCTTAAATGAGTACCTGGTGCAGTGTGTAAACATCAGCACTGGGGAGAGGTGTTGGCCACTTACCCCCTCGTGGGCCATGCCGCCTAACAGCAGCACAGTCTGTTAAAGGCTTATTTGGGTGACTATCTTTGTTGTACGTTTGTGCCATTTGTGTGTCCGCTGTCACAGATTCCAGGCTACAACCCTGCGGAGTCCACCCCATGGGGCTCGCCTTCTCCCCGGCCTAAGAAACCCAGACAGCACTAGTGTATCGTGGATGCGGTGTCAACAAGATGTCGGAGGAGGTGCATGAGTGGGCACACACTCTGGGTTTTACATCTGCAGAGTTAATTAAGTGTACATTGTGCTCGCAAGCAGAGGTGAACAATTGAAAAAAAAAGCAGTGGCGGTTATGAGAAATGTTTCCCTGAAGTAACAGACGGTTTGCACTCTGAACTTGCAATCCAGAGTTCACCGGTTCTTCGTTCTCCTGGCGCAGCGGTTCAAATGGTAGCGCATTTTTTTTTTTTAGAATTTTTACCTTGCCAACCAGTACAATCAGCCAATTAAGGTGTATACGCGTCAAGATGTATGAAAGGTTTAGGATATCTTATGCCCCACTTCTTTGCCAGCCAAGACACTGACCCCCTTGTGATGAAGGTGATTTCACAAAAATATTGGTTACTGAATCGGTGGTGTGTATTGACTAACGCAGCAGTGTCCAACCCACAAAGCACTGTGATCCATTCTGGTATATCTCAACATGTTCCGTGATCTACCAGCAATATATGACCAACAGTTACCCGGATGGATTTAACCGACTAATAGAACACTGTAGACATGCCAAGTGCTAGTGCGATCTATTGGTTTAAAATATATATTATTAATCCATTAATTCTTAGTCGGGGATTTTGTTTTGCCATCTGCTATAACAAGAATTGCTTTATATTAGAGGTGTTTATTCCTATTTGTCCTGAGATCCACAATCAAAATCTTTTGCGATCATCCACCCTTGGATCGCGATTCACATATCGGCTACCACTGATCTAACAGTTGAAAACCAGTTTAACACGTAGGCTTTCGCGACCAATATCCATAACACTGGTTTTTTAGGTTAGATCGCGTAATAAATATTTAAATGTGTCAGTAAACCCGCCACCACCCGACACAGCCAATTCGAAAGGTTTGTCACATTAACAGAACATGCCAATTCGTTACTAGTAACATCACACCGGTGTCTTGGAGAGCAAAGCCACAACATTTACAATCTGAGTACAATGTTTCACCAGTAATTACAACCAGCTTCATCAGGCGACAGCCAGATTCGTGGAGAATCCTCGTTCCTTAATGCGCATGCATAATGTGTGTTGATTAACATATAAATAACCCAATCGGCAATGGATACCCATAGTCATATGCATTCATTGATTCCCCTCCCAATTCGCGAAAGAAGTGCTCACAAGTGATGGCTGTCGCCTGATGAAGCTAGTTAGTGCTGGCGAAATGTTGTACTTAGATTGTAAATGGTGTGGCTTTGCTCTCCAACACACTGGTGGACTGTACTAGTAACGAATTGACATGTTCTGTTTACGTGACAAACCTTACTAATTGGCTGTCGGGTGGTGGTGGGTTTAACAACACATTTATATATTTAAACGATCTAACACATAAAACGTGTATTATAGTTAAAAACCTACAATTGTGCCAGGTTTGGCCTGTCGCAGTGGGCCATTAGGGTGGCCACTCGGAGGGCAAAGCTCTGGGGAATCCGAGCAAGAGCTTCGAAGTATGATTGTGCACGGTGACACCCGCAGGGGTCTCGTGATGGATGGCAAATGGAAGATTTTTTATCGCGAGAGGATTCCCTGCAAGGGATGTTAGGTTACTTATTCTTGTGAGGATGCCATTTACTGTATGAAGGGGCAGCGGTCAGCTGCATAGAACAGAGTATAAAATTCCCCGAGCTGTTGCTGTTTAAATCGTCGGTTTAACGGAGAATTTCACCTCAGGTTTTTTTACACAGCTGCCCCACCCCTCATCGGACTCTGTGCAATCACACAAGGAATGTTTTTGGAAAAAAATGTCGGTGTCAGAAAATTTTAAGGTTTAATCGTTTACAAATGCGCATTTCGTTACAGCTTCTCTTGTCCTTTAGACGTGCAAAGATAATTTCTGACAAAATATTGACACGTTTTCAAATTTTTTCGTAAATGGTCGTAACTTTGCTCACGTATATACAGTACTTGGGCAATAATTCTGAGCTCCTGGAGTAATGGTAAAGATTTAAGCGAGTTGATGTCTTTGCGACTTTGTGTAAATGTGTTTAACATTTTTTAGCTGAATCGTATATTTACAAGCATGTACACATGAGTTATACGCGTTTATATACAAAATTAAACCGATTTATTTTCCATGCATCTTCTGTTATTTTGGTTACTTTAAGTTACGTTTTCCACTGCTGGATGAACATCTCGCCACGTGATGTTGGATGTCAGGTTTAGTTTGACCATACTTCACCATGCTGGTCACTGTTGGATGATAATAATGTCCACTTGCAATGCACCACTGCGCAGTATTCACTTGCCTTCGAATCGAGTCCTGCACCGCCGTTTCACATGCAAATTTGATTCTCAATCCCTGGGCCAACTTGCTCCTGATTAGCATGCGATTTGCCACATTTCGATCTCGGAGGTGATTAAATGCGCCGGCTTCCAGGCTTGTTGAGCCGCTCGGAGCCCAATTAACGAAAATTGTTGCCAAAGCAAAAGCGTGAGCTCGAATGTTTGTCCGTGTTCTTTTGAAACCACCAGTCGAACGCCGGCCTCTGCCCACTCCGACCGTGCGGAGGCCCTGGCCGTCGGGGAGGCCCTCATGGTGCCTCACGGCAAACGTGGGGCCTGGGTGGGCGCGTCGACGGTTGATCGCGTACAGGCAGTGCAACGCCCACAAATGAAACATCACACCTTGCTGATCTCGTGTCCAGGAGCATGAACGATCATCACGCAAACTCCGGTCATCCTCGCAGCAGCAGCTCTTGGCCATCGAACAAAGTCGATCACCGCTTCCTTCCGATATTAGAAGCCACGAGCTATGAACGACTCGGAGGTTCGAGCAACCACAGCCGAGTGGGAAGGCAGCAGCAGCCCAGGCGGTGAGCCAGCTCCAAAATCCCCCAAGCACTGAAGTTCTCGATTTAGTACATTGAAAAACACGACGGTAAGTGAAACAACGTAAATCGAAACCAATTTTACCATTCACTTGAGGGGCCGTCCATGAATGACGTCACGCAATTTTTGACCTCTCGTCACTCGGCGTCACAAAAAGTCAGACCCCCCCCTCAAATATGACGTCACACAGGTCTGCCCCCCCCCCAAAACCATATTTCCATTTTGAAAATAAAACATGCTTCAACTATTGTCATTGTAGTGCGTGGCGCTGCACTGATGTTGTAGGAGTGTTATAACAATTAGTGTTATAACAATTCTATACTTAAAGTTGCGCATTTTGATGTGACGTCACATTTCTCAAACCCCCCCCCTCGTCACACATCGTCACAAATGTCTGACCCCCCCCCCCAAGGTGCATGACCGCGTTACCGTGTTCATTCTGTGAAGGGATGAGGAAAAGGAAGAGGGAAAAGCATCCAGCGTCGCCGCACGCAGGCAAAGTGTTTATCACACAGTGGTCAAAATATAAAAATACATATATGTAGTGGGTTCCACGGAGACTGGAGACGTCTTTAGAGGCAACGCAGTTTATTGGTAACTATGAACAGAACTCCCCTTAACTCCCACTATCTAGGGAGGTACAGCCTCCGGGCTAGCGTGCCCTCGCACTGATCAAACCTGGCTCTCAGCCCTCTGGCTATCTGTGCCCTAGGGGAGGCTAACTGACCCGACCCAGCCAAGGTACGGGTCCTGACCACTGGTCCGCGCTCGGCCCCGACCCTTATAAGGATGTCGGGTCCTAGGGTCCTAGCTAGGCTGGTCTTCTGTTCTTCCTCTTCGGAACACTGCCCCGAGCTGTCCCAGAGGTGCCCCTTTAATACACCTCTCGGGGGCTCTCCGCCCCCGGTACCGCCCCCTCTCTAGAACCTTCCAGGGGGCTCTGGAAGAACCCCCCAACCCCTCACCTGGGGCCTGCCTCTCTCTGTCCTTCCCCAGCTCAGGGTGGCACCCCCTATGGGCTTGTGCCCGCAACTGCAGGTAAGTATACCGACGGTATAGGATGTGCATTTATTACGCTACATCTATGCGAGAGAGGTTGTGGACAAGAGTCTGCTCTGCGGGAAGCAAGCATTGCCATACGAATGAGATGAGCTCGCGTTCGATGCGGGCAGTCTTGAGGACGACCGTCGACAGGCACGCGTGGAGGCACGCCGTGGTCACAGCGCAGCGCCGACTCGTGTAGGTGGTGATGGCTCAGTTGTAGAGAGGAATGCTGGAGCTTCGAGCAGATGTAGCCGAATGTAGGATAGAGCATCTTGAGGAGCGTTACCCTCGACCCCCTCCGGGAGGCCGTATGGTTTACTTGGCACTCCCGTCCCTTAGAGTCCAGTCTGATGTAAGCCTCCTCAGGTTCCAGCAGCCTGGCTTCGTAGGTCTTCATTGCACCGCTCTGCTCGTCTAGCATAGTCTGAAGGGTCATATGTGGCTGCCTCCTGAATCTTCACCCTCCTGCAAACCTTACTCGACATCTCGTTGAGGACCCGAAGAAGGGCAGTATTCTCTTTGTTTGTTTTTTTACAAAAGGGCTTGTAAGAGCTCTCGTTCCTCCCACCGGGATCTCTGGTGTCAACTTGAACGGGGGGGGGGGGGGGGGAGACAAAGCTATGGCTTTTTTCCCAGGGGATCTGTCTTCCATGGAGCACAAAGATACAGGCGGAAGGTCCCTTTGGCCTAGCCATGAGGTCAGGCTCGAGTTGCTTACTGAGGACCCTACACCTAAGGAGGCTGTGGATCGCCCTAGGAAGCTCCAAAGTAGAAAACCAGCTTTCCAAGGCCCCCTATAAAGTGCCTGAGGCCAGGTAGAAAAATAAGAAAACTATCAAACAGGAAAGCGAGTGGTTATGTTGGGTCGAAAAAGGTAATGTTCTAATGTAGGGGTTGGAGCGGTCATTGCTGCTTACTCGGCCATGACGTCACTGCAACTCGTTTGATTTACACTTTTAAAATACAAAAATCACGACGTGTACTGAACATATTATTCCGAATCGGTTTTACCACCACTACCACCATGACACAGTGGCAAGGCTGGCACATCGCAGTGCAGCTGCTAGGCTGAATCATATGAATAAATATAATGAAATCTATAAATATCCTTTATGTACCCAGGAGAGCCACATTGAGTCTCGAGACTCATTATTAGCTCCGTGCTGCATTAAGATGTTTGGACAATTTCAAGCATCAGGGTTCGGCACGTAGGAGGAAACCGGAGAAACGCGCAGATGTTGTGAAGCTGGCTTGGTGGTAGAAGTCAGTCCAGAACATTTGGCCCCACACCTATCACTGTAACGAATCAGTGTTCTACGGTGGCATTCTAAGCGAGGACTGATTGTATTAAAATCTACTTTGATCTACTAATCGTAATGTATCAATAATGTTAACGTGTAACATGCCCCACGGTTTTTCTTAATCTGGAAGGAGAGAACAACGGATGATCTGTGTGCTGATGATGTTGGTGATGATCTCGTAATGGCTGTTCACTTCGAGGAGTGGGAGAGTCTGATGGTGAACCTGGATCGTGCCAATAAGAGGTAGGGCCTTACCATTCGCCCTACCAAATAAATCAAAGCAGTACCTGCCTTGATATTTTGTATGTCTTCAAGGACTCCACCCCCTCAACTCCGCATGATAGGTAGTTGTGGAAAGAGTGGAGGTATTCCCATATCTGGGCAGTTGTTTATATGACCAGCTCCAATTTCAGAGCGAAGGTCTTACTCTGAATTAGTTCAATGGCATATCCTTTTTTCAGCTGCATAGCGCTGTATAAAAGTTACATGGCCTATCACTTCATAAAAAGCTCTGGTTCTTTTCTGCCAAACTTGTCCTCTCCCTCCCAGCTATAACCTCCCGAAAGCAACATGTGACCTTTGTTTTGGCGTGACAAACACCAGTGAAAGCAAAACACCGAAAGTGTAATGACTACACGTAATGCAAGAATCTCAGTTGTATTTCTCAACGGGTATTGAATATGAAGTCCCAGGAGGGGGTGTTGATGCATCTCCCAACAGCATCCCTGGTGGTGCTGCGGAATGTTGGTGGGAAAAGCCATTAGGCTGATGTATTTAAACATCGTATTCTGATTTATGTGGAGACACAAAAAGCGAGTTATGCTTCTACAGTATTTGCTTGTGCAAAGCATGGACAATCATTGCCACAGAGAAAGAATCAGCTCGGTGGCTAGGAGATGTTAACTACCTCACCTGGTATGGAGGAGGCCGAGGGTTTGATCCCGACTCTGATGCCTTTATAAGGAATACCTTGGATATCGAGGTGGTTACATTTTTGGAAAGTGCAGCAAAAGCCAAAAGCGTGATATTCAATACTTAAGCTTGACCTAAATAATGAGCTTACATACACGGCAACCAAAAATAGACACATCACAATAGAAATGTGCTGTACTGAATGCCAAATTTACTACTATAATGAGCCAAGAATGTCTGTGTCCCGCGTGTGACGTCACTCCACGTCGAGCAGGCCCCCTCATTAATACTCATGAATAGACTAATCTCTCACAATACAAAGGCCACTGCCACAGCCATTGACATGCTAATCTCACAATACAAAGGCCACTGCCCCAGCCTCTGTGGTTGGACCATCTCTAGCTCCACCCACCTACCTTGATGCACTTATCTCAGGCCTATATAAGACCTTGTCTCAGCAACTTTCGGGTGACGTCACTCCACATGCGGGGGGGCGAGGTGCCTCCTCCCCCCTCCTCAGCGTCAACTTAGAAACTCACTACAAAGGCAGAACCCTCACATCACGCGATCTCCCTAACGCTATTGAGACATCGAAGTAAAAAGGACGTCATGATGAACAAGGGATTATAACCTTTAAATGAAATAGGTCTGTCACCGCGGCCTTACAAATTGCACACAAATGGATGCAATGAATATCACTTCGCGGTCTGATTTACTGCAATAGATTTACTGCAATACACCCATCCTTGGACGGGCAAAAGGCTAGTAAACAAATAATCCCCTCGCCCGCTCCCCACAACGATATCACACAATGATACAGTATCTCCTTGTACAGTATACCCGCTAAAGACCAAAACTAATCCCCATGATAGGTAAATTGATATACATAGAGCTTGCCGGCGATAGGTCTAAACCACGAACTATGAATTCGTGATATTCAAGGGTCTCCCGTATTTGGAGTGTGCATGTTCTCCCCATGGTCACGTATCCTTTTCTCCAGGTCCTCTGTTTTTTTTCTCCACATCTAAAAACATGCGTTAAGATAATTACTGCTATAAATATTCACAAAAGCCACTACGTTGAGCAACCATATGTGGCCAGGCTGCTTCTGGAAAAGAGCTATATATCTCAGTGGGCCTTACCTGGTCAAATAAAAATAGGTCGCTTACAGGAGCTGAATGGATTGCCACATCACAGGGACGCAAGGAATCGCAGCGTGGAGAGGGCTTCATCCAGCAGTGGAATGATCCTGGTTTATGTTTTGCAAATAGTAAACTTCAGCGTGCACTTCCAAATGAAGGTGTTTAAAGTGTCTGTTTATCTTATTTGGTTCTTTCGGTAAAGTCACGTAGAATGAGAATAAAATAATAAAATAAAAATAAGACAATAACATTCTCACGACGTTTCGGCCACAACACAAGCGGCCTTCTTCAGGTGAAAGAACAGAACTGTCGGGACGACAGTGCTTCAATGAATGCTGCTGAGATTCGTGGCGTCTTTTAAACTCGGTGATAGGTGTGAATGACCTAGAAAGCAGGAGAATTTAGCATTGAAATAGCTAGGGATTAGCTTGTGACAAAAAATAGCTGTGTTAAAGTCAAAGTTTACATATCAACAGAGGCATTTAGTATATGGACGCTAAAGGGCCTCCAACTACCCAACTATCATACAGTAAACCAATGTGAGAAAAAAAAGAAGTCTATATTACATCAGTATAATTATTGTGCTTGATATGTTCTTCAATAAGCTGAGCTATTAATCACAAAGCAACTGGGTATACACTACACTATATAAACAGGTCCCTGCAGGGTGGGCTGGTAGGAACATTGGAATTTTGTCTATTGCAGGCTGGTACACTCAGTTTACAACTTCGTTCCTTCCAGTATTAATACCATATAGTAAAACCAATGAAAACCCAAATATAAACTACCTCAATGTTATCAATAAACTCTATATACTCTCCAATCAGCTGAGCCACCAACAATAAGTCGTTATATATCACAATGCCATATTGCGAAAAATGGCGTTTTTTCTTCCCATCAACGACCAGCACCACGGACAACGAACGAGCTTCGTTCAGACGGACGACTCAATCCATGCTCGGGAACGGAAGAGGGAGAGAGACAGCCATAATGCGTTGTTATACTCCATGTTATAACCCATACCATTAACCGTGGTGTGAGAGGTATTAAGAGGCAATATCAGCGAAAGAGCTGCGGTCTGACGGTAACCGTGAAATACAATTAATGAAGAACCATTGGAAAGATGTTTTAAACCATTTTGGAACTTCATTAAATGTATTGGCTGGTTGGGGAGGCCATATTAAGTTTGCGAGGTCTGAAACTCCAGGCCAAACATAAATAAACTTCCGTTATCTCCGAAAAAGTAAGATGGATTGATGACCAAGCTGTGGAGGTCTGCCTAAATTTATAAGATGTCCATTGTTTCACAAGAGATAGCATGAATCGGATAAGAAATATACTATTAATTCTTATACACTGGTCCATTCATACAATTAGTATATTAGTGGGCTACATTAGAGAAGATGAAGGGAGGAGAGGAGAAGAGGAGGGCCGGGGTGCCCGGAGCCCAGAGAGTGCCCAGAGGGGCCAGAGAGCCAGGGGCAACCCTGATGTTTATGTTGGCTGGATAGCATGTGCTCCCGTGCATGTGAGGTTGCTCTCAACAGAAGTCGTTCCTTGCACGAGATTGGCTGAAACGCTGAGTAACCACTCAGAGGTATAGTGGTTAAGCAGTGGAGACGGTATAGTGGAAAAACAGTGGAGATTTCTGAAGCAAAGTTTAAGATTTGCAGTTGTCAAATTATATTGAGCCGATCCATATGGCAAGTGAAAGAAAGAAGACTTAAAGTGTGTTGCTAAAAAAATCTTGGAGGAAAGAGAGGATACATGTGTGCCTCTTGGAGAAGGAAAGGCATTGCTCAAAACTGTGCTGCAAGGTCACGTGCCATGAATCACATGAGTTTAAAAAACGTGACTGTAAACCAACAAGCTTGTGAATAATATTCATGGTGAAGACACCTCTATACGTTGGATGCTGCACTTTGTCTTTTCATAAATGTCATATTGTGCACTGGGTTATGCCTTATTAACCTAAATTCTGAATTTAGCTATTCATGTATTTCTATTACAGTATCACATATTTTTTGGACCAAGTGTCAATTGCCAATTTGATGACTGGTACTCTGATTATTTTTTGCAAATAAGGGACTTGTTTTATTTAAAATGTGTCTGTGTGTGTAGTTGAACAGTGTAACAAATCCATGCGTTACATGTGTAGTGTTGCAGCGCCGACCTTGGCAAGGCCTATGATACAATCAGTAGGCCAGGGCTCTGGATTGTTATTCGTGTTTTCAGAGTTCCTTACCCTCTGCTCACAATGATTAAGGACCTTCACGATGGTCGGCAGGCCCGGATAAAGTTGCGTGCCCGGGAGTCAGAGCAATTTCCTGTTTACAGTGGGGTGTGACAGGGATCTACAGTGAGGGAAAAAAGTATTTGATACCTTGCTGATTTGTACGTTTGCCCACTGACAAATAAATCATCAGTCTATAATTTTAATGGTACGTTTATTTGAACAGTGAGAGACAGAATAACAACAAAATCCAGAAAAACACATGTCAAAAATGTTATAAATTGATTTGCATTTTAATGAGGGAAGTAAGTATTCGACCTCGTCTCAATAAGAAAGATTTCTGGCTCCCAGATGTATTTTATACAGGTAATGAGCTGAGATTTTGAGCACACTCTTAAAGGGAGTGCTCTTAATCTCAGCTTGTTACCTGTATAAAAAAAACACCTGTCCACAGAAGCAATCAATCAATCAGATTCCAAACTCTACACCATGGCCAAGACCAAAGAGCTCTCCAAGGATGTCAGGGACAAGATTGTAGAAGAAACACAAAAGAACTGTCAATCTCCCTCGGCCTGGGGCTCCATGCAAGATCTCACCTCGTGGAGTTGCAATGATCATGAGAACGGTGAGGAATCAGCCCAGAACTACACGGGAGGACCTTGTCAATGATCTCAAGGCAGCTGGGACCATAGTCACCAAGAAAACAATTGGTAACACACTACGCCGTGAAGGACTGAAATCCTGCAGCGCCCGCAAGGTCCCCTGCTCAAGAAAGCTCATATACATGCCCGCCTGAAGTTTGCCAATGAACATCTGAATGATTCAGAGGACAACTGGGTGAAAGTGTTGTGGTCAGATGAGACCAAAATGGAGCTCTTTGGCATCAACTCAACTCACCGTGTTTGGAGGAGGAGGAGGAATGCTGCCTATGACCCCAAGAACACCATCCCCACCGTCAAACATGGAGGTGGAAACATTATGTTTTGGGGGTGTTTTTCTGCCAAGTGGACAGGACAACTTCACCGCATCAAAAGGACGATGGACGGGGCCATGTACCATCAAATCTTGGGTGAGAACCTCCTTCCCTCAGCCAGGGCATTGAAAATGGGTCGTGGATGGGTATTCCAGCATGACAATGACCCAAAACACACGGCCAAGGCAACAAGGGAGTGGCTCAAGAAGAAGCACATTAAGGTCCTGGAGTGGCCTAGCCAATCTCCAGACCTTAATCCCATAGAAAATCTGTGGAGGGAGCTGAAGGTTCGAGTTGCCAAACGTCAGCCTCGAAACCTTAATGACTTGGAGAAGATCTGCAAAGAGGAGTGGGACAAAATCCCTCCTGAGATGTGTGCAAACCTGGTGGTCCAACTACAAGAAACGTCTGACCTCTGTGATTGCCAACAAGGCTTTTGCCACCAAGTACTAAGTCATGTTTTGCAGAGGGATCAAATACTTATTTCCCTGATTAAAATGCAACTCAATTTATAACATTTTTGACATGCGTTTTTCTGGATTTTGTTCTTATTCTGTCTCTCACTGTTCAAATAAACCTACCATTAAAATTATAGACTGATCATTTCTTCGTCAGTGGGCAAACGTACAAAATCAGCAGGGGATCAAATACTTTTTTTCCCTCACTGTATGTGAGAAGTCTGTGGGTCGCAACATCACGTACGGCTGGAAGTAGGACATTCCAGACTAAGAGGGTTCATGATGGCAATGTCAACGACACTGAACTAGCCAGCACAACTCACTGCCAATAACACATATCCACATAATTCACTCTTAAGCAATTGTTCAATCAATTAATTGAATCACTACAATTAAAACCAAAGAATCTACCAGAACAAACACTTCGCACTCTCCTCCGTCAGCCACCTGCATCGACAATAGAAACGCATCAGTCCAGCAGTGGATAAAACCTGGCGTGGGAGGTATGGGGGGGGGGGGGCGGCTTACACTTGCGGTGGACAGCAGGGGGTGGCTGGATGCAGTAGCCATCGCAGATCAAGCGGTAGAACTTGTCATCGACTGCCATGCGCCAGGGTAATGGGCCTCTCCTACACCCACACACATCACACACCGAGCGGTACACACGTCACACCGAGGAGCACGCACTTCAAACCAAGGAGCACGCACATCACACACCGAGCAGCACGCACGTCACACACCGAGGAGCACGCACGTCACACACCGAGCAGGTTGCACAGGTCTCCTTTATCAAGACAAACGTGGAGCAGATTACAACTACAACTCTTCTACGCCTGTCACAATGCCCCCCTCTCCCCCCCACCAGTTTATGGGGGGCCGCGGGCCTCACTCCCCCCTTCGCGTCAGCCCCCCCTAATAAATGATCCGGTTGCATTGTGAATGCACCACTCGAATGACGTGCAGTCCTGTGGTGCACTGTAACGGGCTCGTGATTTACTCACTAAAATTCAATGTAAAAAAATAAAAACGATCCCAAGACATTATTTAAAATAAAGTATGGCCATCGTGTGTCAGCATCACTGGCGAAAATTGGCATGTAAAAAAAAACTTCACTCCGAATCACTCAATTGGGATTGCTCGCAGCAAACAGCACTTGACCTGCTTACAGGTTAGGTGCTGAACAACCGTGTGTCACACAGAGAACAGTTGCCACTGAGGGTGCCCTTTTCAAATGCTTGAGATGAGATGTGATTATCGCGTGTAAATGTACACACTAAAATAACGAAAAAATTATAAGCGAACTATTATCGTTTCAGGTGGCAGGGTGGTGCAGCGGTGATCTTTGACCCTCGCAACAAGAAGGGCCTTGGTTAATTATCCGACTGGCACTTTGCGGAGTTTTCTACGTTCTCCCCTTTGTTCTGTATGGGTTATCCAGTTTGCTCACATAGCTAGAAAACACACCATCACAATGTAACTGGGTATTGGCCAAGCATCCCAAAGCTAAAGTTACCTGCAAATTACTTCATTGGGATGACACTCGGCAGCAGAGCCGGATGATGGCATTGCTGGGGCCCTATGCCATTGTCAAGTTTAAGAGGCCCCTTCTATGAATGCCTGTATATTTTTGTCAGCAGAATGAAAATAACTGCTTTGGAGAGTCTTTTTTTCTCACCGATCTTTATTTATTAAGCAATTATGTTAAAACTCGAAACCTCGTGTCCATTTCTTGTTTCGTATTTAGAGATCCCCCCCCCTCTCTTAATGCGAGGCCCTAAGCTGCAAGTGTGGCCGGTGTGAGCTCGCCTGTGATGAATCACACGTATAATTGTGCACTCTAATTTTCTATGGGTGGCCAGGAGAATTTATTATTATTTAAGTGAATGCAATGGTGATCAGGGGATTGGATCCAGAGCCCCACGTACACAGTAGAGTACAAGGGAACGCCCACAATACAGATTTGAGCTGACCTGCGGATTGAGAAATTGAACGGTTTTGTGACGTGGAGGGTGTTTCTGATCGCTATTATGACCGTCCTGTCCCGACGGGAGGAGAGAGGACAGGGTGGACCGGCTGCATGTGCTTACTCTCCGGCACTGCACAGCACAACATCGCCTCCCTACTGCAAAAATACTTGGCAGGACCCTCCTGAAAATGAAAGTCTTCGGAATCAGTGAGGCCTGTCCTTGGGAGGACAGGCGTAGTCTTGGTCGTCACAAGCGAACATTTGTTTCTCCACATGAATTTGTATCCCCGGGTTACCATCAGGGCTGGGCGCTGCAAGCTTAGCTTCTGAGATCTGATGAGACTGGCCGTTTTTTAAAAGGTAATTTCGGCATCTGGAGCCCAAGCATGCAACAACTTTATGCAACTTCTTGGTTATTTTGGTAAAGTCACGTAGAATGGAAATAAAATAGTAAAAATAAAACATAATAAAAAATAAAATTCTCACGACGTTTCTGCCAAAACACAAGTAGCCTTCTTCAGGTGAAGGAACAGAACTGTCGGGACGACAGCGCTTCAATAACTGCTGCTAAGATTCGCAGCGTCTTTTAAGCTAGGTGGGAGAGGTAAAGCGCCTTGACAAAGGAGTTTACATATCAAACAGGAGAATTTAGCATTGCAATCGCTGTGTTAAAGTGTTGGATCAGCAGCGTGTTAAAGTCAGAAATAAGCATGTAACTGGGAGATTAGCATGATGTTAATGTGAGGGATTAGCATGTGACTGGTCACGGAAATAGCTATGTTAAAGTCAAAGTTTACATCTCAACACAGGCGTTTAGTATATGGACGCTAAAGGACTGCAACTACCCAACTATCATACAATAAACCGATGTGAAAAAACTAAGTATAAACTACATCAATGTTATCAATAAACTCTATATGCTCTCCAATCAGCAGAGTGCTTCAATGAACGCTGCTAAGATTCGCAGCGTCTTTTAGGCTAGGTGGGAGAGGTAAAGCGCCTTGACAAAGGCGTTTACATATCAAACAGGAGAATTTAGCATTGAAATAGCTGTGTTAAAGTGTTGGATCAGCAGGGTGTTAAAGTCAGAAATTAGCATGTAACTGGGAGATTAGCATGATGTTAATGTGAGGGATTAGCATGCGACTGGTCACGGAAATAGTTATGTTAAAGTCAAAGTTTCCATCTCAACAGAGGCATTTAGTATATGGATGCTAAAGGACTGCAACTATCCAACTATTATACAATTAACCGATGTGAAAAAAAACTAACTAGAAACTTCATCAATATAATAAATGTACTCAATATGTTCTTCAATATGTTGAGCTATAAACATAAAGTAACTGTGTATACACTACACTATATAATGAATACCATATAGTAAACGAATTAATAAAACTAAAATATAAACTACATCAATGTTATTAATAAACTCTATATACTCTCCAATCAGCTGAGCTACTAACAATAAGTCATTATACATTACAATGCCATATAGCGAAAAAATGGGTGGCGGTTTTTTCCTTCTTTCCAACGTTAGCACCACGGAGAGCGACGAGCCTCGTTCAGACGGACGAGTCCATCCATGCTCGGAACGGAGGAGGGGGGAGAAACAGCCACGATGTGCTGCTCTGTCCTGTGTTGCGTTACAACCATGCCATAAACTAGACTACTATACATTGTAACGTTATACCTTCCAATCTAAACTACATTGTATAATATCGTATACACAGCCCAATGTAAGCTCGAACATTATGCAGTATATTTATGTCTTCAACTAAACTTTTTCCTACATTACACGATTATACACCGTAATATACACTACCATAGACAAACCCACCCTTGAATTACACAATGCGTTACTTTACACTACCCTATACTTTAGACTGTAAAATGTTAGACTTGTAATATTACACTATGTATTATTCTACCAACCCTACTGTATACCACACTGCTGTATATTCACAATACAATTACGATACTATATATTGCCTTATGAATTATGTTAAACATTACAATGTTATACTATTTATTATTATATAACATGCTATAAACCATACCATTGACCGTCGTGTGAAGAGCCAGTGCCAGCGAATGGACTGCAGTCTGAATGTCACCGTAAAATACAATCAATTAAGAACTGAAATTGTGTATAACGTCTTTCCAATGAAATTTTGATTTAAAGCTTTCGTGATTGCAGTAATTCATAATCTTAGTTCTTTCGGTAAAGTCATGTTGAAGGGAAACAACAAAATAATAATATATATAAAACAATAAAAATTCTCACGACGTTTCGACCATAACACAAACCAATTCCTCGACCACATCAATTCCATACACCCAGCCATCAGATTCACCATGGAGGTCGAAAAAGATGGCAAGCTACCCTTTTTGGATGTCCTAATTAAAAGGAGACCTGATGGTTCAATGAGCCACTCTGTCGACAGGAAAGCTACGCATACGAATGCTTACTTAAAACCGGATTCCCACCACCATGCATGCCAGAAGAACTCCCTCATCAAGACTCTATACCATAGAGCCCAATGCATTTCCGACCAGGAACACATTGCCAGTGAACTTAAGCACGTACACCAAGCTCTCAAGGCTAATGGTTACTCCGACTACACAATCCGCAAAGCCATCACTCCAGCCATGAAGAAGGATCCTCTTGAGGAGCCTTTCAAAACCATCACCTTACCCTACATTGCGGGGGTCACAAAAAAGATCTCCAAAATCCTGAATAAACACAAGATCCAGGTCCGATTCAACACAGTACATAAAATCCATGATCTGGTTCCGTCTGTAAAAGATGTGGTTCCAGACATACAGTACCCGGACGTCTACAAACTAAGTTGCCTCTGTGGTAGCAGTTACATTGGAGAAACCAAACGACATATCTGGGACCGCATCCGTGAACATAAAGCAGACTTGAAACACGGTAGGACGAGCACCTCAGCCGTGGCAGATCACTTTTATAATTCAGTGGGCTCACATGACATTGACTTCTCCAAGACGGACATTCTCTGCAAGCCATCCGGCTACCATGAGAGATTCGTTCATGAGGCCATCCACATATACAAACACAGAAACAATTTCAACCGAGAAGATGGATTCTGGCTTAGTAACCATTGGAAAGACGTTATAAACCATTTTGGTACTTAATTGATTGTATTTTATGGTGACTTTCAGATCGCAGTCCATTCGCTGCCACTGCCTCTTAATACCTTTCACACGACGGTCAATGGTATGGTTTATAGCAGGGGTGTCCAAACTTTTTTTCCCGAGGGCCACATACAGAAAAATATACGAAGGATTGGGCCACTCACTAGACGTGAGGTATACTGCCTCACTTCTCATGCACTAATATTGTCAAAATCAATCAAATGCAGGTAAATTACGTTTGATTATTCAACATGTTTGAAGAAAAAAAGCCTCCATCATAGCTCTTCATTAGTAGATTTTAATTTCATTTTTTACAAAAAGGTTGGCAGGTAATTCTCTCAGTGACAGCCTCAGATTGGTTCTTAGGGTGCTGATCCCCCTTCATTGTCCATATGAAGGGAGAGACAAGAAGACAAATAGGGGATGTGGATATTTCAAGCTTATTACACAAATAAATTATTGGGCTTGTTAACACATCAACTAACAATGATGGTGATGACATTGGCAATACTGATAATGATGCTGATGATGCTAAGTAAGGTGAAGGACTCACTTTGCCCTTCACCACGTAGTTGGGGTCAGTCTGGACGTTCCGTGCCAGCCCAAAGTCGCAAATCTTGGCGATGTGTCCATGCGTTACCAGCAAATTCCTCGCAGCCAGGTCGCGGTGGATGCACTAAAAAAAAGAAAATAATTCCATGTGTGGCCTTCAACAAACTTGGGGCAACTTCTGTGAAGGTCGGCCACGGTACACGACGGGGTGGGTGCCCAGCACCACGCCCGGCTGCCTTTGTCTCCCCAGTGTAGATGTTTACACACCGCACCAGGTACTCATTTGAGACTGAGTCCATCTGGGGAGGCCCAAGACCGGTTCAGATAATTGTAACTGGTGTTGGCCGTGAGCGGGAATCGAACTCTGGCCGTTGGGTTCGTAGCACAGTGAACTAACCACTGAGCGACCACTCGCCACCCAGACAGACATATTAAGGGCAACAAAGACGTGCACCACAGACACAGTCACATACAAAGACACAGTTAAACACGCACAGTCACAGGGATACAGTTAAACATACTCTTTGGTTCTTTCGGTAAAGTAACATAGGTATAAAATAAAACAAATCACGACGTTTCGGGCGCAACACAAGTGTCCCTCATCAGGTGGGAAAGCATGATCTACTGCTGAGGCAGACTGTTTTAAAAGGTTTGAAATAGGTGTAGCCCAAGGGTAATAAATAAGTGGGCGGGGCTAGTGATGTTAATGTGAGAAATTAGCATGTAAATGTAAGATCGGAGAGCAGCCTCCTCGACGAGGGCTTCAAATCAAGACAGTTAAACACGCGCAGTCACACATGGTCAAATTGAAACACAGAGGTGAATTTCCGGAGGTTCTTAAAGATGGTCATGGCCCTGTAGGGATAGAGACAGACAGGCACGGAGATACATACAGAGAGACACAGAGACAGGTTAAAATCATCACGTATTTTCATCATTATGTTCCACCACTCTTTCAACCGAGGAGAGAGGCTCACTGCTGATTCACTCCTCTCGCGACTCACGTTCTTGTGAGCGAGGAAGGCCATACCGCTCGCGACCTGCTCCGAGAAGCTCGGGAGGTTGTCCACCCCGGATGGAGTAGAGTCGCTCACGATCGCTTCTCTCTCCGACGACGACGTGTCCCAGCCTGCGGTGCACAAGGAAGCCCGGACGATTCAGAAATGCCCTAACTATAGAGTATCTATACTAGATCATCGATTATTCGGCGGCTACGGGGGGGAAGGGGACGCCAAATTTTTTTTAACAACGCCGGATATTCACTACATAATAATTTTAAAAAAAGTTAATTTTTTTCACATTCTTGCATAGCATTGTTTTTAAATGTTGCGAATGTTTTGTTGTCTTTTAAATTAGTTTACTATATGAAATTGGTGTGAATAAACATACAAATACACAGAAATAAATATCCTACTGTAAAATGTAACCTATTTACTGTACCGTACTTACCAATCCAATCTCGAAGACTCTGAATCGAGTGATGTATATACGTGCAGTATTGTCATTTTTTAAAGTTGTATTTAGTGTATAATGTACCGTCTGTAATATTTAACACTGAAATGAAGTCGGTGGCCGCTCTGGTTAATACCGCGGTCTACTTTGCAGTAGACACAGTTAGAGCGAACACGTACATGATTAGAAAAAGAGAGTCGGCCAAGTGTTGTGTGGTGTAATTACCCAAATTTGAGAAATGTACTCGCAAATTATTCCATCGGGGAAGCTGCCTAATAACATCACAAACCCACTTGGCAGGGTAAAGCCCGCTTGCAAGGCTGTGGCTGCACAGGGGCAGCTGCCCCCAGTCCATGGAAACTGGTACTGATGTAGTTTACGAATCGCCATGGGCGGCATGGTGGCACATTGGTAAGTAACCCTTGCGCCTTGCAGCAAGAAAGCTGGGTTTGATTCCCGACTCGGGCGCGTTTCGGCGTGGAGTTGTCATCTTCTCTCCCCCTGTTCGTCAGAGTGTGTAAGTGCAATGAAGTGTTTGAGTGAGTGTGTGAGCAAGTGAGTTAGCGTGAATGTGTGAGTGGGTGAAGATTGTATGTTCTCCCCCTCTTCTGGGTCTCCTCCGTGTTCTCGAGTTTCCTCCCATAGTAAAAAAAATACCCAATACAACGAGTCTGGCATTGGGCAAAACATCCCAATACTGAAAAATCACCTGCAAATTACTCAATTGGGACTACACAGTGACGGCAAAAACTTCGCAGGACCCTCATGAAGAAGTCTTGAGTTTTTGCACAGTAAACAAATGTAATAATAAATCTTGACTTAAAGCTTTTGTAACTGCAGGAAGACATTCTTTGGGTCTTTCGGTAACATCACGTAAATAGGTTCAAATGAAATAACCAAAAATAACAAAAAACTACGACGTTTCGATCACAACACAAGCTTTTGTCATTAGGAAGAAAAAAAGAGAGGGGGACAGCTGCTGAGGCAGACAGTCTGCCTTATCTCAACCGGTGTTGTGCCTATCCTAGGTAAACTCTGTCTTAAATGAGTACCTGGTGCAGTGTGTAGACATGAGCACTGGGGAGACAGAGGTGGCTGCATGCGCGTGGTGCTGGCCACCCACCTCCTCGTGGGCCATGCCGCCTAACAGCAGCACAGTCTGTTAAGGCTTATTTGGGTGATCTTCATCTTTGTTGTACGCTTGTGCCATCTTGTGTGTCCGCTGTCACAGATTCCAGGCTACAACCCTCCGGAGTCCACCCCATGCGGCTCCCCTTCTCCCCGGCCCAAAAAACCCAGACAGTACTCGTGCATCATGTATGCGGTGTCAGCAAGAGGTAAGAGGTGCATGAGTGGGCACACACTCTGGGTTTTACATCTGCAGAGTTAGTTAAGTGTACATTGTGCTCGCAAGCAGAGGTGAACAATACAAAAATCAGTGGCGGTTATGAGAAACGCTACCCTGAAGTAACGGGCGGTTTGCACTCTGAACTTGCAATCCAGAAGTTACTGGTTCGTTTTCCCATCGCAGCATTTGAAACAGTATCGCAATTTTCTTAAATTTACAATTTTTACCTTTCCAACCAGTACAAACAGCCAGGTGAGGTGTATAAGCGTCACTATGTATGAATAGTTTAGGACATCTTATGCTCACAAACTCACCCATTCACGCACTCAACCACCAACTCAATCTCACTCAAACCACCAACTCACTCAAACCATCAACTCACTCAACCATCAACTCACTCAACCCATCATCTCACTCAAACCACCAACTCACTCAAACCACCAACTCACTCAAACCACCATCTCATTCAAACCACCATCTAACTCAAACCACCAACTCACTCAAACCACCAACTCACTCAAACCACCAACTCACTCAAACCACCAACTCACTCAACCACCAACTCACTCAAACCACCATCTCACTCAAACCACCAACTCACTCAACCATCAACTCACTCAACCCACCAACTCACTCAACCATCAACTTACTCAAACCACCATCTCACTCAAACCACCATCTCAAACCACCATCTCACTCAAACCACCAACTCACTCAAACCACCAACTCACTCAAACCACCAACTCACTCAAACCACCAACTCACTCAAACCATCAACTCACTCAACCACCAACTCACTCAAACCATCAACTCACTCAACCACCATCTCACTCAAACCACCAACTCACTCAAACCATCAACTCACTCAAACCACCATCTCACTCAAACCAGCATCTCACTCAAACCACCACCTCACTCAACCACCAACTCACTCAAACCACCATCTCACTCAAACCAGCATCTCACTCAACCATCAACTCACTCAACCCACCAACTCACTCAACCATCAACTCACTCAAACCACCATCTCACTCAAACCACCATCTCACTCAAACCACCATCTCACTCAAACCACCAACTCACTCAAACCACCAACTCACTCAAACCACCATCTCACTCAAACCACCAACTCACTCAAACCATCAACTCACTCAACCACTATCTCACTCAAACCACCAACTCACTCAAACCACCAACTCACTCAAACCACCATCTCACTCAAACCAGCATCTCACTCAAACCACCATCTCACTCAACCACCAACTCACTCAAACCACCATCTCACTCAAACCACCAAACTCACTCAAACCACCAACTCACTCAAACCACCAAACTCACTCAAACCACCATCTCACTCAAACCACCATCTCACTCTAAAAGATTGAAGGTTAAGGTGCAGGCAGCCCTGAAAATATATTGGCTCGCGCCACTGCAAGCTCCCTTCTGGAGGATATGTTGTTGAGCCAGACGTTTAGAAGAGGTGGGAGTAACCCACATTTTACCCCACCACACACGAACTGCCGATGGACTACCCATTGACAGTGCTGAGTGGACAACGGCAGGGCCAGTGAGGGGGGATTTAAGAAACGGTTCAATCACCTGCCGCGCTTGGAGGACGAACTGGCGGCATTTGGGTTGCCAAGCCCAGAGTGATAACCGTCACATTATGGCAGCATCATAATCTGAATATTTTTCCTGGATCAATCCGATGAGCTATAAAGCTTTTTTTCACAGGTGTCCAGCACCACTTCATCATTTGGATGAGGGGTTCCTGAATCAGGTGAGAGACAGATTTGTCCTCCTCTACCAGGTGAGGTCGGGCAATTTTACTTCTCACTTCACCTTCCTCACCTCAACTGGTAAGGTAGGAAAATCATTGCTCCTGAACTAGGTGAAAGCCCAATCAGGTGTGACCTGTGGTGCATAAGGGGACCACACCAATGATAAAAAAATACTAAACTATTTTTTTATTTTCTTGGTTCTTTCGGTAAAGTCTCGTAGAAGGGAAATAATAAAAATATAAAACAATACAATTCTCACGACGTTTCGACTGCAACACAAGCAATCATCATCGCTTCTACGTGACTTTACCGAAAGAACCAAGAATATGAATCCCTGCAGTCACGAAAGCTTTAAATCAAAAGATATATTTTTTATTTATTTACCAAGGTCACATCTATAACAGCAGCCACTATACCTGACCAGTGTTACTCATTTCTACTGTTACCTATTATTATGATTAGTGTGTGGACCCACCACAATGCGTTATACCCCTGCTACAACTTTATCACCTTAGTTCTCATCTGATCTCCGATGCTAAGCAGAGTTAAGCCTGGGCTTGCCCTGAGCTACAGACGTGTGACTGTCAGGTGACCAGGGGATGGCAGTGCTGAGTGTTTTCTTCAGCTGCAAGCCGAATGTGGGGAGTTGTGTCGACTGACAGGCAAAGCTGTACCAGCTCAGCGCTCAGACCTCTTGAGACACACACCCACATTACGATCATATGATATAATAATGTTTAGTTTTAGGTGGAGCGCCGTTCATGCAAATTGCATGAACAATGTCACTGCAGCCAAGCGGTGAGCCAGCACCAACAATTGCCCAAGCTCTATATACCAATATATTCCAGCCAATGTATGCGTGTTTATTCACGTGGGGGGGGGGCAACACTTTATCCCATACAGAAGGGACAGATAATATTAGTCCACATTTTGCTCTGCTGCCTTTTGGCATATCCAGGGTATGGCACTTCCTGCATGCTCACGGGAAAGAAGTTTCGCAACATTTGCGTGATCCATGAATCCTCGCCTCAACGGTGCTGGATTACAGGCATGCACCACCGCCGCCCCGCTAATGAATGCTCCCCTCGTGTGTACGTTTGCGTGTGTGCTTGCTTCTCAGATTGACCTGCTGGAGGACCCGTGCCTGCTTAACGTGGTGATTCTACAGACGGTGTTGCAGGAGATCCGCCATCGCTCCGCTCCTGTCTACAAGAGACTTTGCGACATCATCTCCACTCCGCAGAAACACTTCTACGCCTTCACCAATGAGCACCATCGGTAGGCGCAGCTCTCCAACCGGTCCTAGCCATCTCGCCAATCCAGTGTGCACGGCACACGAATTGACGCCTCTTTACTTCTGAACTGTGGCACACGGTGGCGGTTGGTGGCGCAAAGTCTCGTTGGGACTGTTTCCCAGTGCCATGAGGGCCAGCAGAGTTGGTGGCGTAGTGGCGTTGTGCATAAGGCTGCCCCTGTCCAGATGGCTAAGGATTGGTAGCTGATTTTTTCGCCAGGGCTGAAATTAATTGCACTCCCTTTATTGAATTTTGGCACTCTGTGGGGTGGGGTTTGAATTGTATGTATGTTGAACTCCCTTCACACAGTACATAGCCAACTGTGCTACGTACAGTTGAGATAATAAACTGTGCATCTGATTCGGCTCGTGGGACTGAACGCCCCCGTGGCTTGAGTTACCGAGCAGAAAGGCGTTTTATAAATGTAATTCATGATTATTAAATACATTTCTTGTCATTAAAACTGGATTCCTGAAGGCGTTTCCAGCACTCGGAGGGAAACCTCTGACATGCCTAACAACTCACGGAACTACATGACTTACACTTCTCGCAGAGCTGTGCTCATTTTACTGCCCCAGAAGAGGTACAAATTTCCTAGTCGACCTCTTAAGCGCCATTTCAACTCCACAACTTTGTTACTGTGACTCGCGTGCAAGTGATTACACAGCAACGCCCAGTGTGATTGTCTAACAGCGCCGTAACTTGATTGTCGTGTGTCTCAGAGACACGTACGTGGAGCCGGAGAAGGGGGAGTCTTCCAATGACCGTAACGACCGAGCCATCCGATATTCTGCATTGACTATTCCACCTGAAGACAGAAGCTTGTGTTGCCTCCGAAACGTCGTGATTGAATTGTTTTCTTTTATTTGTTTTATTTTATCTACGTGACTTTACCGAATAAAACCAAAGAGTATGAATCCTTGCAGTCACGAAAACTTCAAATCTTGTCACACTGCTTTGCACATGTAACAGCCCTCTTATTTCAATCCACTGCTGGGTGTGGGCCTCGTTCTGTGCGAGGTTGTGCAAGGTTGTTTGACCGTACGGTAGATCCCCGTTGAATGCGCGTTCACACTACGCGTTTTGGCTTTAACACGGTTTTACCATTTTATGGAAAGTTTTTAGATTTTAACGCTCAACCGCGCTCGCTACATTGCAAGTATAGCGCGTGGTCACGGACTACTTTTCTGAGCGGCGTCGGTGTTAGCAGTGTTGTTGGATGATGCTAGAAGCTGTAGTACTGATGTATGCTGTGATACCCAGCGTACCTTCCTCTTCCTCGGTCTTTGTTCCAGCAGGATCTTTGTGCGCGGAGCGTCATCTCGCTCCATTATATTTTTCACTCACCATATCTCTCACTTTAGATTTTATTAAAGGAGTGTCATACTTAGCATATTGATAGAGATACTATATAAACACAACACATTTTAAAATAAACATGTAAAACAGTGTACTGTGCTATCAAAAACAATTAAATTACGGGCTGGAACGGCACCCCCACCTTTACCGTTATTTGTTATGGGAAAATTACTCCCGCTGAACGCAGATTAGTTTCACTTAGCAATTGTCAGGAACGCAACCCCCGTGTTAAGCGAGGACTTGCTGTATCTCACAACTTTGGTCAGTGCGGGTTGGTGACGACGATAGCGCGGAACAAAACAATGGACATTGCTTCACCGCCATATGCTGCCCACCACAGCCTATAACAATCTGCTGCGGTCGACTTTACCAAAGGCTGCTTTATAATACTCCAATGGCATGACAACAATACGATGATAATATCCGAGTAGATGGGAGCCTCGGAAAGAACGATTTGCCCCCCAGCTTCACGATTAAATGAATACCACGGCTCGGGGCCGTGATCCCATTTAAGGATCCCTCTCTTTAACAGTGGTTAATGTAGTGCCTCTTACTCTTCGTTTTTTTTCGGTAAAGTCACGTATAAATAAGAAATAATAAAATAACATAATAGCGTACGACGTTTCGGTTGCAACACAAGCAGCCATCATCAGGTACAGAAGAGCTAAATTTACGAGAGAGAGGAAACACTTTACCGAAAATGCTAAGAATATAACCCCAGATGTATATACAGACACACCAGTAGGGGGGAACTAACACAGATACAACAGGGGACACAGAGAGAGAAGCATACCAAACAAACAGGGTTTAGCAAAATTTGGAAACCATATAAAGCAACACAGATGGTCGGTCAAAACACAATTAACGCATAGTCTGGTTGATTACGCTATTTCAAAGATTGCTAAATTGCAAGTTAAGTATAAAATTTTAAATACAGACCGCGCACACACACATAGACATCCAAGTAGAGCGAACCAGCACAGACACGCACACAGTGAAGTCGCCTTAAATAGGCAGAGAAGGTAAGGCTGAGAGACAATGAGACAATTTAGCATGAGGTATGCATGGAGCAAAGGGGGCGCAGCAGCACACACTCGGAAACACCAAGGCCCACACACAGGCAGAGACAGCACAGAGACACAAATCCAAGCCAAGACACAAAGGCAGGTACACAAGCAGAGACAACACAAAGACTCAAACCTCATACCTCCCCGTAGAGGTGGATCAGACTTGATTAGAAGCTTTCGTGACTGCAGGAATTACTCTTTGTGTTTTTTCGGTAAAGTCACGTATAAATAAGAAATAATAAAATAACATAATAGCGTACCACGTTTCGGTTGCAACACAAGCAGCCATCCTCAGGTACAGAAGAGCTAAATTTACGAGAGAGAGGAAACACATAACCCCAGATGTATATACAGACACCCAAGTAGGGGGGAACTAACACAGATACAACAGGGGACACAGAGAGAGAAGCATACCAAACAAACAGGGTTTAGCAAAATCACTGGTTGTAATCGCCAGGGAAACGATATACAGTCCTAGAATGAAGGACTGTGCATTTGATAAGGCCACGTGAAGGTGTTGTGATCCCCGCTCTCTATTAGGGTGAGGGCTATCTCTTTGCAAACACCCATGACCTCACGACCACAACAAAGAGCATGTAAGAGATTTGTGGCTGGCCAGATGGTGTCGTACACACGTGTCATTTGGCATTGTGGTGAAACAAATTCAGCTCCATTATAATGTGACTGGACATGCCCGGGAACAATGCCCCATATAAACGTGGATGTCCAGCCAGATGAGCTGGCACGCAGCTGTAGGCTGACCCCATAGCCAGGTGATATCACACTCCTCCATAATCTTGTTGTTGTGCTCAGTTGAGGTGATGCCTACCTGTAGTTCTACTGATTGGAGGCTGACACTCATTGATCATTTGAAGACGAGAACAATTCACTTTAATGGGCAACATCAAGTGCACAGATCCTCATACGCTGTTATCTACATTTTGTATCGCCTCGGTGATTTAGTTAAAGTGCAATGAAGAGAACTGGTGTATAAATCAGCCAAACGTGTGCTCAACGAGTGTACGGTTGGCAGATATAAATAGATCTTGTTGTTTTCTGCTCTACTGACAAACCATGACTTTATTTACCAATATATATTTTAAAATATATATGCGGATAAAAAATAGATGTTGCTTGACTGCTGCTGCTTATCTTGTTTAAATTAAGCCTCTTCTTTGGTTCTTTCGGTAAAGTCACGTAGAATGAGAATAAAATAATAAATTGATAAAATAAAATAACACAATAATATTCTCACGACGTTTCGGCCACAACACAAGCAGCCTTCATCAGGTGAAGGGACGAGACTGTCTGGAGGACAGCGCTGGAGTGAAAAAGCCAGGCTCAGATCGCGACCTTTAAGCTGTGTGAGAAGAAACAAAGCGCCTTGACAAAGGAATTAGCATAGAATTTAGCATTGAAATGGCTGAGTGATTAGTTTGTGACTGGTCACAGAAATGGCTATGTTAAAGTTAAAGCATACACATCCGCAGAGGCACCCCTTGACAAAGGAATTAGCATAGAATTTAGCATTGAAATAGCTAAATGGTTACTCCGACTACACAATCCGCAAAGCCATCACTCCAGTCATGAAGAAGGATCCTCTTGTGGAGCCACTCAAAACCATCACCTTACCCTACATTGCAGGGGTCACTAAAAAGATCTCCAAAATCCTGAATTAACACAAGATCCAGGTCCGATTCAACACAGTACATAAAATCCGTGATCTAGTTCCATCTGTAAAAGATGCTGTTCCAGACATACAATACCCGGGCGTTTACAAACTAAAGTGCCTCTGTGGTAGTAGCTACATTGGAGAAACCAAACGACATATCTCGGACCGCATCCGCGAACATAAAGCAGACTTGAAACACGGTAGAACGAACTCCTCTGCCGTGGCAGATCACTGTTATAATTCAGTGGGCTCACATGACATTGACTTCTCCAAGACGGAGGTTCTTTGCAAACCAACCGGCTACCATGAGAGATTCGTTCATGTGGCCATTCACATATACAAGCACAGAGACAATTTCAACCGAGAAGATGGATTCTGGCTTAGTAACCATTTGAAAGATGTTTTAAACCATTTCCGTTCTTAATTGTATTTTACGATGACCTTCAGACCGCAGCTCTTTCGCTGGCATTGACTCTTAATACCTCTCACACCACGGTTAATGGTATGGTTTACAACATGGAGTATAACAGCGCCTCGCAGCTGTCTCTCTCCCCCTCCTCTGTTCCGACCATGGATGAACTCGTCCGTCTGAACGGAGCCCGTAGCTATCCGTGTTGCTAAAGTTGAGGGTAAGAATCCACCCATTTTTTTCGCCATATAGCATTGTGATATATAACGACTTATTGTTGGTAGCTTAGCTGATTGGAGAATATAGAGAGTTTATTGATAACATTGAGGTAATTTATATTTTAGTTTTTATTGGTTCACTATATAGTATTCATTATATATTGTAGTGTATACCCAGTTACTGTGAATAGCTCAGATGTGTAGGCCTTGACTTCAACATAGCCATTTCTGTGACCAGTCACAAGCTAATCACTCAGTTATTTCAATGCTAAATTCGCCTAGTTATTTCAATGCTAAATTCTCCTGTTTGATTTGTACTAGGTGCCTCGGTGAATGTGTATGCTCTGACTTAAACATAGCTATTTCTGTGACCAGTTACAAGCTAATCACTCAGCTATTTCAATGCTAAATTCTATGCTAATTCCTTTGTCAAGGGGTGCCTCTGCGGATGTGTATGCTTTAACTTAGCTATTTCAATGCTAAATTCTATGCTAATTCCTTTGTCAAGGGGTGCCTCTGCAGATGTGCATGCTTTAACTTTAACATAGCCATTTCTGTGACCAGTCACAAGTTAATCACTCAGCCATTTCAATGCTAAATTCTATGCTAATTCCTTTGTCAAGGCGCTTTGTTTCTTCTCACACAGCTTAAAGGTCGTGATCTGAGCGTGGCTTTTTCACCCCAGCGCTGTCCTCCAGACAGTCTCATCCCTTCACCTGATGAAGGCCGCTTGTGTTGTGGCCGAAACGTCGTGAGAATATTATTGTGTTATTTTATTTGATCAATTTATTATTTTATCCTCATTCTACGTGACTTTACCGAAAGAACCAAAGAAGATGAATCCTTGCAGTCACGAAAGCTTTAAATCGAAATTTAAATTAAGCATCTTTCATTTCTGGCCCTCACTCTCAGCAATAAAAAAGACTTGGCACTGACTCCTGGCCCTTTACATGGGGAGATTATCTGAACATTTGCAATGAATACGTTTTCACCCTTAAATGTTAAGTGTTACGTTCACAAAATGTGTCTGATTCCAATAATATGCGTTAATTGTGTTTTGACCGACCGTCTGTGTTGCTCTATATGGTTTCCAAATTTTGCTTAACCCTGTTTGTTTGGTATGCTTCTCTCTCTCTCTGTCCCCTGTTGTATCTGTGTTAGTTTCCCCCTACTTGGATGTCTGTATATACATCTGGGGTTATATTCTTAGCTCTTTCGGTAAAGTGTTTCCTCTCTCTCGTAAATTTAGCTCTTCTGTACCTGATGATGGCTGCTTGTGTTGCAACCGAAACGTCGTACGCTATTATGTTATTTTATTATTTCTTATTTATACGTGGCTTTACCGAAAAAACCAAAGAGTAATTCCTGCAGTCACGAAAGCTTTGAATCAAGTCTGTAGTGCCTCTTGTTAAACAGTGCTTCAGTTAAACAGGAAAATTAATAAATCCAGCAGGCATGACTTGAAAAGTAACAAATTTACAATTTGGGTGGCACTCTAAATCGTCCGGTAAATCGTGTCGCCAATTATAATGTCTGCGTTTATCTGCGCGTGTCTGTGTACCCCCAGTGGAGGAATGCGTGCGCAGCTTGCTGGACAACCCTGAGTTGATTGACCGTCTGGCACTGGCCTCGGAGCAGGTGAGACTCCGTATGCGTGCATCAGCTCTGCCCCCCCCTCATATTTATGGTGCGGGCCTGTACCCTTGTCCGACCCCTCACTTCCGCGTTGCATCCAGCTGCCTCACTGAAGAAAGGGACACTTGCCTTGCGCTGAGTACGACGTTTCGCTGGTTGTAATCGCCAGGGAAACGATATACTCGATTTGTAAGTGTTGTGGGTTTACTCTCCAATACACTGGCATGCTGCAGTAGTAACTAATTGACACGTTTTGTTTTACGTAACAAACCTTACTAATTGGCTGTACCGGGTTAACTACACACATTTACGCGCTCTTACCCAATAAACCTTTATTATGGATAATATTGGTCGCAAAAGAATACGTGTTAAACAGCTCCATTTTAGAACGTCTCATCCTCACGAGCAATGGTCAATCAATCAAATAAATCCTAGATTTATGACGTGGCATATTTAGCAAAAAGCAGAGACGGAAGGGTGAAACTCTAGAGCAGTGGTTCTTAACCTTGTTGGAGGTACCGAACCCCACCAGTTTCATATGCGCATTCACCGAACCCCTCTTTAGTGAAAAATAAAATGTGATTTTTTTCAAATTCAAGACATAGATATGTTTTTTACTGGTACACAAAATGAGCCGTGCATGAACATTACCTTGTTCAAAGAATAAAACCAACACAATGCATAAACTCACAACAAATTACATACCTGGAAATCAATGTGACTTCTGCTGTTGCCTTTGAGAGATCAGTTCAGATATGCGTGGCTTCACCTTGGCAAGTGCCACTCTCATGTCATTTTCACAGCAAAGTCTGTTCCTTTTCTTCGTTTTTATGTCCAGCATCCTCGAAAAGGATTGCTCACAAAGATATGTTGTAACAAATGGTATAAAAAGATCCAGGGCTTTCTTAGCAATAACTGGATACTTGTTCATTTGTCGACACCAAAACGTTGAGAGCGTTGTTGTTCTGAAGAGTTGCTGTTGAACCTGGCTCTGCTGAATTTCAATGATTTCGTCGAGGAATTGATCATTGACATCTGCTGTTTCAACAGCAAACGTGAACGGCTGTCTCACCCATGCTGGATATGACTCTCTTGTAGGGAAATATCCGTCGAGAGACTTTGCAAGCTCATCTAAGTGCGTGGCAATTGTTTGCTTCAGTTCCGTGGATACAGAAATATCTCCGATTCCAGACACATCTTCGATCTTACTTGCACAGTCGTCCAGAAGCGGGAAGTTTGCGAAGTTATTGTTCTCTGTTCGTCGTTTCCATAACGGTAGCTTTTTTTGAAAAGCCTTCAGGTGTTCTTCCGCTTCCATGATATTGACTCCACCACCCTGCATCTGCTGATTGAGATGATTGAGAGCTGCGAATATATCAGCCATGTACGCTAAAATGAGAATGAACTCAGGATTTTTGAAGCAATCTGCATGGCAGTGTTGGTGCTCTTGCAAAAACAGGGCTAATTCCACACGCATGGCAAAAACACGATTCAGCACCTGTCCCCGGGATAACCACCGAATATTAGAATGGAGCAGAAGTACCTCAAATTCAGAGCCCATTTCTTTACACAGCTCACTGAAGATGCGGTGCCTCAGAGCACTTTTTCGCACATAGTTCACACATTCCACCACAGTTTTTAATACTTCTGCCATTTTTGGAGGTAAGGTTTTTGTTGCCAACGCATGCCTGTGCAGAATACAATGCGTCACAATGATGTGTGGTGCATCGGCCTTTACTAGCGCACCAAAACCAGACTTTCTTCCCAGCATGACTGGAGCTCCGTCCGTACAAACTGCAGAAACCATATCCCATGAAAGATTGTTGTCTCTGAAGAAGTCATCCACAAGCTTCTTCACATCGGCTGCCTTCGTTGTTGTTGTAAGAGGCTTACAAAATAAAAAACTCTTCTTTTATCATGTCGTCTTTCACATAGCGTACAAAAACAGCAAGCTGGCTTAGATCAGAAACGTCTGTGGTTTCGTCGAGTTGAAGGCTGAATTTTGCCGGGCTTGAAATCAGATCCGCGACTACTTGAGCCAAGATGTCTTTACTCATGTCTTCTATTCTGTCACTGACGGTGTCATTTGAAAGGGGAATTTGGGATAATTTACCTTCGGCCGCTGTTCCGAGTATCAGATTCGCCATCTTTAATGCAGCTGGTTTCACAAGTGTTTCACCAATGGTGTGTGGCTTGCCCTGCTTTGCGATCAGGTAAGCAACTTCGTACGATGCTGTCAGGATCGGTTTGTTAACAGGTACAAATCCAAGAGCAGGCAGAGTGGCCCTTTCATCGAATCTGGCTCTCTTCACCCTGAATTCAGCAAGTGTTGTGTTCTTGTATTCCCCGTCTCCATGCAGCTTCAAGAAGTGTTCCTTTAGTTTTGCCGGTGCAAGACTAGAGTTGCTCAACTTGGCGTTGCAAATCATGCAGATAGAACGCTCACTCCCATCACGTTCCGTGATACATGAGAATCCATGTTGTACATATTCGTCAGACCACTTTCTTCTTTTGCCCGACATAGTTAGTATGGATAAAATATTAAAGAAATCACACGACGTACGACAACAACAGTCACACGTTGACTACTGAGTACGCACTAAATTCCCCGCAGCGCTGATTGGCCAAGCAGTGTAGCATGATCATCTGCAGCCAGTGATGGCCAAGCGGGCCGTGTGTGTCATCACAAATTTACACAATAATTCAAGTGTGTCCGGACCTCCGTGGCGGGGGCTCTGCCGAACCCCTGAGATCGACTCACCGAACCCCTGGGGTTCGATCGAACCCAGGTTAAGAACCACTGCTCTAGAGGTAGCTCTATGATATCCGCTTTTGTGGAATGTTCTCTAACACGGATGGCCGTACTGCTCTGAGATAAATCAGACTGGATCCTTCGTCTCGTTACGTGATGGCGGTTGCAAAATTGTTGTTGTCGCGTGCATGTGCCGTGCGTGTGCTGTGTACGTGTGCAGGATGTGGTGGAGTCCCGGGTAATCTTCCCCGAACATCTCCCGCTGTCCCAGCTGCAGCAAGGTGTGCGCTCCGGCCGGTTTGTCCAGGGAACCTTCCTTGCGAGTCGTGAGAATTACCTGGAGGGGACTCTGAGGGTGCGAGGGGACGGTGACAGTGATAAAGAGGTACACGTTTCACAAGCCTGCGTCTGGAAGGAACAATGCTGTTCGATCGTATCTGTGTGAGTTTTAAAAACAAATTTATAATGAAGCAGTGGCATAGCGTTCTTGGCATGAGCAGTAGCTCTTAACCTTTACTGCAAGGCTGCAGTAAAGGTTAAGAGCTACTGGGCTAAAATATTTGTATTTTGAACGTCTTTTGCACCCTACGTAGGTGTCGTAGCCTGGCTCCTGCCCCCCCGGCCTGTGGGTCCTGGTGCAGTTGCACTGCCTGCACACTCGATAGCTACGCCACCACAACCACAGTATATACGTTAATTGTGACTACTTTAATAATAGGGTTTTTCCCTTTTTTTCTGGCAACAAAACTGAAACCTTTTACAAGGAATCATGTGTGCATTAACCACAATACTTGTGGTCAAAATGCAAACAAAAAACACACTATGATAATATATGCATTGTCCTTGAGACTGATTGGTCCACACCAGGGACGGCTTTCTTTTGAGCCTCGACCCAATTGGTGCGAGACCAGAGGACGCCAAAAGGCGTACGCATATATTGCAAATATTATCAGTGTGTTTTTGTTTGCATTTTCACCACAAGTATTGTGGTTAATGCACACATGATTCCTTGTAAACGGTTTCAGTTTTGTTGCCAGAAAAAAAGGGAAAAACCCTATTATTAAAGTAGTCACAATTAACGTATATACTGTGGTTGTGGTGGCGTAGCTATCGAGTGTGCAGGCAGTGCAACTGCACCAGGATCCACAGGCCGGGGGGGCAGGAGCCAGGCTACGACACCTACGTAGGGTGCAAAAGACGTTCAAAATACAAATATTTTAGCCGGGGACGTTGCAGAAGAGAATGAGGAGGATGTGGTGAGTGGAGCGTCAACACTGCCGAACCAAAATCAAACCCAGACACCTGCAGTGTGCGTGTCTCTCTCCCCGTGGTCGCATGGATTTTTCTCCAGGTCCTCCGGCTTTTCCCTCCACAGTTACAATCTGACATGCACTTAGAGTATTTGGCTGCTATCAATTTCAAATGTGATAAGATACTTCACTGAACGATCATTTGTGGCCAGGTCACTTAAAAAGAGCTATATAGCTCTCAGGGTCCTTACCTGGTAAAGTTAAAATAGTTTATAGTTTTTAAATAGTTTTAATATAGTTTAAACAAAGAATAACAACAAAGACTCAACCACTTCAAGAGAGACCTTAAACATAATGAACACCGTGTGACCAGACAACAATCCACATTAGAGATGCTGTTAGCTTGATTTTGCATTTATTAAATGACTTTACATTACATTACTTCAAAATCAAGTCAGGAGTGCTAATCATTTCGTACAATTTTTGTATGTACGTAGGGGTTATTTGACCATACTTCGATGCGGGTTGGTGAAGGGGGGGGGCATAGATCACGAGCTTAGAAGGACAGGACAACAGTTCATTTTGCTGTACTGCGCTCTGCTGCCAGTCATTTTGGCGCAGAGCCTATACCACCTGTTATGCATATCCAGGCTCAACATGGCGTCGCTTCCACGGTCTGAGCTCCTTTTTAATGTTTATTTTAATTAACTTAATTAGAACTCAAGAGATCAGGACACGTATCATTTGCGAGAGTGACCTTGGTCACAGGGTGGCCTCTATATTGAAAACTAATTTCTTTAGAACTGCTTTTTGTATTTAGATTGTAGTCCTTGCCACACACCTCTTTTTAGCATGGTTGGCTGTGTAGGGTGCGAAATAAGTTCTACATGCGTACATACCACAGTGACAAAATGCAAAACATAATAAAGTACAGCAATGAAGTTAATTGAAATTGGCACGAAAACAACCGTGGTTTATGAAAAGTCGACAATATTGCACAAACATAAACAAGTGTTAGATATTAAATCGCATGTAGTGCAAGTTGGCTTGGGCAGATTATTTATAGACTGATCATTGCACAGTTATACTTATACAAACGTTACGTAAACATTAAACACATAGGGTGACTGATGTGCTAAGCAGGTAAGAGAAAATGTCAATCAGTGAAATTATAAAGAATCGAGAGATTAAGCACCAAATTGTGAATTAGATGGGAGGGTAACCTTTGTTGTAGATAATATTGGTCGCAAAAGCCTACGTGTTTTTTTTTAAACGTGTGGTATCTGATGGGCGTGTTCCGGTTGATTCTATCAATCGCCAGAACTGTTTTAACTCATCAATATTTACGGAGGACTCCTCACGGTGATCTTTTGTCATTTTAACAAAGCGTCAGTCTCATTATTGACATTGATGAGACACAGCATGAAACCACATCCGCAGGTTAAGCGCTATTGTTTTGGATTGCTCCTTCCCCTTCAAGCCAAATTGTATTGTGTTATGCAGTGAGTTGGTTAAACAATAGTTATTTCATTATTCCAGTGTGTGAGAGAGACGCTACTGTGGTGAGTGCTCATTCGAGTTTGCGTTGTCATCTCCCGGTGCTATCCCAGCTGCTGCTGCTGTCGTCGCTCTTGCTTAGCTTACGCAACACGATGTTTGTCCTTTGTTTTGGTCTCCAGCTTAAAGCCGAAAGTGGGAAGATGCGTCGGCCCACTGGCAAAGTGGTCGGCATCATCAAGCGGAACTCGAGGCCGCTGTGCGGCATGCTCATGCCCAGCCCAATCAAGGAGGTGGGCTGATCTGCATGTGTGTGTGTACGTGTGGGGAGCGGTGATGTAGCGGTTAGCGCGCTGCGCTACGAATCCTGGGACCCGAGTTGGATTATATTTATCGCTCATAACCAATAAACAGCGGCAAATGTCTGAACCTGTCTTGGGCCCTTCCCTAGGTCGACTCGGCCATAAATGAGTCTCTGATGTGGCATGTAAACATCAGCGCTGTGGAGACAAAGGCGGTCGGGCATGGTGCTGGCCGTACCCACCCCGTCGTTTGCCGTACCAGCTTGAATAGGTGTGTACTGACGGCACTCGCCAAAACAGTTTGTTGAATGCCTTACTGGGGGCTCTTTGTGCGTGTTGCAGGCCACCCG
Organism: Petromyzon marinus; assembly: GCF_048934315.1. Lineage (NCBI taxonomy): Eukaryota > Metazoa > Chordata > Hyperoartia > Petromyzontiformes > Petromyzontidae > Petromyzon > Petromyzon marinus. The sequence goes on along the minus strand of NW_027423677.1, from coordinate 3,050,070 downwards.
CCACCTGTTCACGCCCGCGGACCGCCGCATGCCACGAGTGCGGGTGGAGACAAGACAAGCAGCGTCCCTGCAGGCCCACCGCATCGTGGTGGCCATCGATGGCTGGCTGCGACACTCCCGCTACCCGAACGTACGACTGCACCGTGACGCCCCGCACGCCGTGACACCTCACCCGTCCGTCCCGTGGTCGGCATCGTCGGGCTCATCCTTCTGTCACTTGACGCGCGGCCAGGCGGCTCTGTATGCAATACAGCCGTCGAACCCAAAACACGAACGGTGACACGGTGAATTGGAAGTCAGGGTGGATGAGCTGGCACCACTGTGATTTTTTTGTTTGAAAGCATGGCAAACTCACCTGTGATTCAACCTAGGTTATTAAGGTGTTGTAAGTTGATAGTCTCAGCCCAGTCACCAATAACTGCACCAAAAACGATATTAAATTTGGTCGTGCACTTCGATTGTTTAATTTCCATCTCTGAGAAAACTACTGCTTTTGACTGCCATGTGATGAACATTACTTTGATTGGCAGAGTTGTTGGAAAAGCACTGCCCCCCTACAATTTGGACCGCATTTCACTTCATTGGATCTTAGAAGTAGCTCTGTTATGTCTGCTCCTGTGGGTCGTCCTTGACCACGAAGGGTGGTATAGATTGCTTGTCTTGTGTGATACCATTAACACAATGAGAAAAAAAAATTGGTGAAAAGCTATATATATTAAGATGTATTCTTTGGGTTATATCTTTGTTTAAACAGATGCCGGTTAATATTCTACATCATGAACGTTAGGTACAAGGTTGGCATTGTGGTTGTGCTTTTCATACCTATTTGCCACTGCACAACCGAGCGGCACCATGGCTGGCAAGGTTTAGTGGGCTGCAGGTTGTTTATCCACTGCAAAAGCGGATTCATGCCATGGACGGTCAATGCTTTGAACAAGTTCATGGCACATGCAGATGACGCTGTGGTGCCACGTCCCCGTGGTGTACCGACTGCCGTCACACAACGTGTCCCTAGCCCCGCCCCTGGCCCTGCTCGGCCCCCGGATAGATTTGGATGCCTTGTGGGGCCAGCATATCACGGTTTGGTTCCGGTTCGACACAGCAAAAAGCCAGTGGGTGACCACAGACACCTCGAGAGCTCTGCGCTGTCTGGGTTCCAATGTACCAGTGGAAAAGGGATACCGGTGACGATTGGCCACGTATGTGCATATGCATGTTGAACTTCTTCCGTACCATACGTAGACAACCGTGCTAATCGTCGGTGTGCTTGTGCAGGGCCATTTTGTGCGCTCTCTGGGCGAATGTGGGGATAAGGAGATGGAGACAGAGGTGCTGCTGCTGGAGCACGACGTGCCACACCAGCCCTTCAGCCAGGCCGTACTTGCATGCCTGCTCCCTCCCACGTTCAGCATCACAGCAGAGGTACGCATGAGACGTGTGACGATATGTCAATTCATCGATTGAGTTCAATCCTTATGCCTGCGGTGCGTTGGTGTGTTTGGTCGTGCATGTGAGAATCCTTTACTTCAATGTTCTTTATTACAAGGCCCACGGGCCACTGGTGGCCCCTGGGTGGCCTTTGGTGTGGTCCATGACGTGTGGCCCCCGACGTATAGGCCCCCGACAATGGACAAATGCGAAAACATCCCCCATCATCATCATCGTGCTGTCAAACCTCAATAGTTTCAAGATGTTTGGCCTGCGTTGAATATTCTAGATTTAAAGCTTTCGTAGAATACCTTCTGGAGGGCCTCTCTGGAGCTCTCCCTCCAGTCGAGGTCCTTCCGCTGCACTGGCATGAACGAGAAGCCATGGGGCTCTACACCTTTACCGCAGACCGTATATAGAAAAGCCGTCGACCTGAAAGAAAGTCGATGGCTCGGACACATCATCGTAAGAAGAGAGGAAATTCACATCGGAGGAAGGAAGGCAACGGACTTATGGAAGCACCAGGGCGGAGACCCGAGAGGCAGGCCTCGAGAGTTGCGGATCAAAGTGGTGAGCCAGGATGTGGAGGACTCTGCAGTAGCTGTGGAGATGGTCCAGTACAGAAATGAATGGAGCAAGGGGACTACAGACTTTTTTCCTATAACACTGTACTTGCGTTCCTGAAGAACACCGAATGGTGGAAAAATCGCGTAATAAATAACATAGGGTAAAGCACAGTCGGCGATAACACGTGAGATGCGTACGCAGGCTTAACAAAGACGTTCAGTTTTTGTAAAACTCTCGTTTGCTTTCACGTGTATTGTATCGGTGCCTTGCTATGTTAGTGCAGTTGAGGTTTCCGGATGGCTGAGAGGTCAGAGCGTTGAGCTTGCACCTCTGAGTTCACAAGTGGAGCGAGATGAACCGGGTTCACAAGTGGTAGTATGTATGTTGAACTTCTTTTGCACCGTACGTAGCCAACTGTGCTAATCGGAGGTGCGAGGTAGGACATGAAAGTAGTGAGTTGATGGTCTCTGTCCAGTCAACAATCACTGCACAAAACGCAGGTTCTTTTTTTAGGTAAGATCGTGTAAATATGTAAATGTGTCATTAAACCCACCCCCACCCGACACAGCCAACTAATAAGGGTTGTCACGTAAACAGAACATGCCAATTCGTCACGAGTACAGCACACCGGTGTGTTGTACCAGTGACGAATTGGCCACGTTCTGTTTATGTGGCAACCCTTACTAGTCGGCTGTGGCGGGTGGTGGCGGGATTAACGACACATTTATGTATTTACACAATCTAACCCAAACAAACCTGTATTATGGATGATATTGGTCACGAAAGCCTACGTGTTAAACTCACTGCACGAAAGACCACCAAATTACATTACACTAAATTTGGTTAAATTCCAGCTTTGAGAATTAAAAAAATATCAATTTTACTGTCTTTGGGTGAGCGTAACCCTCAGTGGTCATCGGGAGCCACGTAGACATCTGTTGAGTTCTGGCTTGGATCAGGCGTGGGCATTGTGTAATTGCGAGGACCCCATGGTTCACCCGTGGTGTGTTCATCGTATCCCCGCAGGCGTCTCTGACGTACGCAGAGGCTCAGCTAATGATGGACGACGCTGGGCGGAAGGACCCGGTCACCAGCAGCTTGCGTGGCCTCAACTCCCTGGCCAAGATCCTCAAGCAGAGGCGCATTCAAAACGGGTAACTCATTTTGATTTAAAGCTTTCGTGACTGCAGTAATTCATATTCTTAGTTTTTTCGGTAAAGTCACGTTGAAGAGAAACAACAAAATAACAAAATATATATAAAACAATAAAAAAATTTCTCACGACGTTTCGACCATAACTCAAACGGTCATCATCAGGTGTGTCGGTTTGCATAAATTTATTTTGAAAACGGCATAGTTATTTATTTATATATATATAAATAACGTTTGCGTCACGCGCAACGATTGGCTGTTTGCCAGGACTAGTCCATCTATTTTTTGAAAAGAGGAGGGGGGAGACGAAATTTGTTTTTATGTATGCTGTCTGAAAGCCACTGTAAGCGTGAACAATCAATCAAGAACTGAAATGATTTATCAAATCTTTCCAATGATTGCTAAGATAAAATCCATCTTCTCGGTTGAAATTGTCTCTGTGTTTGTATATGTGGATAGCCTCATGAACGAATCTCTCATGGAAGCCAGATGGCTTACAAAGAACCTCCGTCTTGGAAAAGTCAATGGCATGTGAGCCTACTGAATTAGAACAATGATCTGCTACGGCCGAGGTGTTGGTCCTACCGTGTTTAAGGTCTGCTTTATGTTCACGAATGCGGTCCGAGATATGGCGTTTGGTTTCTCCAATGTAACTACTACCACAGAGGCAACTTAGTTTGTAGACACCAGGGTATTGTGTTAAAATGTGTTAAAATCCGTGATCTGGTTCCGTCTGTAAAAGATGTGATTCCGGACATACAATACCCTGGTGTCTACAAACTAAGTTGCCTCTGTGGTAGTAGTTACATTGGAGAAACCAAACGCCATATCTCGGACCGCATTCGTGAACATAAAGCAGACCTTAAACACGGTAGGACCAACACCTCGGCCGTAGCAGATCATTGTTCTAATTCAGTAGGCTCACATGCCATTGACTTTTCCAAGACGGAGGTTCTTTGTAAGCCATCTGGCTTCCATGAGAGATTCGTTCATGAGGCTATTCACATATACAAACACAGAGACAATTTCAACCGAGAAGATGGATTCTATCTTAGCAATCATTGGAAAGATTTGATAAATCATTTCAGTTCTTGATTGATTGTTCACGCTTACAGTGGCTTTCAGACAGCATACATAAAAACAAATTTCGTCTCCCCCCTCCTCTTTTCAAAAAATAGATGGACTAGTCCTGGCAAACAGCCAATCGTTGCGCGTGACGCAAACGTTATTTTTTTTTATATATAAATAAATAAATATGCCGTTTTCAAAATAAATTTATGCAAACCGACACACCTGATGATGACCGTTTGAGTTATGGTCGAAACGTCGTGAGAATTTTTATTGTTTTATATATATTTTGTTATTTTGTTGTTTCTCTTCAACGTGACTTTACCGAAAAAACTAAGAATATGAATTACTGCAGTCACGAAAGCTTTAAATCAAAAACAATAAAGAAGTTAAGGTTTTACCTGGTTAATAACATCCTTCTAGATTGGAGTGTTACAGGCTGCTGCGGGGCTACATTGTGGGCAATAGAGGACAATGCAGTGACACAATTTGTTTTACTCTTCTTAATGCTCCCATGTCTGTGCTCCCCCACCTTTGCCAACGCGTACTGACCACCACGGTTAAGTACGGTAAAACCACCCCACGACCCGCATGACATGGGGCTGCCCTCATCCAGCAGTGGATTGACTTAACGAGCTGTGCATGTTCAACTCAAATATCTGAGTTTGTGAAGTGTCTTATATTAAGATTCTGTGTTGTTTTGGCTGGACATGATAATCGCTCATGTCCCGTCTCCACCCGTAGGGCATTGACTCTGGCATCCCCTGAGGTCCGATTCCACATTGACAGCGAAACCCACGACCCGATCGACCTGCAGACCAAGGAACTCAAGTGAGTCTCGTCAACAAGACACCTCCCATGACTGCAATCCGACTGTTGTGCAGATCTCTCTATCAGAATCAAAATATATATTTCTACTGGAAGAATCCGATGAGCTATAAAGCTCTTTTTTCACAGATGTCCAGTTGGGGCAGGTCACAACGTTACAACAACAAACAATACAAGCACACGTTAGGATTGCAAAGTATTGGAAAGGTAAACAAATAACTTAAACAAATATACAAATACAACTAAACTATTTTTATCGTACCAAGTAAAACCCTGACCACAAATGATAGCTGAACAAAGTGGCTTATCACGTGGGAAATTTATTATCAGCATAATAATCTAAGATAAAGATTCTTGACCCTTGTGGTTGATGTGTTGTGGTGGCGGAAACTGGTGCGTGTACACAGGGAGACCAACTCGATGGTGGAGGAGTTCATGTTGCTCGCCAACATCTCCGTGGCGGAGCGCATCGTAGACGAATTCCCCGAGTGTGCGCTGCTCCGACGCCACCCGGCGCTTCCGACTTCCAACTACGACATCTTGGTGAAGGCGGCGAAATCAAAGGTAGAGTTAGAACCCCTTTTAACGACCACCCTTGTTAACTAATCGCTTAACAACGGGCCTCCATCGAGCTCAATGTGTAGGCTTAACCGACCATTTCCCTGTTAATGACGGGCTGTTGTAGGTACAGTAAATATGAATTAATGCCACGTAGAAGGGAAACAATAAAATAATAAAAATATAAAACAATAAAATTCTCACGACGTTTCGACTGCAACACAAGCAACCATCATCAGGTGTGAAAACCACAACAAGAAAATTTGAAAAAAGTGGCAGTTATTTTTAACGTTAGCACCACGGAGAGAGATTTGACAGTTTGTTCAGATGGACGAGTCCATCTATGTTTGGAAAAGAGGAGGGGGGAGACGAAAAATAATGGATGCGGTCTGAAAGCCACCTTAAGCGTGATCAATCAATTAAGACCCGAAATGGTTTATCAAATCTCTCTCCGTGGTGCTAACGTTAAAATAATCTCCGCTTTTTTCAAATTTTTTTGTTGTGGTTTTCACACCTGATGATGATTGCTTGTGTTGCAGTCGAAACGTCGTGAGAATTTTATTGTTTTATATTTTTATTATTTTATTGTTTCCCTTCTACGTGAATTTACCGAAAGAACCAAGAATATGAATCCCTGCAGTCACGAAAGCTTTAAATCAAAATGAATGAATGCATTTATTAACAGTGTTTATTTTAATATGATGTGTTTATAATGTTAGTATCTTTATGTAGTAATATCCATTGTTTAAATATTATAAAGTACGTTTTTTGGGTGAACAAGGGAAACTTTCGATGGTATCGGAACGAATTAAGCTTTTAACACGTATTTCCTATACTCGCTTAATGACCAAATCCTTTAATGCTCGTGTTCGTGGAACCAATTACCATCTTTAAGAAGGGTTCTACTGTCTCTAGATTGCTGTTAACCTTCCTTCAATATCTTCCTCTTCGCAAGGAATTCAGAGGTCGCCGGGTGGCTCAAATTTTAGTTTGAGGTCTTTTGGTTTAACCGGGTGAGAACTCAAGAGACCATAATAGTCTCATTTGCAAGGGTCACCTGGGTCACCCTATGACCCAGAGATTACAGCTAGGACCCTGGCTTCAAAATCCAGCAGCCGCATTGAACATACTGTGTTATCAAGTGTAGGGAGTTGAAGGACTCGGCTCGTTTCCCAGCTACTCCACAGAAATAAGCAACAAAAAACATCACGATAAATGTAGTACTGTATTTAATTTTAGATAAATTCCAGCACTGAAATGTTGAAATATCAGGTCGACTTATTGTGATGAACATTATGCTCAAAATGGGTGGGAATGTGCTACCCCCTACTGTGAAGCAGAGGTGTCTTGAAACGATGTCAGTATTGGCCTGAGCGAGCAATTGCAGGGCTGCACCTTTTACCTTTATCTTGAGATGTAGCCGTATAGTTTCCACTCGCCCTTAGAGGCAGAACAACTCAAAAGGTGTAACGAACCACAGACAACGCTGGAAGGCAGCCAGGCACTGTGCCAGATGTAGATTAATCCACTTGCTGTACTGCCTTCTCCTGGCAAGCCAGGTTATGGAAACCTGAATGCCTACAGGAAGTGCGCTGAATAACGTTTTCTTTCCAATACACCACAACCCTTGCTGCTTCCCCAGCACTGAACTACAAGCCACGTGCGGGATAGTCACCTCACAAACGCCGGTGTGCCCGATTTTTTTGCGCAGAACATCGAGATCCAGGTGGACTCGGCTAAGGCGTTGGCCGAGTCCCTGGACCGGGCGGCGGTGCCGGGAGCGCCACCATACCTCAACACTCTGCTGCGCATCCTGGCCACGCGCTGCATGATGCAGGCCATCTACTTCTGCTCCGGCATGGAGCCCGACACCCACCACTACGGGCTCGCCACCGCCATCTACACCCACTTCACGTCGCCCATTCGACGGTGACGTGCTCTGGCGTCAGGCACACGCGTGAAATCGACCTTCGCGATTATTGAGGGGACTATGTTGTTGTCTTGGTGTGGTCTGGGACTGTGCTGCCTTTCCCAAGTTTAGGAATTTATTCATTAATTGATGTACTTATGCAATGTTAATTTGTCATTATGGCACACCTCCGATTAGCACGATTGGCTACGTACTTGTATATCTTTTTTCTATTATTTACTTTTAGTGATTTGTTTACCTTTCCTATTCTTAGCACTCCTATCATCTACCTAGTGGACATCTGTCAAAAAGAGCTTTTATCGCGAATCGGATTTCTCCAGGATAAAGATTCAGATTTTGACTTATTTTTCTAAAAGGTCCTATAAACGGGAAGTTTGGCCAATTCCTTAAATGGTTGTTTGGCTTGTGTTGGAGAAAAACTAGAGGATCCGGAGAACACCAACGCCTACAAGGAGGGTGACAGTGTTCCACGTGCAGAATCAAGAATCCATTGCCGTGTTGCAGCGGCGGCCAAAAGTGAATTGCAATTCTGCCATGGATCGCTAACGATTTTGTTGTGGATCTTAAATAAGAACACAGATATGAGCAGGCAGCAATTTGCGTTACATCTGATGACAAATAAAAAATCCTCAACAAAGAATTAAATTCATACATTAACAAAGATAATTTCCACCAGCAGATGGTGCTAGAACGTGGTATGTCCAGAGTACAGTATTCTATCACAGCGTTAAATCCATCTGAGTCATTGTTTGCGTAGCTTTCTGGTGGATCGTGAAACCCGCTGAGATCCACCAGAATGAATCGCGGTGCTTGGTGGATTAATACCGCTGCTCCGTTGGCATCTCGTGGCCATACCGCAGCCTGTATCTACTGTAAATGTAATCTTCATATTAAATAGAGGCTACAACAAATGTTAATATTGTTGTTGTTGTCTCCCTGTACCGTTACAGATACTCGGATGTGATTGTGCACCGGCTGCTGGCCGTGTGCGTGGGCGCCGACCCCACGTACCCGGCGCTCACCGACAAGCAGAAGCAGCAGCAGCTCTGCAACAACCTCAACTACCGCCACAAGATGGCGCAGTACGCCCAACGCTCGTCTGTAGCTTTCCACACGCAGGTGGGAGGCGGAAGTGTGGGCCACGTGGAGCTTGCACGGCGTGTGCTTAGGCACCTGATAATGCGTCCATTCGTCTCTTGAAAACCATTTTTAAGGTCACGAAAGCAGGCATCGTATTGTGCGTGTAGTAAGAATCAATTGTTTTCTATTCGCACGCTTACGTGTGGTGGTGCCGTGGCTGTACTGGTTGGCTACACTTGACATTGCTTTTCAGCATTCTTCTGTGTTTGCTGAAAAACCTAGTCACTTGGCACATTTGCCCATGATGTGACAACTTTATTTGATTGGCTCTGTCAGGTGATGGAGGATTATAGTAAATACAATTGACATTGTACCTTCACGATTGAACTCAAAATAATCCCCATGACATGATGCCAATAGCACAACTGGAATAAATTAGCGGGGGGATGCAGGAAAATTACCTTAAATTTTGTTAAATAATTATGGGCTTGGTAAGTGATGCGCGTGTGTCTGCTCTTTGCCACGTAGCGGTGATTACCGGCTGTTGTTGTTGTGGTCTCAGTTGTTCTTCAAGACTAAGAGAGTGGTGAGCGAAGAGGGCTTCGTGCTGTTTGCGCGCAAAAACGCCGTGGTGGTGCTCATTGTTGTTGTGGTCTCAGTTGTTCTTCAAGACTAAGAGAGTGGTGAGCGAAGAGGGCTTCGTGCTGTTTGCGCGCAAAAACGCCGTGGTGGTGCTCATTCCCAAGTACGGCTTGGAGGGGACGGTTTTCTTTGACTCCAAAGATCTCAAGCTCAACGTTACCTTCGACGAGGAGGTAGGGCATGTGTTCACTTAACCGGGAGACATTGGCATTTCCTGAACGGCTGAATTCTGCATTTAAACCCAGGACTGGCTTAATGCACTGGGACCCAAGCCCCCTGACCATCTCTCTACGATTAGGTTTCTATCAGACACACAGACACTTGGTTTAAGGTGGAAGAACGCAGTGAGATACGAAGCTCCGTTTTTTTTGCCATTTGGCAGTGTGGACTATTACAGAGGAAGTTACACCGGTGGATACATTAGAGCCGGATGGCTCACAGGGCTATACCAAAATAAACTGAAACTGAATTAAATGATGTAAATGCGTTTCAAATATAAAACTGTCACAATTAAATTTGCTTTGGAAATAACTGCCATGACGGAGCCCGTATTGTCACGGAGAGGACATCACATTAAAAATACAGTAAAATCCTTCAGATCCGGAAGAATTATAGAGAAAATCTAATGCTTTCTGTAAACAATGAGAAACTCGAAGGGCAGAAAAGTACTTGTAGAATAAAAACAAATGAGGGAAATAGTAGTTGATGCAAAAAGTGATCTCTAGATGGCAAAAAGCACATTTGTGATCAGTGGATCCGGTCCTTTCCAGCATGCCTTGCATGCCGCATTACATTGTCACTCTGCGTGGATAATGCACACAGCCTAATTTGGACCAGAAGCTCAAAAGGGTCAACATTTGCAGCCATATTTTAGGTATGTTCTTAACTGCAATTGTGCACTCCATATAACCTAAGGGGGGTTGCATCTACTCCTTAATGATGGCCAAATAAGGCTTTAAAATTCCTTGGCTGGCCCGCACATCACGATCCCTCGGTTGGTTTGGTCATTGCAGCCATCGGCTTCTCATGCCTGATTTTCAGCTCGCGGTGAGGTGGCCCAAGCGGTATTGCATTCGCTGTGTGTTGTGGAGATTTGTGTTTCAAACTCGGTGGCCACTCCGGTTAATACTGTGGTGTGTCTTCTTTGGTTCTTTCGGTAAAGTCACGTAGAATGAGAATAAAATAATAAATTGATAAAATAAAATAGCACAATAATATTATCACGACGTTTCGGCCACAACACAAGCAGCCTCACATCAGGTGAAGGGACGAGACTGTGTTGTGGCCGAAACGTCGTGAGAATATTATTGTGTTATTTTATTTTATCAATTTATTATTTTATTCTCATTCTACGTGACTTTACCGAAAGAACCAAAGAAGATGAATCCTTGCAGTCACGAAATCTTTAAATCGAAACTGTGGTATGTATTAAGCGTAAAATATTTACAGGCTATCCGCTTTAACAGTGGACGTTAAAAGATCCTGTAACATTATTCGTGTGCCAGCATCATGGTCCAAGGTTGGCAAATTACATGCAAATTACTTATTTGGGGAGCACATATCAATCGTTCGCCTCCTTTTACAAAGACGTAGCAGTGACCTTGAATGCAAACGTTTTTAGAATCAGTGAGGCTTTTCTGAGTGACCCATGTAATAGTATGAATAATAACGTTGGGTTTACGTCAATCCGTGCTTGTGTGCAGGGCACTTGGCAGAGAGCAGTCAGCGGTAGTGTAGCGGTTAGCGCTCTGCGCTACGATCCCGGCGACTTGGGTTCGATTCCTTCGCACGGTCAACACCAGTGATGATTATCTGAACCGGTCCTGGGCCTCGCCTAGGTTGACTCGGAACTCAATTGAATGCCTGCTGCGGTGTGTAAACATCGCCACTGGGGAGACAAAGGCGGCCGGGCATGGCGCTGGCAACCCACCCCCTTGTGTGCCGTGCCGGCCTTCATCTGTGCTCCTCGCCAACAGCACTTGCCCCAACAGTCTGTTAAGGCTACATTGGAGATATGTCTTTGTGTTTTGTGTAGGGCCCCACGCTGTGCGTGGAGGGCATCGCGCTGAACATGTTCGACCGCGTGTGCGTGCGCGTGTCGCTGGATTCGTCCAACCTGCAGCACCAGCGGATCCGCATGCACCTCGTCCGCCCGGAGGTACTCACCGTGCGGCGCGACGCGCAACCTCGGAATACCACCGATTTGTATTGTGACCATGCTGCTGTTGCTGTTTGCTGCGCCAGCAGTAGTGCACAAAAAACAAACGCTCGCCGCATCGGAACGTCAGCGGGCCGAAAATTAATGGCACAAGCCACAGCATAGCGCTTGTTGCCATGCAACCCAAACTGTGGGACCGTATAGTAAACCCATAGAGACACAGAGATACATAGGAGATACAGAGAGACCCATTATGATTCCTAGATATTCATAGAGACTCATACAGATACATAGCAGTGCATTAAAAACAAGCTCCTGTACGATTGTGGCCATGCAACCCAAACTATGGACTACATTTTACACCACTGTAGTCTGCGCTCCTTGAATGGAGGGGGTGGCAAGATGACACAAACTCTCTCCTGAGGCTCTCCCGTAGCTATCAGACCCATACATTGGCATTTAGCCCCTGAACGTAATACCCATATAACACAGGAATAAAATATAAACTCCAGTCTTGGATGGAAAAAATATATGTATAGCTAGCATTTTGAGCCGCAGTCTGTTGTCCTATACCTCCTGTAACTGGCAAATTGGATATAACGCGATGATGAATGTATGAAGGAACGCATTTTTTGTATAACGCGGATCCAAACTGGATATAACTCGGTTGAATGAATGGAACTACGTCGCGCGAGTAGGAATAAGCGGTCGTAACGGCTGCCTCGGCGTAGCATCACACAAGGCGGGATGCTGCTGGATGCTTCTAGATGCTACCCACGTTCCTTAGTCTTTGTTCAGCCTGTGTTACGCATCTCACGCGTTATTGCAGACTGCGCTTTACCCCATATAATATATTATTTATTATAACACGATTTTTCCAAAACGCGGTGTTCTTGAGGTACGCAACTACCGTATTATAGAACAGACTATATATCCAAAGACTATGGGACACTATCCCTACCTATATCAGTTGTGACTGTCCGTGTGTTTAAATCCAGCTTGAAAACATCGTTATTAATTGGCTTTTCCTGGATTCTGATTGGTTATTACTGTGAGAGGAATCATTATGATTAGCTTTTATTGCATTTTGCATGCTGTGTAAAGTGTCAGTATCACTGTCATTATTGTTATTATCGGCTTTTACTTTATTTCTATTGGCTTGTATCTATACTTGAGTAGTTTTTTAATGTCCAGTGCTTTTTTGAGATATTTCGATATGCAAGGTGCTGTATAAAATAGATTTTTATTATGGCCCTAGTTCATTGCACAAGAAGAGCCATTATCTGAAACGTGACCTATTTAAATGATGAATGCGAGTTCTCAAGATACCAAGCTAAGTCAGGGTGTGGGAGCCTTGGTAGATATCAGATTTCTTAACAAAACTCCATGAGTCTGTTCTGCATGGGTTTCCTCCGGGTTCTCTGGTTTCCTCCCATATCTAAAAATAAGCATGCGTTGAAACTGGTATTAAGGTAGTTTACGTATCGCCATGGGCGGCAGGGTGGCACATTGGTAAACCCTTGTGTCTTGCAGCAAGAAAACTGGGTTTGATTCCCAACTAGAGTGTGTTACTGTGTGGAGTTGTCATCTTCTCTCTCCGTGTTCCTCAAAAGTCTTCAGACTTGGCGAAGTTTTTCAGTGTTAATAAGTGTAATGATAATGTATCACATTTGTTGGAAATACTCGCATATGTGTGTGTGAGAGCATTGGTGTAGTGGTTAGCACGCTGCGCTATGAACCCGGCAACCCAATTCCCACTCACCGCCAACACCAATGAGGATTATCTGAACTGCTGTTTTGCCTACCCAAGGTCAACTCTTTCTTAAATGAGTACCTGGTGCAGTGTGTAAACATCAGCACTGGGGAGAGGTGTTGGCCACTTACCCCCTCGTGGGCCATGCCGCCTAACAGCAGCACAGTCTGTTAAAGGCTTATTTGGGTGACTATCTTTGTTGTACGTTTGTGCCATTTGTGTGTCCGCTGTCACAGATTCCAGGCTACAACCCTGCGGAGTCCACCCCATGGGGCTCGCCTTCTCCCCGGCCTAAGAAACCCAGACAGCACTAGTGTATCGTGGATGCGGTGTCAACAAGATGTCGGAGGAGGTGCATGAGTGGGCACACACTCTGGGTTTTACATCTGCAGAGTTAATTAAGTGTACATTGTGCTCGCAAGCAGAGGTGAACAATTAAAAAAAAAAAGCAGTGGCGGTTATGAGAAATGTTTCCCTGAAGTAACAGACGGTTTGCACTCTGAACTTGCAATCCAGAGTTCACCGGTTCTTCGTTCTCCTGGCGCAGCGGTTCAAATGGTAGCGCATTTTTTTTTTTTTTTTTACCTTGCCAACCAGTACAATCAGCCAATTAAGGTGTATACGCGTCAAGATGTATGAAAGGTTTAGGATATCTTATGCCCCACTTCTTTGCCAGCCAAGACACTGACCCCCTTGTGATGAAGGTGATTTCACAAAAATATTGGTTACTGAATCGGTGGTGTGTATTGACTAACGCAGCAGTGTCCAACCCACAAAGCACTGTGATCCATTCTGGTATATCTCAACATGTTCCGTGATCTACCAGCAATATATGACCAACAGTTACCCGGATGGATTTAACCGACTAATAGAACACTGTAGACATGCCAAGTGCTAGTGCGATCTATTGGTTTAAAATATATATTATTAATCCATTAATTCTTAGTCGGGGATTTTGTTTTGCCATCTGCTATAACAAGAATTGCTTTATATTAGAGGTGTTTATTCCTATTTGTCCTGAGATCCACAATCAAAATCTTTTGCGATCATCCACCCATGGATCGCGATTCACATATCGGCTACCACTGATCTAACAGTTGAAAACCAGTTTAACACGTAGGCTTTCGCGACCAATATCCATAACACTGGTTTTTTGGGTTAGATCGCGTAATAAATATTTAAATGTGTCAGTAAACCCGCCACCACCCGACACAGCCAATTCGAAAGGTTTGTCACATTAACAGAACGTGCCAATTCGTTATTAGTAACATCACACCGGTGTCTTGGAGAGCAAAGCCACAACATTTACAATCTGAGTACAATGTTTCACCAGTAATTACAACCAGCTTCATCAGGCGACAGCCAGATTCGTGGAGAATCCTCGTTCCTTAATGCGCATGCATAATGTGTGTTGATTAACATATAAATAACCCAATCGGCAATGGATACCCATAGTCATATGCATTCATTGATTCCCCTCCCAATTCGCGAAAGAAGTGCTCACAAGTGATGGCTGTCGCCTGATGAAGCTAGTTAGTGCTGGCGAAATGTTGTACTTAGATTGTAAATGGTGTGGCTTTGCTCTCCAACACACTGGTGGACTGTACTAGTAACGAATTGACATGTTCTGTTTACGTGACAAACCTTACTAATTGGCTGTCGGGTGGTGGTGGGTTTAACAACACATTTATATATTTAAACGATCTAACACATAAAACGTGTATTATAGTTAAAAACCTACAATTGTGCCAGGTTTGGCCTGTCGCAGTGGGCCATTAGGGTGGCCACTCGGAGGGCAAAGCTCTGGGGAATCCGAGCAAGAGCTTCGAAGTATGATTGTGCACGGTGACACCCGCAGGGGTCTCGTGATGGATGGCAAATGGAAGATTTTTTATCGCGAGAGGATTCCCTGCAAGGGATGTTAGGTTACTTATTCTTGTGAGGATGCCATTTACTGTATGAAGGGGCAGCGGTCAGCTGCATAGAACAGAGTATAAAATTCCCCGAGCTGTTGCTGTTTAAATCGTCGGTTTAACGGAGAATTTCACCTCAGGTTTTTTTACACAGCTGCCCCACCCCTCATCGGACTCTGTGCAATCACACAAGGAATGTTTTTGGAAAAAATGTCGGTGTCAGAAAATTTTAAGGTTTAATCGTTTACAAATGCGCATTTCGTTACAGCTTCTCTTGTCCTTTAGACGTGCAAAGATAATTTCTGACAAAATATTGACACGTTTTCAAATTTTTTCGTAAATGGTCGTAACTTTGCTCACGTATATACAGTACTTGGGCAATAATTCTGAGCTCCTGGAGTAATGGTAAAGATTTAAGCGAGTTGATGTCTTTGCGACTTTGTGTAAATGTGTTTAACATTTTTTAGCTGAATCGTATATTTACAAGCATGTACACATGAGTTATACGCGTTTATATACAAAATTAAACCGATTTATTTTCCATGCATCTTCTGTTATTTTGGTTACTTTAAGTTACGTTTTCCACTGCTGGATGAACATCTCGCCACGTGATGTTGGATGTCAGGTTTAGTTTGACCATACTTCACCATGCTGGTCACTGTTGGATGATAATAATGTCCACTTGCAATGCACCACTGCGCAGTATTCACTTGCCTTCGAATCGAGTCCTGCACCGCCGTTTCACATGCAAATTTGATTCTCAATCCCTGGGCCAACTTGCTCCTGATTAGCATGCGATTTGCCACATTTCGATCTCGGAGGTGATTAAATGCGCCGGCTTCCAGGCTTGTTGAGCCGCTCGGAGCCCAATTAACAAAAGTTGTTGCCAAAGCAAAAGCGTGAGCTCGAATGTTTGTCCGTGTTCTTTTCAAACCACCAGTCGAACGCCGGCCTCTGCCCACTCCGACCGTGCGGAGGCCCTGGCCGTCGGGGAGGCCCTCATGGTGCCTCACGGCAAACGTGGGGCCCGGGTGGGCGCGTCGACGGTTGATCGCGTACAGGCGGTGCAACTCCCACAAATGAAACATCACACCTTGCTGATCTCGTGTCCAGGAGCATAAACGATCATCACGCAAACTCCGGTCATCCTCGCAGCAGCAGCTCTTGGCCATCGAACAAAGACGATCACCGCTTCCTTCCGATATTAGAAGCCACGAGCTATGAACGACTCGGAGGTTCGAGCAACCACAGCCGAGTGGGAAGGCAGCAGCAGCCCAGGCGGTGAGCCAGCTCCAAAATCCCCCAAGCACTGAAGTTCTCGATTTAGTACATTGAAAAACACGACGGTAAGTGAAACAACATAAATCGAAACCAATTTTGCCATTCACTTGAGGGGCCGTCCATGAATGACGTCACGCAATTTTTGACCTCTCGTCACTCGGCGTCACAAAAAGTCAGACCCCCCCTCAAATATGACGTCACACAGGTCTGCCCCCCCCCCGAAAACCATATTTCCATTTTGAAAATAAAACATGCTTCAACTATTGTCATTGTAGTGTGTGGCGCTGCACTGATGTTGTAGGAGTGTTATAACAATTAGTGTTATAACAATTTTATACTTAAAGTTGCGCATTTTGATGTGACGTCACATTTCTCAAACCCCTCCCCCTCGTCACACATCGTCACAAATGTCTGACCCCCCCCCCAAGGTGCATGACCGCGTTACCGTGTTCATTCTGTGAAGGGATGAGGAAAAGGAAGAGGGAAAAGCATCCAGCGTCGCCGCACGCAGGCAAGGTGTTTATCACACAGTGGTCAAAATATAAAAATACATATATGTAGTGGGTTCCACGGAGACTGGAGACGTCTTTAGAGGCAACGCAGTTTATTGGTAACTATGAACAGAACTCCCCTTAACTCCCACTATCTAGGGAGGTACAGCCTCCGGGCTAGCGTGCCCTCGCACTGATCAAACCTGGCTCTCAGCCCTCTGGCTATCTGTGCCCTAGGGGAGGATAACTGACCCGACCCAGCCAAGGTACGGGTCCTGACCACTGGTCCGCGCTCGGCCCCGACCCTTATAAAGATGTCGGGTCCTAGGGTCCTAGCTAGGCTGGTCTTCTGTTCTTCCTCTTCGGAACACTGCCCCGAGCTGTCCCAGAGGTGCCCCTTTAATACACCTCTCGGGGGCTCTCCGCCCCCGGTACCGCCCCCTCTCTAGAACCTTCCAGGGGGCTCTGGAAGAACCCCCCAACCCCTCACCTGGGGCCTGCCTCTCTCTGTCCTTCCCCAGCTCAGGGTGGCACCCCCTATGGGCTTGTGCCCGCAACTGCAGGTAAGTATACCGACGGTATAGGATGTGCATTTATTACGCTACATCTATGCGAGAGAGGTTGTGGACAAGAGTCTGCTCTGCGGGAAGCAAGCATTGCCATACGAATGAGATGAGCTCGCGTTCGATGCGGGCAGTCTTGAGGACGACCGTCGACAGGCACGCGTGGAGGCACGCCGTGGTCACAGCGCAGCGCCGACTCGTGTAGGTGGTGATGGCTCAGTTGTAGAGAGGAATGCCGGAGCTTCGAGCAGATGTAGCCGAATGTAGGATAGAGCATCTTGAGGAGCGTTGCCCTCGACCCCCTCCGGGAGGCCGTATGGTTTACTTGGCACTCCCGTCCCTTAGAGTCCAGTCTGATGTAAGCCTCCTCAGGTTCCAGCAGCCTGGCTTCGTAGGTCTTCATTGCACCGCTCTGCTCGTCTAGCATAGTCTGAAGGGTCATATGTGGCTGCCTCCTGAATCTTCACCCTCCTGCAAACCTTACTCGACATCTCGTTGAGGACCCGAAGAAGGGCAGTATTCTCTTTGTTTGTTTTTTTACAAAAGGGCTTGTAAGAGCTCTCGTTCCTCCCACCGGGATCTCTGGTGTCAACTTGAACGGGGGGGGGGGGGGGGAGACAAAGCTATGGCTTTTTTCCCAGGGGATCTGTCTTCCATGGAGCACAAAGATACAGGCGGAAGGTCTCTTTGGCCTAGCCATGAGGTCAGGCTCGAGTTGCTTACTGAGGACCCTACACCTAAGGAGGCTGTGGATCGCCCTAGGAAGCTCCAAAGTAGAAAACCAGCTTTCCAAGGCCCCCTATAAAGTGCCTGAGGCCAGGTAGAAAAATAAGAAAACTATCAAACAGGAAAGCGAGTGGTTATGTTGGGTCGAAAAAGGTAATGTTCTAATGTAGGGGTTGGAGCGGTCATTGCTGCTTACTCGGCCATGACGTCACTGCAACTCGTTTGATTTACACTTTTAAAATACAAAAATCACGACGTGTACTGAACATATTATTCCGAATCGGTTTTACCACCACTACCACCATGACACAGTGGCAAGGCTGGCACATAGCAGTGCAGCTGCTAGGCTGAATCATATGAATAAATATAATAAAATCTATAAATATCCTTTATGTACCCAGGAGAGCCACATTGAGTCTCGAGACTCATTATTAGCTCCGTGCTGCATTAAGATGTTTGGACAATTTCAAGCATCAGGGTTCGGCACGTAGGAGGAAACCGGAGAAACGCGCAGATGTTGTGAAGCTGGCTTGGTGGTAGAAGTCAGTCCAGAACATTTGGCCCCACACCTATCACTGTAACGAATCAGTGTTCTACGGTGGCATTCTAAGCGAGGACTGATTGTATTAAAATCTACTTTGATCTACTAATCGTAATGTATCAATAATGTTAACGTGTAACATGCCCCACGGTTTTTCTTAATCTGGAAGGAGAGAACAACGGATGATCTGTGTGCTGATGATGTTGGTGATGATCTCGTAATGGCTGTTCACTTCGAGGAGTGGGAGAGTCTGATGGTGAACCTGGATCGTGCCAATAAGAGGTAGGGCCTTACCATTCGCCCTACCAAATAAATCAAAGCAGTACCTGCCTTGATATTTTGTATGTCTTCAAGGACTCCACCCCCTCAACTCCGCATGATAGGTAGTTGTGGAAAGAGTGGAGGTATTCCCATATCTGGGCAGTTGTTCATGACCAGCTCCAATTTCAGAGCGAAGGTCTTACTCTGAATTAGTTCAATGGCATATCCTTTTTTCAGCTGCATAGCGCTGTATAAAAGTTACATGGCCTATCACTTCATAAAAAGCTCTGGTTCTTTTCTGCCAAACTTGTCCTCTCCCTCCCAGCTATAACCTCCCGAAAGCAACATGTGACCTTTGTTTTGGCGTGACAAACACCAGTGAAAGCAAAACACCGAAAGTGTAATGACTACACGTAATGCAAGAATCTCAGTTGTATTTCTCAACGGGTATTGAATATGAAGTCCCAGGAGGGGGTGTCGATGCATCTCCCAACAGCATCCCTGGTGGTGCTGGGGAATGTTGGTGGGAAAAGCCATTAGGCTGATGTATTTAAACATCGTATTCTGATTTATGTGGAGACACAAAAAGCGAGTTATGCTTCTACAGTATTTGCTTGTGCAAAGCATGGACAATCATTGCCACAGAGAAAGAATCAGCTCGGTGGCTAGGAGATGTTAACTACCTCACCTGGTATAGAGGAGGCCGAGGGTTTGATCCCGACTCTGATGCCTTTATAAGGAATACCTTGGATATCGAGGTGGTTACATTTTTGGAAAGTGCAGCAAAAGCCAAAAGCGTGATATTCAATACTTAAGCTTGACCTAAATAATGAGCTTACATACACGGCAACCAAAAATAGACACATCACAATAGAAATGTGCTGTACTGAATGCCAAATTTACTACTATAATGAGCCAAGAATGTCTGTGTCCCGCGCGTGACGTCACTCCACGTCGAGCAGGCCCCCTCATTAATACTCATGAATAGACTAATCTCTCACAATACAAAGGCCACTGCCACAGCCATTGACATGCTAATCTTACAATACAAAGGCCACTGCCCCAGCCTCTGTGGTTGGACCATCTCTAGCTCCACCCACCTACCTTGATGCACTCATCTCAAGCCTATATAAGACCTTGTCTCAGCAACTTTCGGGTGACGTCACTCCACATGGGGGGGGGGGGGGCGAGGTGCCTCCTCCCCCCTCCTCAGCGTCAACTTAGAAACTCACTACAAAGGCAGAACCCTCACGTCACGCGATCTCCCTAACGCTATTGAGACATCAAAGTAAAAAGGACGTCATGATGAACAAGGGATTATAATCTTTAAATGAAATAGGTCTGTCACCGCGGCCTTACAAATTGCACACAAATGGATGCAATGAATATCATTTCGCGGTCTGATTTACTGCAATAGATTTACTGCAATACACCCATCCTTGGACGGGCAAAAGGCTAGTAAATAAATAATCCCCTCGCCTGCTCCCCACCACAATATCACACAATGATATAGTACTTCCTTGTACAGTATACCCGCTAAAGACCAAAACTAATTCCCATGATAGGTAAATTGATATACATAGAGCTTGCCGGCGATAGGTCTAAACCACGAACTATGAACTCGTGATATTCAAGGGTCTCCCGTATTTGGAGTGTGCATGTTCTCCCCATGGTCACATATCCTTTTCTCCAGGTCCTCCGGTTTTTTTCTCCACATCTAAAAACATGCGTTAAGATAATTACTGCTATAAATATTCACATAAGCCACTACGTTGAGCAATCATATGTGGCCAGGCTGCTTCTGGAAAAGAGCTATATATCTCGGTGGGCCTTACCTGGTCAAATAAAAATATGTCGCTTACAGGAGCTGAATGGATTGCCACATCACAGGGACGCAAGGAATCGCAGCATGGAGAGGGCTTCATCCAGCAGTGGATTGATCCTGGTTTATGTTTTGCAAATAGTAAACGTAAGCGTGCACTTCCAAATGAAGGTGTTTAAAGTATCTGTTTATCTTCTTTGGTTCTTTCGGTAAAGTCACGTAGAATGAGAATAAAATAATAAAATAAAAATAAGACAATAAAATTCTCACGACGTTTCGGCCGCAACACAAGCGGCCTTCTTCAGGTGAAAGAACATAACTGTCGGGACGACAGTGCTTCAATGAGTGCTGCTGAGATTCGTGGCGTCTTTTAAGCTCGGTGATAGGTGTGAATGACCTAGAAAGCAGGAGAATTTAGCATTGAAATAGCTAGGGATTAGCTTGTGACAAAAAATAGCTGTGTTAAAGTCAAAGTTTACATATCAACAGAGGCATTTAGTATATGGACGCTAAAGGGCCTCCAACTACCCAACTATCATACAGTAAACCAATGTGGGAAAAAACTAAGTCTATATTACATCAGTATAATAATTGTACTTGATATATTCTTCAATAAGCTGAGCTATTAATCACAAAGCAACTGGGTATACACTACACTATATAAACAGGTCCCTGCAGGGTGGGCTGGTAGGAACATTGGAATTTTGTCTATTGCAGGTTGGTACACTCAGTTTACAACTTCGTTCCTTCCAGTATTAATACCATATAGTAAAACCAATGAAAACCAAAATATAAACTACCTCAATGTTTTGATTTAAAGCTTTCGTGACTGCAGTAATTCATATTCTTAGTTTTTTTGGTAAAGTCACGTTGAAGGGAAACAACAAAATAATAATATATATAAAACAAAAAAATTCTCACGACGTTTCGACCATAACTCAAACGGTCGTCTTCAGGTGTGTTGGTTTGCATAAATTTATTTTTAAACGGCGCATTTATTTATTTATAAAAACGTTAGCGCCACGCGCAACGATTTGGCAGTTTATTTAGGACTAGTCCATCTATATTCTGAAAAGAGGAGGGGGGAGACGACATTTTTTATAATGTATGCTGTCTGAAAGCCACTGTAAGCGTGAACAATCAATTAAGACCTGAAATGGTTTATCAAATCTTTCCAATGATTGCTAAGATAGAATCCATCTTCTCGGTTGAAATTGTCTCTGTGCTTGTATATGTGGATAGCCTCATGAACGAATCTCTCATGGAAGCCAGATGGCTTACAAAGAACTTCTGTCTTGGAAAAGTCAATGGCATGTGAGCCTACTGAATTAGAACAATGATCTGCCACGGCCGAGGTGTTGGTCCTACCGTGTTTGTCCTACCGTGTTTAAGGTCTGCTTTGTGTTCACGAATGCGGTCCGAGACATGGCGTTTGGTTTCTCCAATGTAACTACTACCACAGAGGCAACTTAGTTTGTAGACACCAGGGTATTGTATGTCCGGAATCACATCTTTTACAGACGGAACCAGATCACGGATTTTATGTAATGTGTTGAAACGGACCTGGATCTTGTGTTTATTCAAGATTTTGGAGATTTTTTTGTGATCCCCGCAATGTAGGGTAAAGTGATGGTTTTGAAAGGCTCCTCAAGAGGGTTCTTCTTCATGGTTTGAGTGATAGCTTTGCGGATTGTATAGTCGGAGTAACCATTAGCCCTAAGAGCTTGGTGTACGTGCTTGAGTTCACTGCTTATGTGTTCCTGGTCGGATATGCATTTATAAATAAATAAATGCGCTGTTTAAAAATAAATTTATGCAAACCAACACACCTGAAGACGACCGTTTGAGTTATGGTCGAAACGTCGTGAGAATTTTTTAGTGTTTTATATATATTTTATTATTTTGTTGTTTCCCTTCAACGTGACTTTACCGAAAAAACTAAGAATACCTCAATGTTATCAATAAACTCTATATACTCTCCAATCAGCTGAGCCACCAACAATAAGTCGTTATATATCACAATGCCATATTGCAAAAAATGGCGGTTTTTCTTCCCATCAACGACCAGCACCACGGACAACGAACGAGCTTCGTTCAGACGGACGACTCAATCCATGCTCGGGAACGGAAGAGGGAGAGAGACAGCCATAATGCGTTGTTATTCTCCATGTTATAAACCATACCATTAACCGTGGTGTGAGAGGTATTAAGAGGCAATATCAGCGAAAGAGCTGCGGTCTGACGGTAACCGTAAAATACAATTAATTAAGAACCATTGTAAAGATGTTTTAAACCATTTCGGAACTTCATTAGATTTATTGGCTGGTTGGGGAGGCTATATTAAGTTTGCGAGGTCTGAAACTCCAGGCCAAACATAAACTTCCGTTATCTCCGAAAAAGTAAGATGGATTGATGACCAAGCTGTGGAGGTCTGCCTAAATTCATGAGATGTCCATTGTTTCACAAGAGATAGCATGACTCGGATAAGAAATACACTATTAATTCTTATACACTGGTCCATGCATACAATTAGTATATTAGTGGACTACGTTAGAGAAGGAGAAGATCAAGGGAGTAGAGGAGAAGAGGAGGGCCGGGGTGCCCGGAGCCCAGAGAGTGCCCAGAGGGGCCAGAGAGCCAGGGGCAACCCTCATGTTTATGTTGGCTGGATAGCATGTGCTCCCGTGCATGTGAGGTTACTCTCAACAGAAGTCGTTCCTTGCACGAGAATGGCTGAAACGCTGAGTAACCACTCAGAGGTATAGTGGTTAAGCAGTGGAGACGATATAGTGGAAAAACAGTGGAGATTTCTGAAATATAGAAGACTTATAGTGTGTTGCTAAAAAAATCTTGGAGGAAAGAGAGGATACATGTGTGCCTCTTGGAGAAGGAAAGGCATTGCTCAAAACTGTGCTGCAAGGTCACGTGCCATGAATCACATGAGTTTAGAAAAAACGTGACTGTAAACCAACAAGCTTGTGAATAATTATCATGGTGAAGACACCTCTATACGTTGGATACTGAAGGAAAACCATCGTGCTACGCATCGTTAAAGCACAACAACACCTGACATTTGAGAAGTACAATTTCATCGTTCTACACATCGTCAATACCCTACAACACCTGGAAAGTCACCAGCTGCATCAAGCATCTGCCTGTTGTATTGTTCGAAAGACACTGTGTGTAACGACTTTACATCCACCGGCACAGCGGATTTCTAAACGCCTGCCATGTCACCTTCTCAACACTAGCGTCAGAGACCGTCTGATACAGACTGAAAGCTGATTTCCTTTGTTGCACTGTTTGTCTTTTCATGAATGTCATATTGTGCACTGGGTTATGCCTTATTAACCTAAATTCTGAATTTAGCTATTCATGTATTTCTATTACAGTATCACATATTCTTTGGACCAAGTGTCAATTGCCTATTTGATGACTGGTACTCTGATTATTTTTTACAAATAAGGAACTTGTTTTATTTAAAATGTGTATGTGTGTGTGGTTGAACAGTGTAACAAATCCATGCGTTACATGTGTAGTGTTGCAGCGCCGACCTGGGCAAGGCCTATGATACAATCAGTAGGCCAGGGCTCTGGATTGTTATTCGTGTTTTCAGAGTCCCTTACCATCTGCTCACAATGAGTAAGGACCTTCACGATGGTGGGCAGGCCCGGATAAAGTTGCGTGCCCGGGAGTCAGATCAATTGCCTGTTTACAGTGGGGTGTGACAGGGATCTACAGTGAGGGAAAAAAAGTATTTGATCCCCTGCTGATTTGTACGTTTGCCCACTGACAAATACATCATCAGTCTATAATTTTAATATTAGGTTTATTTGAACAGTGAGAGACAGAATAACAACAACAAAATCCAGTAAAATGCATGTTAAAGATGTTATAAATTGATTTGCATTTTAATGAGGGAAGTGAGTATTCGACCCCCTCTCAATCAGAAATATTTCTGGCTATCAGATGTATTTTATACAGGTAATGAGCTGAGATTAGGAGCACACTCTTAAAGGGAGTGCTCCTAATCTCAGCTTGTTACCTGTATAAAAACACCTGTCCACAGAAGCAATCAATCAATCAGATTCCAAACTCTCCACCATGGCCAAGACCAAAGAGCTCTCCAAGGATGTCAGGGACAAGATTGTAGACCTACACAAGGCTGGAATGGGCTACAAGACCATTGCCAAGCAGCTTGGTGCGAAGGTGACAACAGTTGGTGTGATTATTCGCAAATGGAAGAAACACAAAAGAACTGTAAATCTCCCTCGGCCTGGGGCTCCATGCAAGATCTCACCTCGTGGAGTTGCAATGATCATGAGAACGGTGAGGAATCAGCCCAGAACTACACGGGAGGACCTTGTCAATGATCTCAAGGCAGCTGGGACCATAGTCACCAAGAAAACAATTGGCAACACACTACGCCGTGAAGGACTGAAATCCTGCAGCGCCCGCAAGGCCCCCCTGCTCAAGAAAACTCATATTCATGCCCGTCTGAAGTTTGCCAATGAACATATGAATGATTCAGAGGACAACTGGGTGAAAGTGTTGTGGTCAGATGAGACCAAAATGGAGCTCTTTGGCATCAACTCAACTCACCGTGTTTGGAGGAGGAGGAATACTGCCTATGACCCTAAGAACACCATCGCCACCGTCAAACATGGAGGTGGAAACATTATGCTTTGGGGGTGTTTTTATGCCAAGGGGACAGGACAACTTCACCGCATCAAAGGGACGATGGACGGGGCCATGTATAGTCAAATCTTGGGTGATAACCTCCTTCCCTCAGCCAGGGCATTGAAAATGGGTCATGGATGGGTATTCCAGCATGACAATGACCCAAAACACACGGCCAAGGCAACAAAGTAGTGGCTCAAGAAGAAGCACATTAAGGTCCTGGAGTGCCCTAGCCAGTCTCCAGACCTTAATCCCATAGAAAATCTGTGGAGGGAGCTGAAGTTTCGAGTTGCCAAACGTCAGCCTCGAAACCTTAATGACTTGGAGATGATCTGCAAAGAGCAGTGGGACAAAATCCCTCCTGAGATGTGTACAAACCTGGTGGTCCAACTACAAGAAACGTCGAACCTCTGTGATTGCCAACAAGGCTTTTGCCACCAAGTACTAAGTCATGTTTTGCACAC
Organism: Petromyzon marinus; assembly: GCF_048934315.1. Taxonomy (NCBI): domain Eukaryota; kingdom Metazoa; phylum Chordata; class Hyperoartia; order Petromyzontiformes; family Petromyzontidae; genus Petromyzon; species Petromyzon marinus. Next base: position 3,024,164 of record NW_027423677.1, on the reverse strand, counting down.
GGGTCAAATGCTTATTTCCCTGATTAAAATGCAAATCAATTTATAACATTTTTTACATGCGTTTTTCTGGATTTTGTTGTTATTCTGTCTCTCACTGTTCAAATAAACCTACCATTAAAATTATAGACTGATCATTTCTTCGTCAGTGGGCAAACGTACTAAATCAGCAGGGGATCAAATACTTTTTCCCCTCAATGTATGTGAGGAGTCTGTGGGTCGCAACATCACGTACGGCTGGAAGTAGGACATTCCAGACTAAGAGGGTTAATGATGGCAATGTCAACGATACTGAACCAGCCAGCACAACTCACTGCCAATAACACATATCACATATTCTTAGTTTTTTCGGTAAAGTCACGTTGAAGAGAAACAACAAAATAACAAAATATATATAAAACAATAAAAAATTCTCACGACGTTTCGACCATAACTCAAACGGTCATCATCAGGTGTGTTGGTTTGCATAAATTTATTTTTAAACGGCACATTTATTTATTTATAAAAAAACGTTGGCGTCACGCGCAGCGATTTGGCAGTTTGCCCAGGACTAGTCCATCTATTTTTTTTTTTAAAAGAGGAGGGGGGAGACGAAATTTTTTATAATGTATGCTGTCTGAAAGCCACTGTAAGCGTGAACAATCAATTAAGAACTGAAATGGTTTATCAAATCTTTCCAATGATTGCTAAGATAGAATCCATCTTCTCGGTTGAAATTGTCTCTGTGCTTGTATATGTGGATAGCCTCATGAACGAATCTCTCATGGAAGCCAGATGGCTTACAAAGAACCTCCGTCTTGGAAAAGTCAATGGCATGTGAGCCTACTGAATTAGAACAATGATCTGCTACGGCCGAGGTGTTGGTCCTACCGTGTTTAAGGTCTGCTTTATGTTCACGAATGCGGTCCGAGACATGGCGTTTGGTTTCTCCAATGTAACTACTACCACAGAGGCAACTTAGTTTGTAGACACCAGGGTATTGTATGTCCGGAATCACATCTTTTACAGACGGAACCAGATCACGGATTTTATGTAATGTGTTGAAACGGACCTGGATCTTGTGTTTATTCAAGATTTTGGAGATCTTTTTTTGTGATCCCAGCAATGTAGGGTAAAGTGATGGTTTTGAAAGGCTCCTCAAGAGGGTTCTTCTTCATGGTTTGAGTGATAGCTTTGCGGATTGTATAGTCGGAGTAACCATTAGCCCTAAGAGCTTGGTGTACGTGCTTGAGTTCACTGCTTATGTGTTCCTGGTCGGATATGCATTGGGCTCTATGATACAGAGTCTTGATGAGAGAATTCTTCTGTGATGGATGGTGGTGGGAATCCGGTTTCAGATAAGCATCCGTATGGGTAGCTTTCCTGTAGACAGAGTGGCTCATTGAACCATCAGGTCTCTTTTTAATTAGGACATCCAAAAAAGGTATCTTGCCATCTATTTCGACTTCCATGGTAAATCTGATGGCTGGGTGTATGGAATTGATGTGGTCGAAGAATTGGTCTAGAGCAGGCCGGCCATGTGGCCAGATGACAAAAGTGTCATCCACGTACCTCTTCCATAAGGTTGGGCGCAGAGTGGCAGTCTGGATGGCGTCAGTCTCAAATTTCTCCATGAAAATGTTAGCTATAACTGGAGAAAGGGGGGAGCCCATTGGGGTGCCCTCAGTTTGTTTGTAGAAAGTTCCATTCCAAGTGAAGTATGTATTGGTTAAACAGTGTCTCACCAGGGGGGGTACCTCAGTGTTTAGTCCTTGATGAACCAAGTCTTCAATGATTGCAATGGTGTCAGGTACAGGAACCTTGGTGAATAAGGAAACTACATCAAAACTGACAAGCAGGTAGTCTGGGGACAGGGAAATACCCTTGATTGTTGATACCAGGTGAGTAGAATTTTGTACCGCAGAGGTGGTCTTTCCAGTGAAAGGACGCAGGATTTCAGACAAAAAACGAGCTAGTTTGTAGGTGGGGGAGCTGATAGTAGAGACTATGGGACGAAGAGGTGTATCAACTTTATGTATTTTTGGTAAGCCGTATAATCTTGGTGGCCTGGCAGCAGAAGGTTTCAACGAAAACTGTTTAGATTGATCAATTAATGCGGTTGAATCAGAAATTATTTTGTTGGTTTGTGTGACGAGGCTGTTGGTGGGATCTCTTTTTATTTTTGTATAACTACCATCGTCGAGTAATTATTTAATTTTGTTGTTGTATTCTATTTTATCCATGATGACAGTAGCATTGCCTTTGTCAGCTGAGAGAACTACAATATCATTCCTCTTTTTTAATTTATATAATTCAAAACGCTCATCTTTGCTGAGGTTGCTAGCTGGCATCTTAGCGTTTTGAGGGTTGCAGCGATTTCAGATCTTGCTACGTCTGCAGCGATGTGACCCATTACATAAAATCCGTGATCTGGTTCCGTCTGTAAAAGACGTGATTCCGGACCTACAATACCCTGGGGTCCACAAACTAAGTTGCCTCTGTGGTAGTAGTTACATTGGAGAAACCAAACGCCATGTCTCGGACCGCATTCGTGAACATAAAGCAGACCTTAAACACGGTAGGACCAACACCTCGGCCGTAGCAGATCATTGTTCTAATTCAGTAGGCTCACATGCCATTGACTTTTCCAAGACGGAGGTTCTTTGTAAGCCATCTGGCTTCCATGAGAGATTCGTTCATGAGGCTATCCACATATACAAGCACAGAGACAATTTCAACCGAGAAGATGGATTCTATCTTAGCAATCATTGGAAAGATTTGATAAACCATTTCAGTTCTTAATTGATTGTTCACGCTTACAGTGGCTTTCAGACAGCATACATTATAAAAAATTTCGTCTCCCCCCTCCTCTTTTCAAAAAAAAAAATAGATGGACTAGTCCTGGGCAAACTGCCAAATCGCTGCGCGTGACGCCAACGTTTTTTTATAAATAAATAAATGTGCCGTTTAAAAATAAATTTATGCAAACCAACACACCTGATGATGACCGTTTGAGTTATGGTCGAAACGTCGTGATAATTTTTTATTGTTTTATATATATTTTGTTATTTTGTTGTTTCTCTTCAACGTGACTTTACCGAAAAAACTAAGAATATGAATTACTGCAGTCACGAAAGCTTTAAATCAAAACATATCACATAATTCACCCTTAAGCAATTGTTCAATCAATTAATTGAATCACTACAATGAAAACCAAAGAATCTCCCAGAACAAACACTTCGCACTCTCCTCCGTCAGCCACCTGCATCGAGAATAGAAACGCATCAGTCCAGCAGTGGATAAAACCTGGCGTCGGAGGTATGGGGGGGGCGGCGGCTTACACTTGCGGTGGACAGCAGGCTGCATGCAGTAGCCATCGCAGATCAAGCGGTAGAACTTGTCATCGACTGCCATGCGCCAGGGTAATGGGCCTCTCCTACACCCACACACATCACACTGAGCGGCACACACGTCACACCGAGGAGCACGCACGTCACACACCGAGGAGCACGCACATCACACACCGAGCAGGTTGCACAGGTCTCCTTTATCAAGACAAACGTGGAGCAGATTACAACTACAACTCTTCTACGCCTGTCACAATGCCCCCCTCTCCCCCCCCCCAGTTTATGGGGGGCCGCGGGCCTCACTCCACCCCTTCGCGTCAGCCCCCCCTAATAAATGGTCCGGTTGCATTGTGAATGCACCACTCGAATGACGTGCAGTCCCGTGGCGCACTGTAACGGGCTCGTGATTTACTCACTAAAATTCAATGTAAAAAAATAAAAACGATCCCAAGACATTATTTAAAATAAAGTATGGCCATCGTGTGTCAGCATCACAGGCGAAAATTGGCATGTAAAAAAAAAACTTCACTCCGAATCACTCAATTGGGATTGCTCGCAGCAAACAGCACTTGACCTGCTTGCAGGTTAGGTGCTGAATAACCGTGTGTCACACAGAGAACAGTTGCCACTGAGGGTGCCCTTTTAAAATGCTTGAGATGAGATGTGATTATCGCGTGTAAATGTGCACACTAAAATAAAAAAAAATCATAATTATAAGCGAACTATTATCGTTTCAGGTGGCAGGGTGTTGCAGCGGTGATCTTTGACCCTCGCAACAAGAAGGGCCTTGGTTAATCATCCGACTGGCACTTTGCGGATGTATGGGTTATCCACTTTGCTCACGTAGCTAGAAAACACACAATCACAATGTAACTGGGTATTGGCCAAGCATCCCAATGCTAAAGTTACCTGCAAATTACTTCACTGGGATGACACTCGGCAGCAGAGCCGGATGATGACATTGCTGGGGCCCTATGCCATTGTCAAGCTTAAGAGGCCCCTTCTATGAATGCCTGTATATTTTTGTCAGCAGAATGAAAATAACTGCTTTGGAGAGTCTTTTTTTCTCACCGATCTTAATTTTTTAAAAGAATTATGTTAAAACTCGAAACCTCGTGTCCATTTCTTGTTTCGTATTTAGAGTCCCCCCCCCCCACTCTCTTAATGCGAGGCCCTAAGCTGTAAGTGTAGCCGGTGTGAGCTCGCCTGTGATGAATAACACGTATAATTGCGCACTCTTATTTTCTATGGGTGGCCAGGAGAATGTATTATTATTTAAGTGAATGCAATGGTGATCAGGGGATTGGACCCAGAGCCCCACGTACACAGTAGAATACAAGGGAACGCCCACAGTACAGATTTGAGCTGACCTCCGGATTGAGAAATTGAACTGTGTTGTGACGTGGAGGGTGTTTCTGAACGCTATTGTGACCGACCCGTCCCGACGGGAGGAGAGAGGACAGGGTGGACCGGCTGCATGAGCTTACTCTCCGGCACTGCACAGCACAACATCGCCTCCCTACTGCAAAAAAACTCGGCAGGACCCTCCTGAAAATAAAAGTCTTCGGAATCAGTGAGGCCTGTCCTTGGGAGGACAGGCGTAGTCTTGGTCGTCACAAGCAAACATTTGTTTCTCCATATTAATTTGTATCTCCGGGTTACCATCAGGGCTGGGCGCTGCAAGCTTAGCTTCTGAGATCTGATGAGACTGGTAGCCGTTTTTTAAAAGGTAATTTCGGCACGTGGAGCCCAAGCATGCAACAACTTTACGCAACTTCTTGGTTCTTTCGGTAAAGTCACGTAGAATGGAAATAAAATAATAAAAAATAAAACATAAAAAAATTCTCACGACGTTTCGGCCACAACACAAGTAGCCTTCTTCAGGTGAAGGAACAGAACTGTCGGGACGACAGCGCTTCAATAACTGCTGCTAAGATTCGCAGCGTCTTTTAGGCTAGTTGTGAGAGGTAAAGCGCCTTGACAAAGGAGTTTACATATCAAACAGGATAATTTAGCATTGAAATAGCTGTGTTAAAGTGTTGGATCAACAGGGTGTTAAAGTCAGAAATTAGCATGTAACTGGGAGATTAGCATGATGTTAATGTGAGGGTTTAGCATGCGACTGGTCACGGAAATAGCTATATTAAAGTCAAAGTTTACATATCAAGCGAGGCATTTAGTATATGGACGCTAAAGGACTGCAACTACCCAACTATCATACAATAAACCGATGTGGAAAAAAAACTAAGTATAAACTACATCAATATAATAAATGTACTCAATATGTTCTTCAATATGTTGAGCTATAAACATAAAGTAACTGTGTATACACTACACTATATAATGAATACCATATAGTTAACGAATTAATACAACTAAAATATAACTACATCAATGTTATCAATAAACTCTATATACTCTCCCATCAGCTGAGCTGCTAACAATAAGTCATTATACATTACAATGCCCTATGGCGAAAAAATGGGTGGCGGTTTTTTCCTTCTTTCAAACGTTAGCACCATGGAGAGCGACGAGCCTCGTTCAGACGGACGAGTCCATCCATGCTCGGAACGGAGGAGGGGGGAGAAACAGCCACGATGCGCTGCTCTGTCCTGTGTTGCGTTACAACCATGCCATAAACTAGACTACTATACATTGTAATGTTATACCTTCCAATCTAAACTACATTGTATAATATCGTATACACAGCCCAATGTAAGCTCGAACATTATGCATGAAATTGATATGTCTCCAACTAAAATTTTCCAACATTACACGACTATTCACCATAATATACACTACCATAGACAAACCCACCCTTGAATTATACAATGCGTTACTTTACACTACCCTATCCTTTAGACTGTAAAATGTTAGACTTGTAATATTACACTATGTATTATTCTACCAACCCTACTGTATACCACACTGCTGTATATTCAATATACAATTACGATACTATATATTGCCTCATGAATTATGTTAAACATTACAATGTTATACTATTTATTATTATATAACATGCTATAAACCATACCATTGACCGTCGTGTGAAAGCTATTAAGAGGCAGTGCCAGCGAATGGACTGCGGTCTGAAAGTCACCATAAAATACAATCAATTAAGGACCGAAATGGTTTATAACATCTTTCCAATGGTTACTAAGCCAGAATCCATCTTGTCGGTTGAAATTGTCTCTGTGGTTGTATATGTGGATGGCCTCATGAACGAATCTCTCATGGTAGCCGGATGGCTTGCAGAGAACGTCCGTCTTGGAGAAGTCAATGTCATGTGAGCCCACTGAATTATAACAGTGATCTGCCATGGCTGAGGTGTTCGTCCTACCATGTTTCAAGTCTGCTTTATGTTCACGGATGCGGTCCGAGATATGTCGTTTGTTTTCTCCAATGTAACTGCTACCACAGAGGCAACTTAGTTTGTAGACGCCCGGGTACTGTATGTCTAGAACCACATCTTTTACAGACGGAACCAGATCACGGATTTTATGTACAGTGTTGAATCGGACCTGGATCTAGTGTTTATTCAGGATTTTGGAGATCTTTTTTGTGACCCCCGCAATGTAGGGTAAGGTGTTGGTTTTGAATGGCTCCTCAAGAGGATTCTTCTTCATTGCTGGAGTGATGGCTTTGCGGATTGTGTAGTCGGAGTAACCATTAGCCTTGAGAGCTTGGTGTACGTGCTTGAGTTCACTGGCAATGTGTTCCTGGTCGGAAATGCATTGGGCACTATGGTATAGAGTCTTGATGAGGGAGTTCTTCTGGGATGGATGGTGGTGGGAATCCGGTTTTAAGTAAGCATCCGTATGGGTAGCTTTCCTGTAGACAGAGTGGCTCATTGAACCATCAGGTCTCCTTTTAATAAGGACATACACAAAGGGTAGCTTGCCATCTTTTTCGACTTCCATGGTAAATATGATGGCTGGGTGTATGGAATTGATGTGGTCGAGGAATTGGTCTAGAGCAGGCCGGCCATGTGTCCAGATGATAAAAGTGTCATCCACGTACCTCTTCCATAACGTCGGGCGTAGAGTGGCAGTCTGGATGGCATCAGTTTCAAATTTCTCCATGAAAACGTTGGCCCCCGTGGTGCCTCACCACAAACGTGGGGCCCGGTCAGCCGCGTCGACTGTCGTGATCGCGTACAGGTGGTGAAACTGCCACACATGAACCATGATACCTTGCTGATCTCGTGTCAAGGAGAATAAACCAGCAGCCTGTCGCTAGCAATGGGAATGATCGGTAAGGGAACACATTGGGCTCTACAGAGGCACTCCACTATTATACACCACTACTATACAGTAAACATTGTGCTCTATGGAGGCCTGTCGTTAAGGGATTACTCGTTAACATGGGGTGGTCGTTAAGAGGGGTTCTATTGTATATAACAAGTTTAAATATTTAATAAGTTAATAGAGAGTACTCAACTGAGATGGCGGAGGAGTTTGCTAAACTCACAATACAAAGACCACTGTCCCAGCCTCTGTGGTTGGACCATCTCTAGCTCCACCAACCTACCTTGATGCACCTATCTCAGGCCTATATAAGACCTTGTCTCAGCAACTTTCTCTCTCACCTGACCTGAAGACGATTGCTTGTGTTGCGATCGAAACGTCGTGATATTTTTATTATTTTTTATCTACGTGGCTTTACCAAAGGACCCATAGAATATAATCATAAACAGGTTACGTCCTCTACATGGACCCCCCCCCCCCTCATTATTAATCATGAACAGGTGACGTCCTCCAAATGGACACCCCCCTCCATTGATAATAATTAGCGGGTGACATCACTCCACATGGGGGGGGGGGGCGAGGTGCCTCCTCTCCCCTCCTAAGCGTCAACTTATAAACTCACTACAAAGGCAGAACCCTCACGTAACGCGATCTCCATAACGCTATTGAGACATCTAAGTAAAAACAACGTCATGATGAACAAGGGATTATAACCTTTAAATGAAATAGGTCTGTCACCGCGGGCTTACAAATTGCACACAAATGGATGCAATGAATATCACTTCGCGGTCTGCTTTGCGCTTGCAAGTTTCAGATTTACTGCAATACACCCATGCTTGGACGGGCAAAAGGCTAGTAAACAAATAATCCCCTCGCCTGCTCCCCACCACGATATCACACGATGATATAGTACTTCCTTGTACAGTATACCCAATAAAGACCAAATCTAATCCCCATGATAGGTAAATTGATATACATAGAGCTTGCCGGCGATAGGTCTAAACCACGAACTATGAACTCGTGATATTCAAGGGTCTCCCGTATTTGGAGTTTGCATGTTCTCCCCATGGTCACGTTGGGATAATGACTGCTATGAATTTTCACATAAGCCACCTCGTTGAGCAATCATATGTGGCCAGGCTGCTTCTGGAAAAGAGCTATGTATCTCAGTGGGCCTTACCTGGTCAAATAAAAATAGGTTGCTTACAGGAGTTGAATGGATTGCCACATCACAGGGATGTGAGGAATCGCAGCATGGAGAGGGCTTTATCCAGCAGTGGATTGAGTGTTCTTGTTGAAACGTGTGTACTTAATATTTCTCTGATGTTCTTTTAGTCTCGTGCTGATCATTTGTCCTGTTTGCCCAACATAACATTTGCCACAAGTGCAGTTAATCCTGTACAAACCTTCTGTTGATAGCTTAGGTAATACATATTTTATACCAGAAGTCGAGTTCAAGAAACATAAGTACGTTTTTATTTCAACTGAAATGTATATACATATATAAATATACATGTCCATACAACCACGTCTCAATGTCTATGTCTGGGAGAACACGCTAGTTTCTCCCTCTGTGGAGTCTCCACCACTTTTCTTTCTTCTTGTTTCCCAGCTCCTCGTCTTGGTGCTCCTTCCCTCTGTCTCCTCCTCGTTCATTCTCCTCTTCATCTTTCTCCAGCTGCCGTGTGCAGCACATGAAGCTCCAAATTGCCCAACGCCAGAAACTGTTCTTTCTCTCTCCCTTAGAAGATGGGATGTGCTTAATCTCTTTCTTCTCTTCCTGAACACTCTCTGCCCTCCAAGGTTGCTCACATCTTCCTTCCTCATTCACCACTTCCTGCTTTGTATCGTCTTCAATCGTGTCGACTTCCTTCAGCTCTACCTAATTTGCCTCTAACTCAATAGCTCCTACTTCTTTTGCGTCTACCTCTATTGCCTCTACATCATTCGCCTCTACCAAAATCGCCTCACTCTCCTCCACCTCAATATCCCCTACCTTCACTTCTACCTCAATCACCTCTACGTCATTCGCCTCTAACTCATTCGGCTCTACCTCCATAACCACCTCCTGCTTGGCCTCTCCCTCAATCTCCTCTACCTCTTTTGCCACTTCCTGGATGGCATCTACTTCATATGCCTCAACCTCATTTGCCCCTTCCTGCTTTATTTCCTCCACCACGTTCTCAACTTTTGTTGCCATTTCCTGTTTGGCCTTTAGCTCATTCTTGTCTACCTCATTGATCAAGACCTGCATGGACTTTTCTTCGATCGTGTCGACCTGAATTGCCTCGACCTGTTTCACCAATTCCTGCTTTGTATGTCTCGCAATCCCTTCTACGACATTGGCCACAACCTCTTTCCCCACTTCCTGCTTGGCCACTGCATCTACCTCAATCACCTCTACCTCACTCGCCACTTCCTTCTTGGGCTCTACATCATTCCCCTCTCCCTCAATCTCGTTTTCCTTCATCTCTTCTACTTCGCGAAATTTCATCTCAGTCCTTCGTAGCTTCCTATTCCTACGTTTCCTCTGAACACCATCCTCTCCTTCTTTCTTTGTCTCCACAACATCATCAACTTTCTTAGCCACTTCCTGTTTGGCTATTCCCTCATTCCCATCTACCTCACTTGCCTCTACCTCTTTCCCTAAGTCCTCCTTGGCATCTCTCTCAATCCCTTCTACGACATTGGCCACTACCTCTTTCACAAATTCCTGTGTGGCCACTGCATCTACCTCAATCACCGCTACCTCTACCTCATTTGCCTCTACCTCACTCGCCACTTCCTTCTTGAGCTCTACATCATTCCGCTCTCTCTCAATCTCGTTTACCTTCATCTCTCCTACTTCCCGAACTTTCATCTCAATCCTTCGTAGCTTCCTATTCCTATGTTTCCTCTGAACACAATCCTCTCCCTCTTTCTTTGTTTCCAAAACATTCTCAACTTTCTCCGCCACTTCCTGTTTGGCCATTCCCTCATTCCCATCGACCTCATTTGGCTCTACCTCTTCTGCTAATACCTGTTTTGCATCTCTCTCAATCCCCTCTATGACATTGGCCGCTATATCTTTCACCACTTCCTGCTTGGCCACTGCTTCTACCTCAATCACCGCTACCTCTGCCTCATTCGCTAATTCCCGCTTGCCATCTCCTTCTAACACCTCTACCTTATTCAACTCTACCTCATTCATCACATCCTCCAAAGCCACTGCCTCAATCATCTCTACCTCAATCGTCCCAACCTCCACCACTTCCTGCATGGGCTCTCCCTCACTCCCCTCTCTCTCAGCCACCTCTTCTTTCAATGTCTCCAGAACTTTCTTCTTGTTCTTGTGTTTCTTCCTATTCCTACGTTTCCTCTGAACACCATCCTCTCCCTCTATCTTTGTCTCCACAACATTATCAACTTTCTTAGCCACTTCCTCTTTGGCTATTCCCTCATTCCCATTTACCTCACTTGCCTCTACCTCTTTCCCTAAGTTCTCCTTGGCATCTCTCTCAATCCTTTCTACGACATTGGCCACTACCTCTTTCACAAATTCCTGTGTGGCCACTGCATCTACCTCAATCACCGCTACCTCTACCTCACTCGCCACTTCCTTCTTGGGCTCTCCATCATTCCCCTCTCCCTCAATCTCGTTTTCCTTCATCTCTTCTACTTCCCGCACTTTCATATCAGTCCTTCGTAGCTTCCTATTTCTACGTTTCCTCTGAAGACCATCCTCTCCCTCTTTCTTTGTCTCCACAACATTATCAACTTTCTTAGCCACTTCCTGTTTGGCCATTCCCTCATTCCGATCGACCTCATTTGGCTCTACCTCTTCTGCTAATACCTGTTTTGCATCTCTCTCAATCCCCTCTATGACATTGGCTGATATATCTTTCACCACTTCCTGCTTGGCCACTGCTTCTACCTCAATCACCGCTACCTCTGCCTCATTCGCTAATTCCCGCTTGCCATCTTCTTCTAACACCTCTACCTTATTCAACTCTACCTCATTCATCACATCCTCCAAAGCCACTGCCTCAATCATCTCTACCTCAATCGTCCCAACCTCCACCACTTCCTGCATGGGCTCTCCCTCACTCCCCTCTCTCTCAGCCACCTCTTCTTTCACTGTCTCCAGAACTTTATTCTTGTTCTTGTGTTTATTCCTATTCCTACGTTTCCTCTGAACACCATCCTCTCCCTCTTTCTTTGTCTCCACAACATTATCAACTTTCTTAGCCACTTCCTGTTTGGCTATTCCCTTATTCCCATTTACCTCACTTGACTCTACCTCTTTCCCTAAGTTCTCCTTGGCATCTCTCTCAATCACTTCTACGACATTGGCCACTACCTCTTTCACAAATTCCTGTGTAGCCACTGCATCTACCTCAATCACCGCTACCTCTACCTCACTCGCCACTTCCTTCTTGGGCTCTCCATCATTCCCCTCTCCCTCAATCTCGTTTTCCTTCATCTCTTCTACTTCCCGCACTTTCGTCTCAGTCCTTCGTAGCTTCCTATTCCTACGTTTCCTCTGAACACCATCCTCTCCCTCTTTCTTTGTCTCCACAACATTATCAACTTTCTTAGCCACTTCCTGTTTGGCTATTCCCTCATTCCCATCTACCTCATTTGCTTCTACCTCTTTCCCTAAGTCCTCCTTGGCATCTCTCTCAATCCCTTCTATGACATTGGCCACTACCTCTTTCACAAATTCCTGTGTGGCTACTGCATCTACCTCAATCACCGCTACCTCTACCTCATTTGCCTCTACCTCACTCGCCACTTCCTTCTTGAGCTCTACATCATTCCGCTCTCTCTCAATCTCGTTTACCTTCATCTCTCCTACTTCCCGAACTTTCATCTCAATCCTTCGTAGCTTCCTATTCCTATGTTTCCTCTGAACACAATCCTCTCCCTCTTTCTTTGTTTCCAAAACATTCTCAACTTTCTCCGCCACTTCCTGTTTGGCCATTCCCTCATTCCCATCGACCTCATTTGGCTCTACCTCTTCTGCTAATACCTGTTTTGCATCTCTCTCAATCCCCTCTATGACATTGGCCGCTATATCTTTCACCACTTCCTGCTTGGCCACTGCTTCTACCTCATTCACCGCTACCTCTGCCTCATTCGCTAATTCCCGCTTGCCATCTCCTTCTAACACCTCTACCTTATTCAACTCTACCTCATTCATCACATCCTCCAAAGCCACTGCCTCAATCATCTCTACCTCAATCGTCCCAACCTCCACCACTTCCTGCATGGGCTCTCCCTCACTCCCCTCTCTCTCAGCCACCTCTTCTTTCACTGTCTCCAGAACTTTCTTCTTGTTCTTGTGTTTCTTCCTATTCCTACGTTTCCTCTGAACACCATCCTCTCCCTCTTTCTTTGTCTCCACAACATTATCAACTTTCTTAGCCACTTCCTGTTTGGCTATTCCCTCATTCCCATTTACCTCACTTTCCTCTACCTCTTTCCCTAAGTTCTCCTTGGCATCTCTCTCAATCCTTTCTACGACATTGGCCACTACCTCTTTCACAAATTCCTGTGTGGCCACTGCATCTACCTCAATCACCACTACCTCTACCTCACTCGCCACTTCCTTCTTGGGCTCTCCATCATTCCCCTCTCCCTCAATCTCGTTTTCCTTCATCTCTTCTACTTCCCGCACTTTCATATCAGTCCTTCGTAGCTTCCTATTCCTACGTTTCCTCTGAAGACCATCCTCTCCCTCTTTCTTTGTCTCCACAACATTATCAACTTTCTTAGCCACTTCCTGTTTGGCCATTCCCTCATTCCGATCGACCGCATTTGGCTCTACCTCTTCTGCTAATACCTGTTTTGCATCTCTCTCAATCCCCTCTATGACATTGGCCGCTATATATTTCACCACTTCCTGCTTGGCCACTGCTTCTACCTCAATCACCGCTACCTCTGCCTCCTTCGCTAATTCCTGCTTGCCATATCCTTCTAACACCTCTACCTTATTCAACTCTACCTCATTCATCACATCCTCCAAAGCCACTGCCTCAATCATCTCTACCTCAATCGTCCCAACCTCCACCACTTCCTGCATGGGCTCTCCCTCACTCCCCTCTCTCTCAGCCACCTCTTCTTTCACTGTCTCCTCCAGAACTTTCTTCTTGTTCTTATGTTTCTTCCTACTCCCACGTTTTTTCTTCATACCATTTCTCTCCCCCACACACTCCATCTCTTCGATCTCGTTCTCAACCTTGTTGCTATTCTGCATTGTCTGCTTCACATCCTCATTATTGGTGCTGACTTCTGCCTGCTGCTGCTCTTCTGCCTTTTGCTGCTGCTGCTGGTGGTGGATGATGAAGCTCTTCAGCTCGGTGCTGTTCTGGAATTGCAGCAGCTCCCGCTGATATTTGGCCTGCTGCTGTGCACAATGATCCAGCAGGATCATCTCAAGCTCCAGAATCTGGCGCTTAGCTTCTAGTCTTGTGTCAACGAGGAACCTCTTTCGCTGCCCCTTCGAGCGACGGTCTGGGGAGTCACATGGGGAGGAGAGAGCAGCACCACAATTGATTCGTTAATGGGTATTTGAGTATTTCCTGTATGATAATAGGTTTTTCCCGTTTTTACTGGCAACAAAACAGGTGTTAAGATGTTAAAACACCAAACTGAAACCTTTTACAAGGAATCATGTCTGCATTAACCATGATGCTTGTGGTCAGAATGCAAACAAAAAACATACTCTGATAATATATGCATTGTCCTTGAAACTGATTGGTCCACACCAGGGACAGCTTTCTTTTGAGCCTCGTCTCAAACGGTGTTAGACCAGAGGACGCCAAAAGGCGTATTTCCTGTATGTTATTTTGGTAAAGAAACTTGGCACCATTGACAGGAATCTAACTTAACTTGAGACCGATGTAACAATGATAACACTGTAGGGAGGTCTGGAGGTTGACTCATGTGCCGGAGACACCTCCTCCTCCAAATAACTTCATTAGGATTATGGGCTGGTTGGGGAGGCCATATTAAGTTTGCGAGGTCTGGAAACTCCAGGCCAAACATAGAAAAACTTCCGTTATCTCAGAAAAAGTAAGATGGATTTATGGGCAAGCTGTGGAGGTCTGGCTAAATTTAAAAGATGTCCATTGTTTCACAAGAGAGAACATGAATTGGATAAGAAATACACTATTAATTCTTATACACTGGTCCATTCATACAATTAGTATATTAGTGGGCTACGTTAGAAAAGATAAAGGGAGGAGAAGAGGAGGGTGCCCAAAGGGGCCAGAGAGCCAGGGGCAACCCTAATGTTTATGTTGGTTGGATAGCATGTGCTCCCGTGCATGTGAGGTTGCTCTCAACAGAAGTCATTCCTTGCACGAGAATGGCTGAAACGCTGAGTAACCACTCAGAGGTATAGTGGTTAAGCAGTGGAGACGGTATAGTGGTAAAACAGTGGAGATTTTAAAAGCAAAGTTTAAGATTTGCATTTGTCACTTTATATTGAGCCGATACATATGGCAAGTGAAATTAAGAAGACTTAACGTGAGTTTTACAGAAAGAGAGGATACATGTGTGTCTCTTGGAGAAGGAAAGGCATTGCTCAAAACTGTGCTGCAAGGTCACGTGCCATGAACCACATGAGTTTAGAAAAAACGTGACTCATAATAAAGGTTTTTGGGTTAGATCGCGTTTATTTATAAATGTGTCGTAACCCTCCACCACCCGACACGGCCAATCAGCAAAGAAAAGTGTCACGTTGACAAAAGACAAATAATTCACTACTTCAGCCCACCGGTGTGTTGAAGAGTTAATCCACATTTACAGTTTGAGTACGACGTTTCGCTGGTAAATACTTCCAGCATCATCGGGCAATTCGCCAGAATGGTAAAGCCCTCGCTTGCTCCCGGTTTTATATAGAGCAGAAGAGTGACGTCATCACTTAACTCATCAGGTGCAGTGATTAGAGGCGGAGGGGGGGGGGGTAATGTAATTATATAATCGATTAGTAATCAGTCATTGGTTATGATTAGTAATGAGTTGTAGATTAGTAATTCTTTAAATCAAAATGTAATGTGTATTATTTAATAATACGCTTCCAGGCCGCACTGAGCCGGTAGCTGTCAGAGCGATTAAAGTTATTCTTGTTCCTCTCAATTTCAATGGATTCTCTAATTAGTCTTTGCCAGTAATAATTAGTTTTACACACCACTGCAACATTGTCAAAATCAATTGAGTGTCCTTGTTGACAAGCATGTTCTGCCACTGCCGACAGTTGTGTTTGAGATAATTTAATATTTCTCTGATGTTCTTTTAGTCTTACGCTGATGTTACGTCCCGTCTGCCCAATGTAGCAGCTGCCACATGAACAATTAATCCGATATACATGTGGCAGCTGCTACATTGGGCAGACGGGACGTAACATCAGCGTAAGACTAAAAGAACATCAGAGAAATATTAAATTATCTCAAACACAACTGTCGGCAGTGGCAGAACATGCTTGTCAACAAGGACACTCAATTGATTTTGACAATGTTGCAGTGGTGTGTAAAACTAATTATTACTGGCAAAGACTAATTAGAGAATCCATTGAAATTGAGAGGAACAAGAATAACTTTAATCGCTCTGACAGCTACCGGCTCAGTGCGGCCTGGAAGCGTATTATTAAATAATACACATTACATTTTGATTTAAAGAATTACTAATCTACAACTCATTACTAATCATAACCAATGACTGATTACTAATCGATTATATAATTACATTACCCCCCCCCCCTCCGCCTCTAATCACTGCACCTGATGAGTTAAGTGATGACGTCACTCTTCTGCTCTATATAAAACCGGGAGCAAGCGAGGGCTTTACCATTCTGGCGAATTGCCCGATGATGCTGGAAGTATTTACCAGCGAAACGTCGTACTCAAACTGTAAATGTGGATTAACTCTTCAACACACCGGTGGGCTGAAGTAGTGAATTATTTGTCTTTTGTCAACGTGACACTTTTCTTTGCTGATTGGCCGTGTCGGGTGGTGGAGGGTTACGACACATTTATAAATAAACGCGATCTAACCCAAAAACCTTTATTATGAATAATATTGGTCGCGAAAGCCTACGTGTTAAAAACGTGACTGTAAACCAACAAGCCTGTGAATAATTATCATGGTGAAGACACCTCTATACGTTGGATACTGAAGGAAATCCATCGTGCTACACATCGTCAAAGCCCGACAACACCTGACATTCGAGAAAGAAGTACAATTGCATCGTTCTACACATCGTCAATACCCCACCACATCTGGAAAGTCACCAGCTGCATCAAGCACCTGACTGTTGTATTGTTCGAAAGACACTGTGTGTAACGACTTTACATCTGCCGGCACTGCGGGTTTCTAAACGCCTGCCATGTCACCTTCTCAACACTAGCGTCTGAGACCGTCTGATACAGACTGAAAGCTTATTTCCTTTGTTGCACTGTTTGTCTTTTCATGAATGTCATATTGTGCACTGGGTTATGCCTTATTAACCTAAATTCTGAATTTAGCTATTCATGTATTTCTATTACAGTATCACATATTCTTTGGACCAAGTGTCAATTGCCTATTTGATGACTGGTACTCTGATTCTTTTTTTTACAAATCAGGGACTTGTTTTAATTAAAATGTGTCTGTGTGTGTGGTTGAACGGTGTAACAAATCCATGCGTTACATGTGTAGTGTTGCAGCGCCGACCTGGTCAAGGCCTATGATACAATCAGTAGGCCAGGGCTCTGGATTGTTACTCGTATTTCCGGAGTCCCTAACCCTCTGCTCACAATCATTAAGGACCTTCACGATGGTGGGCAGGCCCGGATAAAGTTGCGTGCCCAGGAGTCAGAGCAATTTCCTGTTTACAGTGGGGTGCGACAGGGATCTACTCTGGCTGACACATTATTTAGCATCATCTTCGACCACATAGTTCGAGAAGTTTTTTTTTATGGCTGTACCGGTGGATTTTTTAATATTTGCTACAGATACAATGGGAGGCTGATTGATGCCTGGGTGAGGTCAAGGGATGGCTCCCTACTGGTCAACCATGTTATGTACACTGATCATTTGGAAGTTGATGCTCACACTGAAAAATAGTTGGAGGTTCTGCTGCTAAGCCTGCAGCGTGTGACAAAGAGGTGGTGCCTTACCATCAGCCCCACCAAAACTAAGCACCCGCCTGAGTATTTTGTGTAATTTAATACTCCGCCCCCTCAACTACTCTTGAGTGATGGGGTAATTGTAGAGAGAAGTTTACGTACCTGGATAGTGTGCTTATGCAAAAATTCTGGTTTGGCAGCAGAGGTCTCACTCCGAATCGGTCAAGTGGCATATTTTCATCAGCTTCGTAACACTTTGGGGTATCTACCTGGTCTGTCACTCGACACAAAACGCTGGGTCTTCTTGGCCAATGATAGAATAAATGAAAAATCTGAACCAGCTTTACACTTTCAGACTGGCCTGCCTACGATCCACCCTGGGTTTAACTAGGCTGGAATGTGTGAACAGCTCACAGTGAGCTCCACTGGTGGGCAGGGCTGCATTGCCTGGGTCATGTAGCCTGCTTGCTCAGCCACCGCATCCCCAAGCAGCCTCTGTTTTTCCAGATAGAGGGGGCTAAATGGGCGTGGCACGGCCTGGAGAAGAGATGGACTGATGCAGTACAGGAGGATACGGAACTAAGTGGACTTGCCAAAGACTGGTACCACTGGTGTCAAGATCTGCCTCTATGGAGGAAGCTCGTGAAGGATGCTTATGGGAAGTTGGTGGCAGTTGCCCTCAAGCAAAAAAGGAGGGTGAGAGGAGCGACGCTCACAACAACAGACGGTGCACTGGATGACTAAAACGCAGCAAGTTGGCACAGTAGGATGCAAAGGTGGTGCGTCTGCCAGTCATCTCAGTCAGTCAACCCATCGCACTGGGGTCTGTCTCCTGATCTCCTGTCGGCAAGCCTTCGACACTTCAAGTGGCCTCGGAGTGCACCAGGCCTGGCACAAGCGCCATGGTGACGTCTCCGTCACTTAGTGGCGAATGAGGGCTGTTGTTGTTATCTGAGTCGGTTAGGGGCCTCCCCTAGGTCCACTCAGCCTCAAATAAGTATCTGATACGGTGTGTAAACATCGCCACTTGGGAGACAAAGACGGACAAGTGTGGTGCTGGCAACCCACCCCTCGTGTGCGGTGCCGGCCGTCATAGGTGCTCACTAACAGCACTTGCTCCTACAGTGTTTCAAGGCTATACACAATATTTCTGTCTTTGTTTGTGTCTATGTGCAGTGTCTGTATGAGTGGTTGGGAGCAGTTGTGTCTGTGGGGATCGACCTGAGTTCGATTCCCATTCACAACCATCAGTGACTAATAAATAAAACCGGTCGTGTGCGTCCCCTACATCTACTCAAACTTAAAATAGTACCTCGTGCAACGTATAAACATCAAATGTGGGGAGACAAAGGCATCCGGATGCGGTGCTGACCACCCACCCCATCATAGGTGCTAACTCGCTAACAGCACTTGACTCAATAGTCTGTTAAGGCTATACGGGGATCTGTCTTTGTATACAGGTGCATGTGTCTGTGTGTATGTCTGTGTGTGGAATTACAGTACTCACTTCCCGTCGGCTTGCTCATCTCTCCACCCTGCAACAAAATCACAGCAGCGCACGTGAGACTCTAATCATATCACAGCTTACAACCACCACCACCATCATCATTACCGTCCTCATCATTAAACATTTCGAACAGACACACATTCACATATAGATGTTCTCTCAGATTAATGTTATCCTGATACAGCGCGCGTGTGGATGTACTCACGGAAGACATCGCCTTGAAGGCAGAACGAGAAGTCACGGATGGTCACGTTTTGTCAATAGATTTCGTTAACTGTGTTAATGAAGTGTTCAACCTCACGGATGTTTGTCAATGAGGTTTACCAAGTAATTTAACCGCGTTATCGATGTTCACTGACGACGTTGTCGAAGTGTGCTCCCGAATGCGATCTTTAAGCACACAGAGCGCGCGTCCACCTCCGTCTGTAATGATCGCCGTTGCTAGGGAAGTGACGTCACTTGTTAAGGTAACGAACCCCGGAAACCACGTGGTCCACTGTATCCTCCAGGCCTGATTAGTTACACGACTGTCAAATTTTTACTTTAAACTTTCGTAACTTGCAGGAATTCATATTTTTGGTTCTTTCGGTAAAGTCACGTAGATAGAAAATAACATTTTAAGTGAAGGCAAAAAACCCACGAGGTTTCGGTGGCAACACAAGCGGTCTTCATCACGTGTTGCGATCGAAACGTCGTGGGTTTTTTTCTTTTATTTTAATTTATTTTTATTGTTATTATTTTCTATCTACGTGACTTTACCTGAAAGAACCAAGAATATAGTAAGGATTCTACCCTGGTCGCCACGGATGAAGAGGCCGAGCGGGCTCGGTTCAACTGTTGCCAGGTACCTCCACCACTCAGCTCGCAGCACACACACACACACAGTGTCCACTATGTAAAAATCAGGCTAAACTAAACCTTTCTAGAAGTTACTAAAATAATGCTATAAAAACAATGCAACAGTGATCATAAGAAATGTGATTGAAAGTTAACAATAGCGACATATATAACATATATTACTAAACCTAGCATCCTTCGCTAGCTGTTTGAGTCAATCCATAATAGCAGGAGTAACAATTATGTATGTTGATTAACTGCGAATAACCCAATCAATAACAGATATCCATTGTAATTTACATCAATACATTACCCCCCCCCCCCCCGTCTTCGTATCGGATCTGCTTACAAGCGACGACGTCACATTTATCCCCCGTCTACGTCTATTAAAGACCGAAACAGGGGAAGGATTTCACCACAACTCTGGCTGTCACCTGACGAGGCGGGTTGTTGTTGTAGTTACAGGCGAAACGTCACGGTACTTGAATTGTAAATGTTTTGGGTTTACTCTCCAACACACCGATGTGCTGAAATAGTCACTAATTGGCATGTTTTGTTTACGTGACAAACTTGACTAAGATTTACGCGATCTAACCCAAACAAACAAAAACACCCTCTAATCAGTAAATATTTGTATTAATTCCACAAATGGACCTTGGCCTGGGACTGTGCGGATTGAGAAGTTATGGATGCAGCTTCTGTTTGTGCTGCCATCAGAATGACCAACAAATAAATACATAATACACACGGATTGGTGACTACAGTACTAGACCCCCAGTGCTTTTATATTTAAAAGTGTATGTGCTTTGTGGTTGCTTTATTGCGCATGTTGTTCATACTGTGTAACACTTGTTTGAACGCAGGTGATGGGGTTGTCCATGTTGGGTGTCATTACAGGCAAAAACAAGCAGCAGTACGAAGACCCGGACGCCGTGGCCGACCATGAGGACGGAAATTGGCCTCGCCCGGTCACAACGTACGACAGCAGTACAGGTTTCCCTCCACACATGCACACACCTACGAGTTTCCCACTACAGAGACGAAGGTCCCCCATATAGCCTTAACAGACTGTTGTGGCAAGTGCTGTTCGCAAGCACCAATGAAGGTCGGCATGGTATATCAGGGGGTAGGTGGCCAACACCACACCCGGCCGCCTTTGTCTCCCAAGTGGTGACGTATACACACACCGCTCCAGGTATTTATTTGAGATTGAATCGACCCAGGACCAGTTCAGATAAATAATCGTTATTGGTGTTGGCCATGAGCGGGACTCCAACTCGCATGTTTGCGGGGTTTGGAGCGTAGCATACTATCCACTGCGCCACTGCTACCCTCACATAACGCACACAGAAACAACACACAGGGACCCACACGCACGGACACACAGGGGCCTGCTCAACATTGAAATGTGCAGCCCTTGTGTGGCGGCCTGCATTGAATTGGGCGTTCATCTCGTCACCCATACAAAAGGTCTCGACACAATCAATGGCAGTCCCCCTTGCCCTGCCTGGCACGCACATCGGGCCAGTCACCCCACGCACAGCGCACACAACGTGCGCGTCGCGTATGCCAAATCAAGAGTCGTCCCCGAGTGTCCGGCAAATTGGACCGACTATCCCGGGCCCCGCGCTTCGGGGGAGGCCCCACGTGTAGACATCAGTGTCACATGTAATGCTTCCGGTTTAGTTTGAAGGCATCGGGGGGGGGGCCCACGCACCCCCTATGGACGGCCCTGGTCAAAGCACACGGCAGCGCGGAGCACGCGCGTCACGCGCACGGGCCACGTGCGTCACGGGTACGTGACATCTACAAGGCAAGCACCTGCATCGCGTGGTCATCACTTGTAAGGCATGCCCTTTGTGCATGGGACGTGCGTAGTGTGTGCAACACGTGGCACATGTATGTCACACATGCGCATCGCAATGTGATGTCATGTGTACGTGGACATTTGAATCGCATGTAGCTGTCTGGTGGGCAGGACGGATCTACGCATGGGCAAGTAAGGGGGTGGGTGAGTAAGACTGATACGGAGACACGTCAAGCCACACACTCACCACACACTCACCGGTACACTCACACACACCACATTCACCGCACACTCACTTACCGGCACACTGCCACACTGGCACTCACTGCACACTCACACACCGCACACTCACCACGCACTCGCTTACCGGCACACTGACTGCACATTCACACACACTCACCGCTCTCACCACGCACTCACTTACCGGCACACTGACTGCACATTCACACTCACACACCGCACACTCACCACGCACTCACCGGCACACTGACTGCACATTCACACACACTCAGCGCTCTCACCATGCACTCACTTACCGGCACACTGACTGCACATTCACACACACTCACCGCACACTCACTTACCAACACTCTGACTGCACATTCACACACACCGCACTCACACCGCATTCACACACACTCACACACACTCACACCGCACTCATTCACTCACACACACTCACTCACACACACTCACACAAATTTACACACACTCACCACACACTCACACACACTCACACTCACCGGCACACTCGTGTGCAAGCACACTAGTGAGCTTCCACAAGATGTGCTGCACATTAGTGAGGCCACACACCAGCAGGTTTACACATCAGTGAGCTTACACACTAGTGTGCACACACACAGTCGTAAGCTTACAGATTAGATAGCTTACACACCAGCTCACCAGTGAGGTGAGCTACACACTGGTGAGTTAACACACCCACCTGTTTGCGTGCGCAAAGCTCTTAACCCTAAAACGAATATATCCCAAATGTCATGGCTAAAGTTCTTTTACATACGCACGTGCATACACACGCACGTGCATACACGCATGCGCATATGAAGGCATGCATGCACACATACGTGCACACAAACACACATGCACGCACATGTTTAAACATATACAATTCCATGGCGTTGGACTTGAGACTCCCAGAAGTGGAATCAGGACTCCTGAGTGTGCGATATAGCTTAGTGGGCCTTACTTGGTAAAATTGAAATAATTAATTTAGTTTCAGGATGTAGGGTTCTGAAGATATTTCATCTTTCAGTCCTTTCTGACCGTTTGAGTGTGGGTGAGTGAGTGACAACTACTTATGCATTTTTTTTATTACAAATACAAGCATTTCCAGCTATTGACATGAAATGTATTAACTCTGGAAGATGATGGTGATACAGGTGGTGGGTAGCGGTAGTGTAGCGTTTAGCACGCTGCGCTATGAACCCGGCGACCCGAGTTAAATTCTCGCTCATGCCCAACGCAGGTAACGACTCTCTGAACCGGTCATGGGCCTCCCCTAGGTCGACTCAGCCTCAAATGAGTACCTGGTGTGGTGTAAACATCACTACTGGGGAGACAAAGGCGGCCGGGCGTGGTGTTGGCCACCCACCCCTCTTGTGCCATGCTGGCCTTCACAGGTACTCGCTAACAGCACTTGCCCTAACAGTCTATTCGGGCTATAAGGGGGTCTTTGCTTTGGTGGTGATGATACAGATGGTGATTGATTATACAGATGGTTGGGATGATGATAATGATACATTTGGTGATGATGGTGGTGATGATGGGACTGTAAGAGTGGTCCTTGAAGATATTTACTGTGTAATATTAAGACACACTAATATAAAATGTAATCATTAAAGCACAATATATAACATTTGTAATTTCTGTTGAAAGCATGTGCTTATAATGGTCACATGTATTTGTACGTGGTTGTGCATGAATGCACGTGTTTTTTTATTTTCTGTATTAGGTGCTTGACGACAGCACTTGGCCCAACATTCTATATTGGTTGTACAGCAAATCTTTGTGTTTTGATTTGCGAATGTTCCATTCACGAAATTTAGTGAAAACGAAATTGACAAATTAAGGATACTTTTCGACTTACGAAATAGAATTTCAGCGGAAACAATATATCACATGGCACGCGCCATGAGATCATCAAGCAAGAAGCTGTCATCCATCCACGACAGTGTCACGGTATCCCCATAGTGCAAAAGTAACGCCTCGTCACCTCTCCAGTCACTCCAACATGCAGATCTTTTGGTGAGTTCCTTGAAGATGTTAATTATTTTTGTCTTAAATTGATTGTTATTCAACCGTTATAATATTTGTTCTTAACTATTTTTTGTATTGTGAAATATTGGTGTATATTTTGGGTTTAGGAGCATAGCAGAAATGACTGTCTGAAACACATCGCAAGTTTTTCGTATTCAATTAATGGGAAAGGCCATTCCGATTTACGATATTTTGTTTTGCGTGCGTTTTCAGAAGAACGCATTCCTTTCGTAAATAGAGGCATACATGTACAGGAATCCATTGCCAACCACGAATTTACCAACCACGAGATTTTAGTAAACACGGATTGACTACTGGACACCTGTTTACTAACCACGAGCATCTCGCTTTGAGTATTCGCGAGTTGCGCCGAGTCGTGAAATCAAAACAACACGATGTACCTTATGGGGGGGGGGGGTTCTTGTATTTTTTCTTGTATTTGTACGAGCTGTTGTTTGTTTATGTTACCGATGTTTACGGGGAGCGTTAGTGCAGCGGGTTAGCGAGGTGTACTATGAAGCCATAAATCCTGGTATAATTCCTGCTCATGGCCAACACCAGTGGCAATTATCTGAACCATTCCTGGACCTACCCTCGGCCTCAAATGAGTACTTGGTGCATTGTGAAAACATCAGCACTGGCAGAGACAAACCCCATATGCTGTGCTGGCCTGCATAAGTGCTCATAACGGCACTTACCCAACAGTCTGTTACATGGGGGGATCTTAGTCTTGGCGTGTATGTGAGAGTTTGTGGACTTTGCATGTTCTTCCCCTGTTGTGCACGCGTTTTCTCAGGGTTCCTAGCTTTCAAAAAAGAACAACCAATTCTAACAGTGAGATTTTACTTGCAAATTACTTAAACAGGGATTACACACCGTGGCAACATCGCCCCCTTCTGTGAAAGCTGGACAGGACCCTCCTGCAAAAGAGTGAGACTTCCCTGAATAAACAAATGTAGCACGGTAATCTTTGAAATAATAAAATAAACTATTCACCCCTAGAGTGGACAAGGTAGCGAGGGTGATTCTAGCAAGCGAGGGAGCTGTACTCGGACGGAATGGACGACGGCTCCCAGCCGACCTCTTCGCCTTTGTGGATCTTGTCATCGTTGGAGGCCGGTCTCAGCTCTGCGAGGATCGCCTCAAACGTGGGGCGCTCTAACGGCGGGTGGCTCCAGCAGCGGTGCATCACCTTGCGGCTGTGGGGTGAGGGGAGGGTGCGGTGTGGGTGCGAGGAAGGTGAATCGCGCACAAGCTCGGACTGCGCTTTCACCTCTTCCAGTGCGCGTTCGTTCTCAGAATGGTTGAATGAGTGCCGATGATGTTAATGACGTAACAGAGGGGGATGAAGGGGGTCAGGTGGCGAGGGGGGTGAGGGGGGGGTGAGTAGGGAGAGGGTCATGAAGGCATAAAATATCTACAGTATAGATTCACACAGCGGCGTCTAAATGCCACTGCATCTCCATACGTAGTGCAGAAACACTGGTCATGTTTATCTTGTAGAGAGAGAAGCAGTCTGTGGGTCTCTACAATGAGGGAAAAAGTATTTGATTCCCTGCTGATTTTGTACGTTTGCCCACTGACAAAGAAATGATCAGTCTATCATTTTAATGGTAGGTTTATTTGAACAGTGAGAGACAGAATAACAACAAAATTCAGAAAAACGCATGTCAAAAATGTTATAAATTGAGTTGCATTTTAATCAGGGAAATAAGTATTTGACCCCTCTGCAAAACATGACTTAGTACTTGGTGGCAAAACCCTTGTTGGCAATCACAGAGGTCAGACGTTTCTTGTAGTTGGCCACCAGGTTTGCACACATCTCAGGAGGGATTTTGTCCCACTCCTCTTTGCAGATCTTCTCCAAGTCATTAAGGATTCGAGGCTGACGTTTGGCAACGCGAACCTTCAGCTCCCTCCACAGATTTTCTATGGGATTAAGGTCTGGAGACTGGCTAGGCCACTCCAGGACCTTAATGTGTTTTTTCTTGAGCCACTCCTTTGTTGCCTTGGCCGTGTGTTTTTGGTTATTGTCATGCTGGAATACCCATCCACGACCCATTTTCAATGCCCTGGCTGAGGGAAGGAGGTTGTCACCCAAGATTTGATGGTACATGGCCCCGTCCATCGTCCCTTTGATGCGGTGAAGTTGTCCTGTCCCCTTAGCAGAAAAACACCCCCAAAGCATAATGTTTCCACCTCCATGCTTGACGGTGGGAATTGTGTTCTTGGGGTCATAGGCAGCATTCCTCCTCCTCCAAACACAGCGAGTTGAGTTGATGCCATAGAGCTCCATTTTGGTCTCATCTGACCACAACACTTTCACCCAATTGTCCTCTGAATCATGCAGATGTTCATTGGCAGGGAAAAAAGTATTTGATCCCCTGCTGATTTTGTACGTTTGCCCACTGACAAAGAAATTATGAGTCTATATTTTTAATGGTAGGTTTATTTGAACAGTGACAGACAGAATAACAACAAAAAAAATCCAGAAAAATGCATGTCAAAAATGTTATAAATTGATTAGCATTTTAATGAGGGAAATAAGTATTTGACCCCCTCTCAATCAGAAAGATTTCTGGCTCCCAGGTGTCTTTTATACAGGTAACGAGCCGAGGTTAGGAGCACACTCTTGAAGGGAGTGCTCCTAATCTCAGCTTGTTACCTGTATAAAAGACACCTGTCCACAGAAGCAATCAACCAATCAGATTCCAAACTCTTCACCATGGCCAAGACCAAAGAGCTCTCCAAGGATGTCGGACAAGATTGTAGACCTACACAAGGCTGGAATGGGCTACAAGACCATTGCCAAGCAGCTTGGTGAGAAGGTGACAACAGTTGGTGCGATTATTCGCAAATGGAAGAAACACAAAAGAACTGTCAATCTCCCTTGGCCTGGGGCTCCATGCAAGATCTCACCTCGTGGAGTTGCAATGATCATGAGAACGGTGAGGAATCAGCCCAGAACTACACGGGAGGATCTTGTCAATGATCTCAAGGCAGCTGGGACCATAGTCACCAAGAAAACAATTAAGATTAGGAGCACTCCCTTTAAGAGTGTGCTCCTAATCTCAGCTCGTTACCTGTATCAAAGACATCTGGGAGCCAGAAATCTTTCTGATTGAGAGGGGGTCAAATACTTATTTCCCTCATTAAAATGCAAATCAATTTAATAACATTTTTGACATGCGTTTTTCTGGATTTTTTTGTTGTTATTCTGTCTCTCACTGTTCAAATAAACCTACCATTAAAATTATAGACTGATCATTTCTTTGTCAGTGGGCAAACGTACAAAATCAGCAGGGGATCGAATACTTTTTTCCCTCATTGTATGTGAGGAGTCTGTGGGTCGCAACAGCACGTACGGCTGGAAGTAGGACATTCCAGACTAAGAGGGTTCATAATGGCCTTGTCAACGAGACTGAACCAGCCAGCACAACTCACTGCCAATAACACATCACGTAATTCACCCTTAAGCAATTGTTCAATCAATTAATTGAATCACTACAATTAAAATCAAAGAATATCCCAGAACAAACACTTCGCACTCTCCTCCGTCAGCCACCTGCATCCACAATAGAAACGCATCAGTCCAGCAGTGGATAAAACCTGGTGTGGGAGGTATGGGGGGGGCGGCTTACACTTGCGGTGGACAGCAGGGGGGTGGCTGCATGCAGTAGCCATCGCAGATCAAGCGGTAGAACTTGTCATCGACTGCCATGCGCCAGGGTAAGGGGCCTCTCCTACACCCACACACATCACACACCGAGCGGCACACACGTCACACCAAGGAGCACGCACATCACACACCGAGCAGGTTGCACAGGGCTCCTTTATCAAGACAAACGTGGAGCAGATTACAACTACAACTCTACGCCTGTCACAATGCCCCCCTCTCCCCCCCCCCCAGTTTATGGGGGGGCGCGGGCCTCACTCCCCCCTTCGCGTCAGCCCCTACTAATAAATGGTCCGGTTGCATTGTGAATGCACCACTCGAATGACGTGCAGTCCCGTGGCGCACTGTAACGGGCTCGTGATTTACTCACTAAAATTCAACGTAAAAAAATAAAAACGATCCCAAGACATTTAAAATAAAGTATGGCCATCGTGTGTCAGCATCACAGGCGAAAATTGGCATGTAAAAATAAACTTCACTGCGACTCACTCAATTGGGATTGCTCGCAGCAAACAGCACTTGACCTGCTTACAGGTTAGGTGCTGAATAACCGTGTGTCACACAGAGAACAGTTGCCACTGAGGGTGCCCTTTTCAAATGCTTGAGATGTGATTATCGCGTGTAAATGTGCACACTAAAATAACGAAAAAATTATAAGCGAACTATTATCGTTTCAGGTGGCAGGGTGGTGCAGTGGTGATCTTTGATCCTCGCAACAAGAAGGGCCTTGGTTAATTATCCGACTGGCACTTTGCGGAGTTTTCTATGTTCTCCCCTTTGTTCTCTATGGGTTATCCAGTTTGCTCACATAGCTAGAAAACACACAATCACAATGTAACTGGGTATTGGCCAAGCATCCCAATGCTAAAGTTACCTGGAAATTACTTCATTGGGATGACACTCGGCAGCAGAGCCGGATGATGGCATTGCTGGGGCCCTATGCCATTGTTAAGCTTAAGAGGCCCCTTCTATGAATGCCTGTATATTTTTGTCAGCAGAATGAAAATAACTGCTTTGGAGAGTCTTTTTTTCTCACCGATCTTAATTTTTTTAAACAATTATGTTAAAACTCGAAACATCGTGTCCATTTCTTGTTTCGTATTTAGAGACCCCCCCCCTCTCTTAATGCGAGGCCCTAAGCTGTAAGTGTAGCCGGTGTGAGCTCGCCTGTGATGAATCACACGTATAATTGTGCACTCTTATTTTCTATGGGTGGCCAGGAGAATTTATTATTATTTAAGTGAATGCAATGGTGATCAGGGGATTGGATCCAGAGCCCCACGTACACAGTAGAGTACAAGGGAACGCCCACAATACAGATTTGAGCTGACCTCCGGATTGAGAAATTGACTGGCGGTGTTGTGACGTACAGGGTGTTTCTGATCGCTATTGCGACCGTCCTATCCCGACGGGAGGAGAGAGGACAGGGTGGACCGGCTGCATGAGCTTACTCTCCAGCACTGCACAGCACAACATCGCCTCCCTACTGCAAAAATACTCGGCAGGACCCTCCTGAAAATAAAAGTCTTCGGAATCAGTGAGGCCTGTCCTTGGGAGGACAGGCGTAGTCTTGGTCGTCACAAGCGAACATTTGTTTCTCCACATTAATTTGTATCCCCGGGTTACCATCAGGGCTGGGCGCTGCAAGCTTAGCTTCTGAGATCTGATGAGACTGGTAGCCGTTTTGTAAAAGGTAATTTCGGCATCTGGAGCCCAAGCATGCAACAACTCTATGCAACTTATTGGTTCTTTTGGTAAAGTCACGTAGAATGGAAATAAAATAATAAAAATAAAACATAATAAAAAATTAAATTCTCACGACGTTTCGGCCACAACACAAGTAGCCTTCTTCAGGTGAAGGAACAGAACTCTAGGACGACAGCGCTTCAATAACTGCTGCTAAGATTCTCAGCGTCTTTTAAGCTAGGTGGGAGAGGTAAAGCGCCTTGACAAAGGAGTTTACATATCAAACAGGATAATTTAGCATTGAAATAGCTGTGTTAAAGTGTTGGATCAGCAGGGTGTTAAAGTCAGAAATTAGCATGTAACTGGGAGATTAGCATGATGTTAATGTGAGCGATTAGCATGCGACTGGTCACGGAAATAGCTATGTTAAGTCAAAGTTTCCATCTCAACAGAGGCATTTAGTATATGGACGCTAAAGGACTGCAACTACCCAACTATTATACAATTAACCGATGTGAAAAAAACTAAGTATAAACAACATCAATATAATAAATGTACTCAATATGTTCTTCAATACGTTGAGCTATAAACATAAAGTAACTGAGTATACACTACACTATATAATGAATACCATATAGTAAACGAATTAATAAAACTAAAATATAAACTACATCAATGTTATCAATAAACTCTATATACTCTCCAATCAGCTGAGCTACTAACAATAAGTCATTATACATTAAATGCCCTATGGCGAAAAAATGGGTGGCGGTTTTTTCCTTCTTTCCAACGTTAGCACCACGGAGAGCGACGAGCCTCGTTCAGACGGACGAGTCCATCCATGCTCGGAACGGAGGAGGGGGGAGAAACAGCCACGATGTGCTGCTCTGTCCTGTGTTGCGTTACAACCATGCCATAAACTAGACTACTATACATTGTAACGTTATACCTTCCAATATAAACTACATTGTATAATATCGTATACGCAGCCCAATGTAAGCTCTAACATTATGCATTATATTGATATGTCTTCAACTAAACTTTTTCCTACATTACACTACTATACACCGTAATATACACTACCATAGACAAACCCACCCTTGAATTACACAATGCGTTACTTTACACTACCCTATACTTTAGACTGTAAAATGTTAGACTTGTAATATTACACTATGTATTATTCTACCAACCCTACTGTATACCACACTGCTGTATATTCACAATACAATTACGATACTATATATTACCTTATGAATTATGTTAAACATTACAATGTTATACTATTTATTATATAACATGCTATAAACCATACCATTGACCGTCGTGTGAAGAGGCAGTGCCAGCGAATGGACTGCAGTCTGAATGTCACCATAAAATACAATCAATTAAAAACTGAAATTGTTTATAACGTCTTTCCAATGAAATTTTGATTTAAAGCTTTCGTGACTGCAGTAATTCATATGCTTAGTTCTTTCGGTAAAGTCACGTTGAAGGGAAACAACAAAATAATAAAATATATAAAACAATAAAAATTCTCACGACGTTTCGACCATAACACAAACCAATTCCTCGACCACATCAATTCCATACACCCAGCCATCAGATTCACCATGGAGGTCGAAAAAGATGGCAAGCTACCCTTTTTGGATGTCCTAATTAAAAGGAGACCTGATGGTTCAATGAGCCACTCTGTTGACAGGAAAGCTACGCATACGAATGCTTACTTAAAACCGGATTCCCACCACCATTCATGCCAGAAGAACTCCCTCATCAAGACTCTATACCATAGAGCCCAATGCATTTCCGACCAGGAACACATTGCCAGTGAACTTAAGCACGTACACCAAGCTCTCAAGGCTAATGGTTACTCCGACTACACAATCCGCAAAGCCATCACTCCAGCCATGAAGAAGGATCCTCTTGAGGAGCCA
Source organism: Petromyzon marinus (assembly GCF_048934315.1). Taxonomy (NCBI): domain Eukaryota; kingdom Metazoa; phylum Chordata; class Hyperoartia; order Petromyzontiformes; family Petromyzontidae; genus Petromyzon; species Petromyzon marinus. The sequence continues at coordinate 2,992,779 of NW_027423677.1, read as the reverse complement.
TTCAAAACCATCACCTTACCCTACATTGCGGGGGTCACAAAAAAGATCTCCAAAATCCTGAATAAACACAAGATCTAGGTCCGATTCAACACAGTACATAAAATCCGTGATCTGGTTCCGTCTGTAAAAGATGTGGTTCCAGACATACAGTACCCGGGCGTCTACAAACTAAGTTGCCTCTGTGGTAGCAGTTACATTGGAGAAACCAATCGACATATCTGGGACCGCATCCGTGAACATAAAGCAGACTTGAAACACGGTAGGACGAGCACCTCAGCCGTGGCAGATCACTGTTATAATTCAGTGGGCTCACATGACATTGACTTCTCCAAGACGGACGTTCTCTGCAAGCCATCCGGCTACCATGAGAGATTCGTTCATGAGGCCATCCACATATACAAACACAGAAACAATTTCAACCGAGAAGATGGATTCTGGCTTAGTAACCATTGGAAAGACGTTATAAACCATTTTGGTACTTAATTGTATTTTATGGTGACTTTCAGATCGCAGTCCATTCGCTGCCACTGCCTCTTAATACCTTTCACACGACGGTCAATGGTATGGTTTATAGCAGGGGTGTCCAAACTTTTTTTCCCGAGGGCCACATACAGAAAAATATACGAAGGATTGGGCCACTCACTAGACGTGAGGTATACTGCCTCACTTCTCATGCACTAATATTGTCAAAATCAATCAAATGCAGGTAAATTACGTTTGATTATTGAACATGTTTGAAGAAAAAAAGCCTCCATCATAGCTCTTCATTAGTAGATATTAATTTTATTTTTTACAAAAAGGTTGGCAGGTAATTCTCTCAGTGACAGCCTCAGATTGGTTCTTAGGGTGCTGATCCCCCTTCATTGTCCATATGAAGGGAGAGACAAGAAGACAAATAGGGGATGTGGATATTTCAACCTTATTACACAAATAAATTATTGGGCTTGTTAACACATCAACTAACGTTTGTTAAAACAATTGTCATCAACTTTAATTGACTGAATTTATGAAGTAATTGGGCTTATTAACAAATGAAAACGGTGTGTATATTTTTAACTCGCCTGTAATGGGAATAATGGTACGCTCAGTGGGAGCAGTGATGCTGCACTTTGGTCTGAAGGATAGCTGGCAGGTCAGGAGTAAGTTTGGTGGTTGAGATGCGAAGGACGTCACGGAGATGGCTGTCGGTCGTTCTGGTTCTCAGCCTGCTTTTGTTCAGCGTTAACAGAGAGAATGTCTGCTCACTTATGTATGTTGAGCCGAACAGACTCATCAATCGTTTTGCATGGCGTCTCGTCGGAGGAAACTTGGCCTTTTCCAAACTCCGGTAGAAGTCAGGTAGGGAGAGAAGCTGATGCTGATTCTTCAGAGAATCATCACACTGAATTTCGATCAGTTCTAATTGCAGACTCTCCTCCACTTCTTTTGCATCCATTGAAAACGGAGCCGCAAACAGTGTGATTTCCTTCTCAATGACAGAAAAATCTTGGAAGCGCTGACTGAATTCTGTCATGAGAGATGTGATCACAGACACATATTCTCCCATTTTTGCAGAGAGCTTGGCATTTGGAAATGCGCATTGATTTCGGTCAGCGTGGGGAAGTGCGCTACATTGAAGTTGCGCAGTTGTGACTCGAAGAGACGGAGCTTCGCACGGAATGCTTTCATGTGCACATACAGCTGTGGTACCAGCTGCTCTTTGCCTTGTAGTCTCGTGAGATCAACTAAAAAAGCCAGGCCTGCCAACCATAAAGGGTCACTGATCTCATGGAGAGGTCTGCCCTTTTCTTTCAAAAACTTGTCGATATTTGATCTCAGGGAATAAAACCACTGCAGCACGGAGCCGCGACTGAGCCAGCGCACTTGGGAATGGTAGAGTAGGTCCCCGTATTCAGCATCGACATCAGAGAGGAACGCTTGCAATTCTCTGTGGTAAAGCCCTCAGGCCATAATTTTTTGACATTTTTCACAACTGTGTTCATCACATCGCCAAGCTGGATTATCTTGGCACAGAGGGCTTCTTGGTAGATGATACAGTGCATTTTAACAGTCTCACCTCCGCTCTCCTGCACCTTGGCACTCACCATAGAAGCCATTCCTTTGCGCTCGCCTGTCATTGCTGGAACCCCATCCATTGTAATTCCACACAGCTTGTCCCATTTAAGTCCAGCCTGATTAATTGAATCTGACACAGCTGCAAAACATATCCTTCCCAGTTGTTGTCCCCTTTAGACTCCGAAGATCAAGCAGTTCCTCCGTAATGCAAAAATTCTCATCAACTCCCCGCAAAAAAATTAACAGCCGTGCAGTGTCCGTGGCATCTGTGCTCTCATCACATGCAATCGAGTAAAAATCGAAAGCACAAGCTTTATCTGACACTTGCTGTTTTAAGTTAGCCGACAAGTCTTCAATTCGCCGCACAACCTTATTTCTGGACATATAACATCGTTAAAATCCTGCATTTTCTCCAGGCACATTCCCACGACTTTAGTGAGGCACTGTTTGATGAAGTCACCGTCTGAGAAAGGTTTCCCGTGTAGGGCAATGAGTTGAGCTACTTCATTGCTGGCTATTGTTGCATTTTCTTGAGCTTTGTTAGCACGGAAAAAAAAACCCTGCTGCTGCGTTAGCAGGCTAGCTTGCCATTTGCTTTACCTTCTCTCTCCGCTCGGCGCCAGTGTAGGACGTGAAGGTCTGATGTTTCGTTTCATAATGCCGTCGTACATTGTACTCTTTCATCACGGCAACACTCTCATTACAAATCAAACAAACACACTTCCCCTTGGTTTCTATGAAAAACATTCATTTTTCCACCGAGTCTGAAATTTTCTGCACTCGCTTGCAATCTTGCGTCTCTTCGGTTCCGGCATTTCTGGTGACCCTGAGCAAATGTTTTCTTCGATTGCTTGCTTTGTGGAGACGCTGCCTTGTTCAAGACAATAGCGCCATCTAGTGTTTAAATTAAGAAATGCAATACAGTGGGCCATAGTCCATTATATTTTTAAACTTTGATACGGGCCAATTAAAAATGGATGGCGGGCCGCAGTTGGCCCGCGGGCCGTAGTTTGGACACCCCTGGTTTATAGCATGTTATATAATAATAAATAGTATAACATTGTAATGTTTAACATAATTCATAAGGCAATATATAGTATTGTAATTTTATAGTGAATATACAGCTGTGTGGTATACAGTAGGGTTGGTAGAATAATACATAGTGTAATATTACAAGTCTAATATTTTACAGTCTAAAGTATAGGGTAGTCTAAAGTAACGCATTGTGTAATTCAAGGGTGGGTTTGTCTATGGTAGTGTATATTACGGTGTATAGTTGTGTAATGTACGAAAAAGTTTATTTGGAGACATATCAATATAATGCATAATGTTAGAGCTTACATTGGGCTGTGTATACGATATTATACAATGTAGTTTAGATTGGAAGGTATAACATTACAATGTATAGTAGTCTAGTTTATGACATGGTTGTAATGCAACACAGGACAGAGCAGCACATCGTGGCTGTTTCTCCCCCCTCCTCCGTTCCGAGCATGGATGGACTCGTCCGTCTGAACGAGGCTCGTCGCTCTCCGTGGTGCTAACGTTGGAAAGAAGGAAAAAACCGCCACCCATTTTTTTCGCCATATGGCATTGTAATGTATAACGACTTATTGTTAATAGCTCAGCTGAGGGAGAGTATATAGAGTTTATTGATAACATTGATGTAGTTTGTATTTTAGTTTTTAGTAGTTTACTATATCGTATTCATTAGATAGTGTAGTGTATTCCCAGTTACTTTATGTTTATAGCTCAATTTATTGAAGAATATATTGAGTACATTTATTATATTGATGAAGTTTCTACTTAGTTTTTTTTCACATCGGTTTATTGTATGATAGTTGGGTAGTTGCAGTCCTTTAGCGTCCATATACTAAATGCCTCTGTTGAGATGGAAACTTTGACTTTAACATAGCTATTTCCGTGACCAGTCACATGCTAATCCCTCACATTAACATCATGCTAATCTCCCAGTTACATGCTAATTTCTGACTTTAACACCCTGCTGATCCAACACTTTAACGCAGCTATTTAAATGCTAAATTATCCTGTTTGATATGTAAACTCCTTTGTCAAGGCACTTTACCTCTCCCACCTAGTTTAAACGACACTGCGAATCTTAGCAGCAGTCATTGAAGTGCTGTCGTCCCGACAGTTCTGTTCCTTCACCTGAAGAAGGCTACTTATGTTGTGGCCGAAACGTCGTGAAAATTTTATTTTTTATTACGTTTTTTTTTTCCATTCTACGTTACTTTACCGAAAGAACCAAGAAGATGAATTCCTGCAGTCACGAAAGCTTTAAATCTGAACTTTACGCAATTAAAAATCATAGTGTAAGATAAGACTACAATCGTTGTCTGCTGTGAGGATCTTCTGTACTCAGGGCCCCGAATGTTTGTGGCAAGTGAAAGTTTGTCTCAGCAAAATATAAGATTTCTCACAGTAGCATACCGTATGACCACACGTCGCTCTGCACCTTGTAGAGCCCATGGAACATGCTTTCTGAAGACATCCACTTTACAGGCAGAGGCACCTAATGGACATGACCGCATGGCCACAAGCACAACAACAATACGTTCAGTAAATTCAGTTCAGGCCGATGCATCGCGATTCGTCATACGTTTTTTGCGTCAGGCCACATTCATCTGGCCAAATTAGCGTCATCTAGCCCTCCACTACCCTGAAGGGTTAAATGTGTAGTGACATCACGGGATGGCACTGTGTAGTGCCGGGCCTAGAGAGGCACGGCGTGCGGTGTATTGACATCGCGGATACCACTCTGGTGTGGGTGTAGTACCGGCCCTAGAGGGGCTCGGTCAGCGCTGATTGATCCCGCTGGATGGCATCACGCTTGGCGTGCAGTGCCAACCCAACAGGATAGGGTGTGGGAGTGCCGACCGTAGGAAACGGGTTACTAAATGCCATGGCACTCTGGTTGACCCGAGAGGACACGTGACCGGTTAAGTCTACAAAGGGGCCCCAAGTGGGGGCTAGGGGTGGTCACGTGGTGTGGGTCCAGATCCTGCTGCTCGATGATTCTAGAAGGTGGTCGTGGCCAAGGGCGGAGCCAGCCACGCCACAGAGAATATAAGCTGGGTCCCCCAGAGGGACCGGCGTTGTTGTTCATCCTGAAGAAACCTTTGTCTACGTCTACGTTCTACCGAGTCTCCAACACATGGACTGGGACCCGAGCTGTGGTCCCGTTCTGTCGTAGCTAGTCATGTTGTAATTAGTGTAGTTAGCCTGGTGGTCACCACCACAGGTTGTTATTCTGGGCCAGTTACCCCGTGTACCACATGGGGGGGGAGGAGGAAGGGGATTTGTGAAATTGCCCCATATTTTGAACTGTCGGCAGAGCAGGGAGATTGAATCCAATTGCCGACCTCTGGATTGCAAGTCCAGGGTGGGAGAGCCATTGAACCACCGTGTGTGGCAGCACCCCCACTCTTTTTTTCTTAGGGGCTGTGCAAAATAAAATAAAAACATTGAGTACAATTAAAGTGATGGGCCTTCTATCCCGATGATGGTGATGACATTGGCGATACTGATAATGATGCTGATGATGATAAGTAAGGTGAAGGACTCACATTGCCCTTCACCATGTAGTTGGGGTCAGTCTGGACGTCCCGTGCCAGCCCAAAGTCGCAAATCTTTGCGATGTGTCCATGCATTACCAGCAATTTCCTCGCAGCCAGGTCGCGGTGGATGCACTAAAAAAAAGAAAAAAATTCCCTGTGTGGCCTTCAACAAACTTGGGGCAACTTCTGTGAAGGTCGGCCACGGTACACGACGGGGTGGGTGCCCAGCAACACGCCCGGCCGCCTTTGTCTCCCCAGTGTAGATGTTTACACACCGCACCAGGTACTCATTTGAGACTGAGTCCATCTGGGGAGGCCCAAGACCGGTTCAGATAATTGTCACTGATGTTGGCCGTGAGCGGGAATCGAACTCTGGCCGTTGGGTTCGTAGCACAGTGAACTAACCACTGAGCGACCACTCGCTACCCAGACAGCCATATTAAGGGCAACAAAGACGTGCACCACAGACACAGTCAAATACAAAGACACAGTTAAACACGCACAGTCACAGAGACACAGTTAAACATACTCTTTGGTTCTTTCGGTAAAGTAACATAGGTATAAAATAAAACAAATCACGACGTTTCGGGCGCTAAACCCTGTTTGTTTGGTATGCTTCTCTCTCTGTGTCCCCTGTTGTATCTGTGTTAGTTCCCCCCTACTTGTGTGTCTGTATATACATCTGGGGTTATGTGTTTCCTCTCGTAAATTTAGCTCTTCTGTACCTAATGATGGCTGCTTGTGTTGCAACCGAAACGTCGTACGCTATTATGTTATTTTATTATTTCTTATTTATACGTGACTTTACCGAAAAAAACAAAGAGTAATTCCTGCAGTCACAAAAGCTTCGAATCAAGTCTGAACCACCTCTACGGGGAGGTATGAGGTTTGTGTCTTTGTGTTGTCTCTGCTTGTGTATCTGCCTTTGTGTCTTGGCTTGGATTTGTGTCTCTGTGCTGTCTCTGCCTGTGTGTGGGCCTTGGTGTTTCCGAGTGTGTGCTGCTGCACCCCCTTTGCTTCATGCATACCTCATGCTAAATTGTCCCATTGTCTCTCAGCCTTACCTTCTCTGCCTATTCAAGGCGACTTCACTGTGTGCGTGTCTGTGCTGGTTCACTCTACTTGGATGTCTATGTGTGTGTGCGCGGTCTGTATTTTAAATTTCATACTTAACTTGCAATTTAGCAATCTTTGAAATAGCGTAATCAACCAGACTATGCGTTAATTGTGTTTTGACCGACCGTCTGTGTTGCTTTATATGGTTTCCAAATTTTGCTAAACCCTGTTTGTTTGGTATGCTTCTCTCTCTGTGTCCCCTGTTGTATCTGTGTTAGTTCCCCCCTACTTGTGTGTATGTATATACATCTGGGTTTATGTGTTTCCTCTCTCTCGTAAATTTAGCTCTTCTGTACCTGATGATGGCTGCTTGTGTTGCAACCGAAACGTCGTACGCTATTATGTTATTTTATTATTTCTTATTTATACGTGACTTTACCGAAAAAAAACAAAGAGTAATTCCTGCAGTCACGAAAGCTTTGAATCAAGTCTGTAGTGCCTCTTGTTAAACAGTGCTTTAGTTAAACAGGAAAATTAATAAATCCAGCAGGCATGACTTGAAAAGTAACAAAATTACATTTTGGGTGGCACTCTAAATCGTCCGGTAAATCGTGTCGCCAATTATAATGTCTGCGTTTATCTGCGCGTGTCTGTGTACCCCCAGTGGAGGAATACGTGCGCAGCTTGCTGGACAACCCTGAGTTGATTGACCGTCTGGCACTGGCCTCGGAGCAGGTGAGACTCCGTATGCGTGCATCAGCTCTGCCCCCCCCCTCATATTTATGGTGCGGGCCTGTACCCTTGTTCGACCCCTCACTTCCGCGTTGCATCCAGCTGCCTCACTGAAGAAAGGGACACTTGCCTTGCGCTGAGTACGACGTTTCGCTGGTTGTAATCGCCAGGGAAACGATATACTCGATTTGTAAGTGTTGTGGGTTTACTCTCCAATACACTGGCGTGCTGCAGTAGTAACTAATTGACACGTTTTGTTTTACGTAGCAAACCTTATTAATTGGCTGTACCGGGTTAACTACACACATTTACGCGCTCTTACCCAAAAAACCTTTATTATGGATAATATTGGTCGCGAAAGAATACGTGTTAAACAGCTCCCTTTTAGAACGTCTCATCCTCACCAGCAATGGTCAATCAATCAAATAAATCCTAGATTTATAACGTGGAATATTTAGCAAAAAGCAGAGACGGAAGGGTGAAACTCTAGAGGTAGCTCTATGATATCCGCTTTTGTGGAACGTTCTCTAACACAGATGGCCGTACTGCTCTGAGATAAATCAGACTGGATCCTTCGTCTCGTTACGTGATGGCGGTTGCAAAATTGTTGTTGACGCGTGCATGTGCCGTGCGTGTGCTGTGTACGTGTGCAGGATGTGGTGGAGTCCCGGGTAATCTTCCCCGAACATCTCCCGCTGTCCCAGCTGCAGCAAGGTGTGCGCTCCGGCCGGTTTGTCCAGGGAACCTTCCTTGCGAGTCGTGAGAATTACCTGGAGGGGACTCTGAGGGTGCGAGGGGACGGTGACAGTGATAAAGAGGTACACGTTTCACAAGCCTGCGTCTGGAAGGAACAATGCTGTTCGATCGTATCTGTGTGAGTTTTAAAAACAAATTTATAATGAAGCAGTGGCATAGCATTCTTGGCATTAGCAGTAGCTCTTAACCTTAACTGCAAGGCTGCAGTAAAGGTTAAGAGCTACTGGGCTAAAATATTTGTATTTTGAACGTCTTTTGCACCCTACGTAGGTGTCGTAGCCTGGCTCCTGCCGCCCCGGCCTGTGGGTCCTGGTGCAGTTGCACTGCCTGCACACTCGATAGCTACGCCACCACAACCACAGTATATACGTTATTGTGACTACTTTAATAATAGGGGTTTTCCCTTTTTTTCTGGCAACAAAACTGAAACCTTTTACAAGGAATCATGTGTGCATTAACCACAATACTTGTGGTCAAAATGCAAACAAAAAACACACTATGATAATCCATGATAAGGCGATCTAACCCAAAAACCTTCATTATGAATAATATTGGTCGCGAAAGCCTACATGTTAAACACACTATGATAATATATGCATTGTCCTTGAGACTGATTGGTCCACACCAGGGACGGCTTTCTTTTGAGCCTCGACCCAATTGGTGCGAGACCAGAGGATGCCAAAAGGCATACGCATATATTGCAAATATTATCAGTGTGTTTTTCTTTGCATTTTGACCACAAGTATTGTGGTTAATGCACACATGATTCCTTGTAAAAGGTTTCAGTTTTGTTGCCAGAAAAAAGGGGAAAAACCCTATTATATTTTGGTACTGGCAAAGCAGGTCTAATGATGGTTGTGACTACTTTGTTAACAAAATGAATGGTCTATTTCCACGTCCAAAATGTAACGTTAAATAACAATTAGGTACATTGGCCCTTTGTTGGAGAAAAAACTCAGTCCAGAAATCGCCCTGCTTGAACATATGTTACTGAAAAACATTGGTTTCAGAAGATTGATGGGCTCATAGTCCTACATTTTAAATTGTTTATTCGTGGTATTAAAACTCTTGTACAGTAAAACCTTGGATTGCGAGCATAATTCGTTCCGGAAACGTGTTTGTAATCCAAAGCACTCGTATATCAAAGCACTCGTATATCAGTTGTGATCACGTGACGCTCGGCAGTACAAAGCTGCTCGTATTGCAAGACCCTCGCTCGTTTATCAAATTCATATTCATTAAAAATTTTGCTCGTCTTGTAAAACACTCGCAGACCAAGTTACTCGCAATCCAAGGTTTTACTGTATATGCTGCTCTCTAACAGCACTTGGCCCAGCGGTCTGTTAAGGCTATACGGGGGATCTTTTTTGTCTCCGTGCAGGTGTTGATCCAGGGGCTGCAGCATTTAAACCGCGCAATGCACGACGACATCGTGTGCGTGGAGATGTTCCCCGAGGAGCGCTGGGTTGCCCCCTCCTCGCTGGTCCTGCACGATGAGGGCGTCGCAGGGGACGTTGCAGAAGAGAATGAGGAGGATGTGGTGAGTGGAGCGTCAACACTGCTGAACCAAAATCAAACCCAGACACCTGCAGTGTGCGTGTCTCTCTCCCCGTGGTCGCATGGATTTTTCTCCAGGTCCTCCGGCTTTTCCCTCCACAGTTACAATCTGACATGCACTTAGAGTATTTGGCTGCTATCAATTTCAAATGTGATAAGATACTTCATTGAACGATCATTTGTGGCCAGGTCACTTAAAAAGAGCTATGTAGCTCTCAGGGTCCTTACCTGGTAAAGTTAAAATAGTTTATAGTTTTTAAATAGTTTTAATATAGTTTAAACAAAGAATAACAACAAAGACTCAACCACTTCAAGAGAGACCTTAAACATAATGAACACCGTGTGACCAGACAACAATCCACATTAGAGATGCTGTTAGCTTGATTTTGCGTTTATTAAATGACTTTACCTTACATTACTTCAAAATCAAGTCAGGAGTGCTAATCATTTCGTTCTTTTTTTGTATGTACGTAGGGGTTATTTGACCATACTTCGGTGCGGGTTGGTGAAGGGGGGGGGCATAGATCAGGAGCATAGAAGGACAGGACAACAGTTCATTTTGCTGTACTGCGCTCTGCTGCCAGCCATTTTGGCGCAGAGCCTATACCACCTGTTATGCATATCCAGGCTCAACACGGCGTCGCTTCCACGGTCTGAGCTGGGTCACAGGGTGGCCTCTATATTGAAAAGTAATTTCTTTAGAACTGCTTTTTGTATTTAGATTGTTGTCCTTTCCGCGCACCTCCGATTAGCATGATTGGCTGTGTACGGTGCGAAATAAGTTCTACATGCATACATACCACAGTGACAAAATGCAAAACATAATAAAGTACAGCAATGAAGTTAATTGAAATTGGCACGAAAACACCCGTGGTTTATGAAAAGTCGACAATTTTTCACAAACATAAACAAGTGTTAGATATTAAATCGCATGTAGTGCAAGTTGGCTTGGGCAGATTATTTATAGACTGATCATTGCACAGTTATACTTATAAAAACGTTACGTAAACATTAAACACATATAGGGTGACTGATGTGCTAAGCAGGTAAGAGAAAATGTCAATCAGTGAAATCATAAAGAATCGAGAGATTAAGCATCAAATTGTGAATTAGATGGGAGGGTAACCTTTGTTGTAGATAATATTGGTCGCAAAAGCCTACGCGGTTTTTTTTTAACGTGTGGTATCTGATGGGCGTGTTCCGGTTGATTCTATCAATTGCCAGAACTGTTTTAACTTATCAATATTTACGGAGGACTCCTCACTGTGATCTTTTGTCATTTTAACAAAGCGTCAGTCTCATTATTGACATTGATGAGACACAGCATGAAACCACATCCGCAGGTTAAGCGCTATTGTTTTGGATTGCTCCTTCCCCTTCAAGCCAAATTGTATTGTGTTACGCAGTGAGTTGGAAAAAAAATAGTTAATTCATTATTTCAGTGTGTGAGAGAGACGCTACTGTGGTGAGTGCTCATTTGAGTTTGCGTTGTCATCTCCCGGTGCTATCCCAGCTGCTGCTGCTGCTGTCGTCGCTCTTGCTTAGATTACGCAACACGATGTTTGTCCTTTGTTTTGGTCTCCAGCTGAAAGCCGAAAGTGGGAAGATGCGTCGGCCCACTGGCAAAGTGGTCGGCATCATCAAGCGGAACTCGAGGCCGCTGTGCGGCATCCTCATGCCCAGCCCAATCAAGGAGGTGGGCTGATCTGCATGTGTGTGTGTACGTGTGGGGAGCGGTGATGTAGCGGTTAGCGCGCTGCGCTATGAATTCTGGGACCCGAGTTGGATTATATTTATCGCTCATAACCAATAAACAGCGGCAAATGTTTGAACCTGTCTTGGGCCCTTCCCTAGGTCGACTCAGCCATAAATGAGTCTCTGATGTGGCATGTAAACATCAGCGCTGTGGAGACAAAGGCGGTCGGGCATGGTGCTGGCCGTACCCACCCCGTCGTTTGCCGTACCAGCTTGAATAGGTGTGTGCTGATGGCACTCGCCCAAACAGTTTGTTGAATGCCTTACTGGGGGCTCTTTGTGCGTGTTGCAGGCCACCCGCCACCTGTTCACGCCCGCGGACCGCCGCATGCCACGAGTGCGGGTGGAGACAAGACAAGCAGCGTCCCTGCAAGCCCACCGCATCGTGGTGGCCATCGATGGCTGGCTGCGACACTCCCGCTACCCGAACGTTCGACTGCACCGTGACGCCCCGCACGCCGTGACACCTCATCCGTCCGTCCCGTGGTCGGCATCGTCGGGCTCATCCTTCTGTCTCTTGACGCACGGCCACGCGGCTCTGTATGCAATACAGCCGTCGAACCCAAAACACGAACGGTGACACGGTGAATTGGAAGTCAGGGTGGATGAGCTGGCACCACTGTGATTTTTTTGTTTGAAAGCATGGCAAACTCACCTGTGATTCAACCTAGGTTATTAAGGTGTTGTAAGTTGATAGTCTCAGCCCAGTCACCAATAACTGCACCAAAAACGATATTAAATTTGGTCGTGCACTTCGATTGTTTAATTTCCATCTCTGAGAAAACTACTGCTTTTGACTGCCATGTGATGAACATTACTTTGATTGGCAGAGTGGTTGGAAAAGCACTGCCCCCCTACAATTTGGACCGCATTTCACTTCATTGGATCTTAGAAGTAGCTCTGTTATGTGTGCTCCTGTGGGTCGTCCTTGACCACGAAGGGTGGTATAGATTGCTTGTCTTGTGTGATACCATTAACACAATGAGAAAACAAATTGGGGAAAAGCTAAATATATTGTTAAGATGTATTATTTGGGTTGTATCTTTGTTTAAACAGATGCCGGTTAATATTCTACATCATGAACGTTAGGTACAAGGTTGGCATTGTGGTTGTGCTTTTCATACCTATTTGCCACTGCACAACCGAGCGGCACCATGGCTGGCACGGTTTAGTAGGCTGCAGGTTGTTTATTCACTGCAAAAGCGGATCCATGCCATGAACGGTCAATGCTTTGAACAAGTCTAGGCACGTGCAGATGACGCTGTGGTGCCACGTCCCCGCGGTGTACTGACTGCCGTCACACAATTAACGTGTCGCTAGCCCCGCCCCTGGCCCTGCTCGGCCCCTGGATAGATTTGGATGCCTTGTGGGGCCAGCATATCACGGTTTGGTTCCGGTTCGACACGGCAAAAAGCCAGTGGGTGACCACAGACACCTCGAGAGATCTGCGCCGTCTGGGTTCCAATGTATCATTGGAAAAGGGATACCGGTGACGATTGGCCACGTATGTGCATATGCATGTTGAACTTCTTCCGTACCATACGTAGACAACCGTGCTAATCGTCGGTGTGCTTGTGCAGGGCCATTTTGCGCGCTCTCTGGGCGAATGTGGGGATAAGGAGACGGAGACAGAGGTGCTGCTGCTGGAGCACGACGTGCCACACCAGCCCTTCAGCCAGGCCGTACTTGCATGCCTGTCCCCTCCCACGTTCAGCATCACAGCAGAGGTACGCATGAGACGTGTGACGATATGTCAATTCATCGATTGAGTTCAATTCTTACGCCTGCGGTGTGTTGGTGTGTTTGGTCGTGCATGTGAGAATCCTTTACTTCAATGTTCTTTATTACAAGGCCCACGGGCCACTCGTAGCCTCTGGGTGGCCTTTGGTGTGGACCATGACGTGTGGCCCCCGACAATAGACAAATGCGAAAACACCCCCCATCATCATCATCGTGCTGTCAAACCTCAATAGTTTCAAGATGTTTGGCCTGCGTAGAATACCTTCTAGAGGACCTCTCTGGAGCTCTCCCTCCAGTCGAGGTCCTTCCGCTGCACTGGCATGAACGAGAAGCCACGGGGCTCTACACCTTTACCGCAGACCGTATATAGAAAAGCCGTCGACCTGAAAGAAAGTCGATGGCTCGGACACATCATCGTAAGAAGAGAGGAAATTCACATCGGAGGAAGGAAGGCGACGGACTTATGGAAGCACCAGGGCGGAGACCCGAGAGGCAGGCCTCGAGAGATGCGGATCAAAGTGGTGAGCCAGGATGTGGAGGACTCTGCAGTAGCCGTGGAGATGGTCCAGTACAGAAATGAATGGAGCAAGGGGACTACAAACTTTTTTCCTATAACGCTGTACTTGCGTTCCTGAAGAACACCGAATTGTGGAAAAATCGCATAATAAATAATATAGGGTAAAGCACAGTCCGCGATAACACGTGAGATGCGTACGCAGGCTTAACAAAGACTTTGGGTACGTGAGTAGCATCTAGAAGCATCCAGAAGCATCCCGCCTTGTGTGATGCTACACCGAGGCAACCGTACAACCGCTTATTCTGCCTCGCACAACGCAGTTCTGTTCACTCGATCGCCTTTTATCCAATTCGCATCCATGTTATGAAAAAAATGTGTTCCCTAATGCATTCATCGCATTATATCTAATTCACGATATGAAAACACGCAGAGTTATAGGAGAACGGACTGTACTTTGAAAATATTCAGTCGCCTATTGAGAAGATAGAACGCCATTAGAATGAAGTTGGTTTACCCATGTATGGCTCACCCTGTGTTTTGTTTGTTGTAAGGCAGCGTTTTGTTGAACCTGGTGCTGTGTGTGTCCCGTACAAGGACCAGGCTGGCAGGGAGGACCTCCGTGCGTTGTCCATCTGCAGTGTGGATTCTCCAGGCTGCACAGACATCGACGATGCCCTACACTGCAAACCGCTCGACAATGGGAACACCGAGGTATTCATTTGGTGGTGGTAATCGTGGTCACGGTCGCGGTAATTCGTGCCTATTCCTTTCATGGTTTTGTCAATGCTAGCGGAGGTGACAAGGGGAGTTTAGTGGCACAATGATAAGTGCACTGCACATTCATCCTGTCAAGCTGGTTTAGTTCCAGTCATGGCTAACACCGGTACAGAGTGATATCTAAAAAAACTGCCCAAGTTCTCCCCTTCACCACATGCATTGACCATCGTAATAAAGCAAGGTCAAATGACAATCGCGACCCATTACGGCATGGAGAAGCCCTCATCCTGCAGTGGATTGACAAAGGGGTGGACAATATTCCTGTTATTAAGTTTCCAAACATTGTTGCCTTAGTGCCCGTATTCTTGGTCTCTGCTCGGCTCAGGACTGACTTCAACATGGCTCGGTTCTGGCTTGATCTGCTCCGTTGTCTCCAAAGAAGCATGAGTGGCTCAGCTGTGCCTTGGCTCAGGCTTAGCTCACGGAAATTCTAAGCGTGGCTGAGAGCATGCAGAGATATACGAGGAGGCACAAGAGACACAGAGGCTCAGGGCTGGAACCATGCTTAGAGGCAGCTCGGGTTTTAAGCGTTGCTTTGATGTGGATTATTGAGAATTATAATCATAATATTTATACTGGAGGAATCTGATGAGCTATAAAGCTATTTTTCACATGTCCAGCAGTGGCGGGTAAGAACGTTACAACAACAAACAGTACAAAAACATAATAGTAGTGCAAAGTACAAGAAAGATAAACAAATAACCCAAACACAAACAAATACAACGAAACCATCCCCATCCTACCAGGCAAAGCCCACTGAGGTATTGATTTATTTTTGATTAGTGACCTGGCCACAAATGAATAGCTCAACAAAGTGGCCCATCATTTGGACATTTATAGCAGCCAAAATAATAGAAATAATCTCAATGCATGTTGCGCGAGAGCCAAGCCTGAGCCAAGCCATGGCTAAGACCCCACTGGCCTAAGTGTCCACGTCACTGGCCGAATGCCTGGTTCACAATGAATGCACCAGGTAGTAATGGGTGTGCATTTCATTTCACATTATTCTGCTTTGGTTGGAGTGGCTATGGTGGAGGTTATGCATGCATGTGGAGTGAGCGACTTCCGACAGACGTCTAGTAGAAGGCGTCTTATTTATTAAAAGCACACAGGGCGATACACTTCGTAACGCGGCTACACCTAGGCTGTACAAACACGCAGCCCATCTGCGTCCTGCGTAGCTACGCTGGCTGGTTAACGAGCGTAGCGGCGGAGACAGAGCTGCTCTTGCAGAAGAACCAGCCACGTGGTCGAAGACGAAGAGATGATGACGGTAGCGACGCAACCAGGACCCAGACCCCACGCTAACAGCCCCGAAGTTCTGATTCGGTGCTCTTTATATCTGCCTGGAGTGGACAAGCTCCACCTCTGGCCACGCCCCCTTTCTAGAACCTTCTAGGCCCTTCGGGATGGTTCCCGGATCTTCTCGACTGACTCCGCCGTTGACCTTTACCCCAGATACGCCCCTTCATAATAAGGCATTATGTAATGCAGCTATAACCTTAATTACCCTTACAGGCCGGCAGGTATCACCCTGTCATTACACATCCATGCATGTGAGGGTGGTGACGGTGTATTAATGTGTGTTCTAGGTTGGGGTACACATCGCCGATGTGAGCTACTTTATCCGGCCGGGGAATGCCTTGGATGAGGAGGCATCTCTGCGTGGTACCACAGTTTACCTGTGTGAGAAGGTGAGATGTGGATTTCTTCTTGCCACAATATCAAGTGTTTTACGACCTGCCGATTTCATCTTTTCATTCTTAACTTTACGACATGATGTAAAATATTATGATGTAACGATCATCGCGGTACCAGTTTCCCCACAACTGTAATTGTATTTGACATTTTCACCACATTTTTTTGTGTGCTTTTCAGTACTTCCCGTATGAATAACGATAACTTAAAAATGAATTAGAATAAAAAAAATGTGCAACAACAATGCTAAATATATCTCATGATGTTTTAAACGAGTTGATTTTTGCGGATTTCTTATTATATGATGTACCGTGACATCATGAGCGGCAGGCTATCGGCGCAGTGGTAACACTCGTGCCTTGCAGCAAGGAGACGCTGGGTTTGATTACTCAACTCTTGTGCCTTTTTGCTTGCAGTTTTGTTTGTTCTCCCCCCTGTTAGTGAATGGGTTTCCTCTGGATTCATCAGATTTCCTCTAAATAAAACCCATACAATCTTTACTGGCATTCGCGAAAACATCTCCTTGCTGAACAGTTACCTGCAGGTGACTTAATCATGTGTGGGTTTGCTTGCAAAACACTCGTTGAGTTGGTGCATATGTATTTGCCAGATTGTGTTTATTGACAGAGAAGTTGTTGCGTTTGTGTTTGTGCGCCTGCAGAGGATTGATATGGTGCCAGAGTTATTGAGCTCAAACCTGTGTTCCTTGAGATCCAACGTCGACCGGTGAGATGCACCAACAACTGTTAACTCGCGAGTGCGCACATTGCAACCCATACTCAGCAGCTAACGTGCGTTGTTGCCAGGTGCACATGTAATCCCATGATGCGTGGCACTGTTAAAGTGTCATTGTACAGATCCACACTAGCATGTGTACATACATAAGCAGCCAAACCAGGATGGCACAATGGTAACACGTGTCTCACAGCAAGAATGGCCTAGGATTGATGCCCGACTTGGTTGCCTTTCCATGTAGCTTTTGTATGTTCTCCCCCTATTTATCATGGGTTGACTCCAGGTTATCAGGTTTCCTCTCATCGCTAACATAAACGTGTTATTACTACTATGATCCTTAACCAAGAAAAGCCTCACTGAATCTCATAACTTCGGTAGGGTACTGCAAAGCTTTTGTAGTCGAACAATGGTTGCTACATATATATTTCAGTTGAGTAATTTGTAACAACCCAAACCGGTATTTGGTCAAACATCCCACTGCTGAAAGAATGACTCGACTACCAAAAACTTGGCAAGACCCTCCTGAAAAAGAGTCTCGAGACTTTGCGAGGCTTTCCTGAGTGAACACCCTGCACCACTCCAATGACGACGACTCCGCCACTCGACGGTGAATGGCGACGGTGCATGTGCTGTGCGCGTGCAGGCTGGCGTTCTCGTGCATATGGGAGATGACTCCAAAGGCTGAGATCGTGAGCACACGTTTTACCAAGAGCATCATCAATTCCAAGGTGATTTCCCCCCACAGACGTTCAGTTTTTGTAAAACTCTCGTTTGCTTTCACGTGTATTGTATCGGTGCCTTGCTATGTTAGTGCAGTTGAGGTTTCCGGATGGCTGAGAGGTCAGAGCGTTGAGCTTGCACCTCTGGGTTCACAAGTGTAGCGAGATGAACCGGGTTCACAAGTGGTAGTATGTATGTTGAACTTCTTTTGCACCGTACGTAGCCAACTGTGCTAATCGGAGGTGCGAGGTAGGACATGAAAGTAGTGAGTTGATGGTCTCTGTCCAGTCAACAATCACTGCACAAAACACAGAACATACCAATTCGTCACGAGTACAGCACACCGGTGTGTTGTACCAGTGACGAATTGGCCACGTTCTGTTTATGTGACAACCCTTACTAGTCCACTGTGGGGTGGTGGCGGGTTTAACGACATATTTATGTATTTACACAATCTAACCCAAAAAAACCTGTATTATGGATGATATTGGTCACGAAAGCCTACGTGTTAAACTCACTGCACAAAAGACCACCAAATTACATTGCACTAAATTTGGTTAAATTCCAGCTTTGAGAATTAAAAAAATATCAATTTTGCTGTCTTTGGGTGAGCGTAACCCTCAGTGGTCATCGGGAGCCACGTAGACATCTGTTGAGTTCTGGCTTGGGCTTGGATCAGGCGTGGGCATTGTGTAATTGCGAGGACCCCATGGTTCACCCGTGGTGTGTTCATCGTATCCCCGCAGGCGTCTCTGACATACGCAGAGGCTCAGCTAATGATGGACGACGCCGGGCGGAAGGACCCGGTCACCAGCAGCTTGCGTGGCCTCCACTCCCTGGCCAAGATCCTCAAGCAGAGGCGCATTCAAAACGGGTAACTCATTGTCAAGATCCTCATCCCCTCCACCGCCTCTGGAGCGCTGAGCAGTATTAATGGGTGCACCACATTTAGTCGATCGGCAGGTCGCCTGTGGCGCGGTAAAGTGTGGTTACTCCCGTGTCTTCTAAGACATCCGGCCAGCGTGGAAGAGTAGGCTAAAATACATTGAGAGGGACTGTAAAAGGGTGTATCTCTAGAGGGGCCCCCTCTTATGGGAGCCCCCTTCTTCCAGCAGTGGCTTGAGCAAGCAATTGCAAGGCTGCACCTGTAGCTTTTTTTGACCCCATGATGCTTGAGGCTTGGGTGAATACCATGCACAAAGAAGTGTTACAGGATTCATACTCTTTGTTTTTTTCAGTAAAGTCACATATGTAAAACTATAAAATAAAATAACAACTAAATTAAATAACGACGTTTCGGGCGCAACACAAGCGTCCTTCTTCAGGTGGGACAACCACAGCCAGAAACAATTGCTGAAGTGGGCAAAAAAGGGCTGTTGTAACAAGAGGCTATATAGGTAAGAGAGTGGGGGGGAGCAAGGGGGGAGAGATAGAGAGGGGGGGTGTGGGATAGGGGAAGTGGGGTGCTGCTAGAGGGATTAAAGGGGCGAGCACGGCAAAATGCCAGGGGGGGGGGGGGGAAGTGAGCGGGGCTGGGAGTGGGAGGCTGAAGAAGCTGGAGATGCGGAAATGAAGGCAACAATAAAGAAGTTAAGGTTTTACCTGGTTAATAACATCCTTCTAGATTGGAGTGTTACAGGCTGCTGCGGGGCTACATTGTGGGCAATAGAGGACAATGCAGTGACATAAATTGTTTTACTCTACTTAATGCTCCCATGTCTGTGCTCCCCCACCTTTGCCAACGCGTACTGACCACCACGGTTAAGTACGGTAAAACCACCCCACGACCCGCATGACATGGGGCGGCCCTCATCCAGCAGTGGATTGACTTAACGAGCTGTGCATGTTCAACTCAAATATCTGAGTTTGTGAAGTGTCTTATATTAAGATTCTGTGTTGTTTTGGCTGGACATGATAATCGCTCATGTCCCTTCTCCACCCGTAGGCCATTGACTCTGGCATCCCCTTGAGGTCCGATTCCACATGGACAGCGAAACCCACGACCCGATCGACCTGCAGACCAAGGAACTCAAGTGAGTCTCGTCAACAAGACACCTCCCATGACTGCAATCCGACTGTTGTGCAGATCTCTCTATCAGAATCAAAATATATATTTCTACTGGAAGAATCCGATGAGCTATAAAGCTCTTTTTTCACAGATGTCCAGTTGGGGCAGGTCACAACGTTACAACAACAAACAATACAAGCACACGTTAGGATTGCAAAGTATTGGAAAGGTAAACAAATAACTTAAACAAATATACAAATACAACTAAACTATTTTTATCTTACCAAGTAAAACCCTGACCACAAATGATAGCTGAACAAAGTGGCTTATCACGTGGGAAATTTATTATCAGCAAAATAATCTAAGATAAAGATTCTTGACCCTTGTGATTGATGTGTTGTGTTGGCGGAAACTGGTGCGTGTACACAGGGAGACCAAGTCGATGGTGGAGGAGTTCATGTTGCTCGCCAACATCTCCGTGGCGGAGCGCATCGTAGGCGAATTCCCCGAGTGTGCGCTGCTCCGACGCCACCCGGCACCTCCGCCTTCCAACTACGACATCTTGGTGAATGCGGCCAAATCAAAGGTAGAGTTAGAACTCCTTTTAACGACCACCCTTGTTAACTAATCGCTTAACAACGGGCCTCCATAGAGCTCAATGTGTAGGCTTAACCGACCATTTCCCTGTTAACGACGGGCTGTTGTAGGTACAGTAAATATGAATTAATGCCACGTATAAGGGAAACAATAAAATAATAAAAATATAAAACAATAAAATTATCACGACGTTTCGACTGCAACACAAGCAATAATCATCAGGTGTGAAAACCACAACAAGAAAATTTGAAAAAAGTGGCAGTTATTTTTAACGTTAGCACCACGGAGAGAGATTTGACAGTTTGTTCAGATGGACGAGTCCATCTATGTTCGGAAAAGAGGAGGGGGGAGACGAAAAATAATGGATGCGGTCTGAAAGCCACCTTAAGCGTGATCAATCAATTAAGACCCGAAATGGTTTATGAAATCTCTCTCCGTGGTGCTAACGTTAAAATAACCGCCACTTTTTTCAAATTTTATTGTTGTGGTTTTCACACCTGATGATGATTACTTGTGTTGCAGTCGAAACGTCGTGAGAATTTTATTGTTTTAAATGTTTATTATTTTATTGTTTCCCTTCTACGTGAATTTACCGAAAGAACCAAGAATATGAATCCCTGCAGTCACGAAAGCTTTAAATCAAAATGAATTAATGCATTTATTAACAGTGTTTATTTTAATATGATGTGTTTATAATGTTAGTATCTTTATGTATTCATATCCATTGTTTAAATATTATAAAGTACGTTTTTTGGGTGAACAAGGGAAACTTTTGATGCTATCGGAACGAATTAAGCTTTTAACACGTATTTCCTATACTCGCTTAATGACCAAATCCTTTAATGCTCGGGTTCGTGGAACCAATTACCGTCTTTAAGAGGGTTTCTACTGTCTCTAGATTGCTGTTAACCTTCCTTCAATATCATCCTCCTCGCAAGGAATTCAGAGGTCGCCGGGTGGCTCAAATTTTTGTTTGAGGTCTTTTGGTTTAACCGGGTGGGAACTCAAGAGACCATAATAGTCTCATTTGCAAGGGTCACCTGGGTCACCCTATGACCCAGAGATTACAGCTGGGACCCTGGCTTCAAAATCCAGCAGCCGCATTGAACATACTGTGTTATCAAGTGTAGGGAGTTGAAGGACTCGGCTCGTTTCCCAGCTACTCCACAGAAAGAAGCAACAAAAAACCATCACGATAAATGTAGTACTGTATTTAATTTTAGATAAATTCCAGCACTGAAATGTTGAAATATCAGGTCTACTTATTGTGATGAACATTATGCTCAAAATGGGTGGGAATGTGCTACCCCCTACTGTGAAGCAGAGGTGTCTTGAAACGATGTCAGTATTGGCCTGAGCGAGCAATTGCAGGGCTGCACCTTTTACCTTTATCTTGAGATGTAGCCGTATAGTTTCCACTCGCCCTTAGAGGCAGAACAACTCAAAAGGTGTGACGAACCACAGACAACGCTGGAAGGCAGCCAGGCACTGTGCCAGATGTAGATTAATCCACTTGCCGTACTGCCTTCTCCTGGCAAGCCAGGTTATGGAAACCTGAATGCCTACAGGAAGTGCGCTGAATAACGTTTTCTTTCCAATACACCACAACCCTTGCTGCTTCCCCAGCACTGAACTACAAGCCACGTGCGGGATAGTCACCTCACAAACGCCGGTGTGCCCGATTTTTTTGCGCAGAACATCGAGATCCAGGTGGACTCGGCTAAGGCGTTGGCCGAGTCCCTGGACCGGGCGGCGGTGCCGGGAGCGCCACCATACCTCAACACTCTGCTGCGCATCCTGGCCACGCGCTGCATGATGCAGGCCATCTACTTCTGCTCCAGCATGGATCCCGACACCCACCACTACGGGCTCGCCACCGCCATCTACACCCACTTCACGTTGCCCATTCGACGGTGACGTGCTCTGGCGTCAGGCACACGCGTGAAATCGACATTCGCGATTATTGAGGGGACTATGTTGTTGTCTTGGTGTGGTCTGGGACTGTGCTGCCTTTCCCAAGTTTAGGAATGTATTCATTAATTGATGTACTTATGCAATGTTAATTTGTCATTATGGCACACCTCCGATTAGCACGATTGGCTACGTACTTGTATATCTTTTTTCTATTATTTACTTTTAGTGATTTGTTTACCTTTCCTATTCTTAGCACTCCTATCATCTACCTACTGGACATCTGTCAAAAAGAGCTTTTATCGCGAATCGGATTTCTCCAGGATAAAGATTCAGATTTTGACTTATTTTTCTAAAAGGTCCTATAAACGGGAAGTTTGGCCAATTCCTTAAATGGTTGTTTGGCTTGTGTTGGAGAAAAACTAGAGGATCCAAAGAACACCAACGCCTACAAGGAGGGTGACAGTGTTCCACGTGCAGAATCAAGAATCCATTGCCGTGTTGCAGCGGCGGCCAAAAGTGAATTGCAATTCTGCCATGGATCGCTAACGATTTTGTTGTGGATCTTAAATAAGAACACAGATATGAGCAGGCAGCAATTTGCGTTACATCTGATGACAAATAAAAAAAATCCTCAACAAAGAATTAAATTCATACATTAATAAAGCTAATTTCCACAAGCAGATGGTGCTAGAACGTGGTATGTCCAGAGTACAGTATTCTATCACAGCGTTAAATCCATCTGAGTCATTGTTTGAGTAGCTTTCTGGTGGATCGTGAAACCCACTGAGATCCACCAGAATGAATCGCGGTGCTTGGTGGATTAATACCGCTGCTCCGTTGGCATCTCGTGGCCATACCGCAGCCTGTATCTACTGTAAATTTAATCTTCATATTAAATAGAGGCTACAACAAATGTGAATATTGTTGTTGTTGTCTCCCTGTACCGTTACAGATACTCGGATGTGATTGTGCACCGGCTGCTGGCCGTGTGCGTGGGCGCCGACCCCACGTACCCGGCGCTCACCGACAAGCAGAAGCAGCAGCAGCTCTGCAACAACCTCAACTACCGCCACAAGATGGCGCAGTACGCCCAACGCTCGTCTGTAGCTTTCCACACGCAGGTGGGAGGCGGAAGTGTGGGCCACGTGGAGCTTGCACGGCGTGTGCTTATGCACCTGATAATGCGTCCATTCGTCTCTTGAAAACCATTTTTAAGGCCACGAAAGCAGGCATCGTATTGTGCGTGTAGTAAGAATCAATTGTTTTCTATTCACACGCTTACGTGTGGTGGTGCCGTGGCTGTACTGGTTGGCTACACTTGACATTGCTTTTCAGCATTCTTCTGTGTTTGCTGAAAAACCTAGTCACTTGGCACATTTGCCCATGATGTGACAACTTTATTTGATTGGCTCTGTCAGGTGATGGAGGATTATAGTCAATACAATTGACATTGTACCTTCACGATTGAACTCAAAATAATCCCCATGACATGATGCCAATAGCACAACTGGAATAAATTAGCGGGGGGATGCGGAAAATTACCTTAAATTTTGTTAACTAATTATGGGCTTGGTAAGTGATGTGCGTGTGTCTGCTCTTGGCCACGTAGCGGTGATTAACGGCTGTTGTTGTTGTGGTCTCAATTGTTCTTCAAGAGCAAGGGAGTGGTGAGCGAAGAGGGCTTCGTGCTGTTTGTGCGCAAGAACGCCGTGGTGGTGCTCATTCCCAAGTACGGCTTGGAGGGGACGGTTTTCTTTGACTCCAAAGATCTCAAGCTCAACGTTACCTTCGACGAGGAGGTAGGGCATGTGTTCACTTAACCGGGAGGCATTGGCATTTCCCGAACGGCTGAATTCTGCATTTAAACCCAGGACTGGCTTAATGCACTGGGACCCAAGCCCCCTGACCATCTCTCTACGATTAGGTTTCTATCAGACACACAGACACTTGGTTTAAGGTGGAAGAACGCAGTGAGATACGAAGCTCCGTTTTTTTGCCATTTGGCAGTGTGGACTATTACAGAGGAAGTTACACCGGTGGATACATTAGAGCCAGATGGCTCACAGGGCTATACCAAAATAAACTGAAACTGAATTAAATGATGTAAATGCGTTTCAAATGTAAAACGGTCACAATTAAATATGCTTTGGAAATAACTGCCATGACTGAGCCCGTATTGTCACGGAGAGGACATCACATTAAAAATACAGTAAAATCCCTCAGGTCCGGAAGAATTAGAGAGAAAATCTAATGCTTTCTGTAAACAATGAGAAACTCGAAGGGCAGAAAAGTACTTGTAGAATAAAAACAAATGAGGGAAATAGTAGTTGATGCAAAAAGTGATCTCTAGATGGCAAAAAGCACATTTGTGACCATTGGATCCAGTCCTTTCCAGCATGCCTTGCATGCCGCATTACATTGTCACTCTGCGTGGATAAGTGGATAATGCACACAGCCTAATTTGGACCAGAAGCTCAAAAGGGTCAACATTTGCAGCCATATTTTAGGTATGTTCTTAACTGCAATTGTACACTCCATATAACCTAAGGGGGGTTGCATCTACTCCTTAATGATGGCCAAATAAGGCTTTAAAATTCCTTGGCTGGCCCGCACATCACGATCCCTCAGTTGGTTTGGTCATTGCAGCCATCGGCTTCTCATGCCTGGTTTTCAGCTCGCGGTGAGGTGGCCCAAGCGGTATTGCATTTGCTGTGTGTTGTGGAGGTTTGCGTTTCAAACTCGGTGGCCTCTCCGGTTAATACTGTGGTGTGTATTAAGCGTAAAATATTTACATGCTATCCGCTTTAACAGTGGACGTTAAAAGATCCTGTAACATTATTCGTGTGCCAGCATCATGGTCCAAGGTTGGCAAATTACATTCAAATTACTTATTTGGGGAGCACATATCAATCGTTCGCCTCCTTTTACAAAGACGTAGCAGTGACCTTGAATGCAAACGTTTTGAGAATCAGTGAGGCTTTTCTGAGTGACCCAGTAATAGTTGGAATAATAACGTTGGGTTTACGTCAATCCGTGCTTGTGTGCAGGGCACTTGGTAGAGAGCAGTCAGCGGTAGTGTAGCGGTTAGCGCTCTGCGCTACGATCCCAGCGACATGGGTTCGATTCCTTCGCACAGTCAACACCAGTGATGATTATCTGAACCGGTCCTGGGCCTCCCCTAGGTTGACTCGGAACTCAATTGAACGCCTGGTGCGGTGTGTAAACATCGCCACTGGGGAGACAAAGGCGGCCGGGCATGGCGCCGGCGACCCACCCCCGTGTGTGCCGTGCCGGCCTTCATCTGTGCTCCTCGCCAACAGCACTTGCCCCAACAGTTTGTTAAGGCTACATTGGAGATATGTATTTGTGTTTTGTGTAGGGCCCCACGCTGTGCGTGGAGGGCATCGCGCTGAACATGTTCGACCGCGTGTGCGTGCGCGTGTCGCTGGATTCGTCCAACCTGCAGCACCAGCGGATCCGCATGCACCTCGTCCGCCCGGAGGTACTCACCGTGCGGCGCGACGCGAAACCTCGGAATACCACCGATTTGTATTGTGACCATGCTGCTGTTGCTGCTTGCTGCGCCAGCAGTAGTGCACGGAAAACAAACGCTCGCCGCATCGGAACGTCAGCGGGCCGAAAATTAATGACACAAGCCACAGCATAGCGCTTGTTGCCATGCAACCCAAACTGTGGAACCGTATCGGAAACCCATAGAGACACAGAGATACATAGGAGATACAGAGCGACCCATTATGATTCCTAGAGATTCATAGAGACTCCAGCAGATACATAGCAGTGCATTAAAAACAAGCTACTGTACGATTGTGGCCATGCAACCCAAACTATGGACCACATTTTACACCACTGTAGTCTGCGCTCCTTCAATGGAGGGGGTGGCAAGATGACACAAACTCTCTCCTGAGGCTCTCCCGTGGCTATCAGACCCATCCATTGGCATTTAGCCCCTGAACGTAATACCCTTATAACACAGGAATAAAATATAAACTCTGGTCTTGGATGGAAAAAATATATGTATAGCTAGCATTTTGAGCTGCAGTCTGTTGTCCTATACCTCCTGTAACTGGCAAATTGGATATAACGCGATGATGAATGTATGAAGGAACGCATTTTTTGTATAACGCGGATCCAAACTGGATATAACTCGGTTGAATGAATGGAACTACGTCGCGCGAGTAGGAATAAGCGGTTGTAACGGCTGCCTCGGCGTAGCATCACACAAGGCGGGATGCTGCTGGATGCTGCTAGATGCTACCCAAGTTCCTTAGTCTTTGTTCAGCCTGTGTTACGCATCTCACGCGTTATTGCGGACTGCGCTTTACCCCATATAATATATATTATTTATTATAACACGATTTTTCCAAAACGCGGTGTTCTTGAGGTACGCAACTACCGTATTACAGAACGGACTGTATATCCAAAGACTATGGGACACTATCCCTACCTATATCAGTTGTGACTGTTCGTGTGTTTAAATCCAGCTTGAAAACGTCGTTATTAATTGGCTTTTCCTGGATTCTGATTGGTTATTACTGTGAGGGGAATCATTATGATTAGCTTTTATTGCATTTTGCATGCTGTGTAAAGTGTCAGTATCACTTTCATTATTGTTATTATCGGCTTTTACTTTATTTCTATTGGCTTATATCTATACTTGAGTAGTTTTTTAATGTCCAGTGCTTTTTTGAGATATTTCGATATGCAAGGTGTTGTATAAAATAGATTTTTATTATGGCCCTAGTTCATTGCACAAGAAGGGCCATTATCTGAAACGTGACCTATTTAAATGATCGTTAGGGGCAGTTGTTGATGAATGCGAGTTCTCAAGATACCAAGCTAAGTCAGGGTGTGGGAGCCTTGGTAGATATCAGATTTCTTAACAAAACTCCATGAGCCTGTTCTGCATGGGTTTCCTCCGGGTTCTCTGGTTTCCTCCCATATCTAAAAATAAGCATGCGTTGAAACTGGTATTAAGGTAGTTTACGTATCGCCATGGGCGGCAGGGTGGCACATTGGTAAACCCTTGCATCTTGCAGCAAGAAAACTGGGTTTGATTCCCAACTAGAGTGTGTTACTGTGTGGAGTTGTCATCTTCTCTCCCCCTGTTCCTCAAAAGTCTTCAGACTTGTGGTTAGCACGCTGCGCTATGAACCCGGCAACCCAATTCCCACTCACCGCCAACACCAATGAGGATTATCTGAACTGCTGTTTTGCCTACCCAAGGTCAACTCTTTCTTAAATGAGTACCTGGTGCAGTGTGTAAATATCAGCACTGGGGAGAGGTGTTGGCCACTTACCCCCTCGTGGGCCATGCCGCCTAACAGCAGCACAGTCTGTTAAAGGCTTATTTGGGTGACTATCTTTGTTGTACGTTTGTGCCATTTGTGTGTCCGCTGTCACAGATTCCAGGCTACAACCCTACGGAGTCCACCCCATGGGGCTCGCCTTCTCCCCGGCCTAAGAAACCCAGACAGCACTAGTGTATCGTGGATGCGGTGTCAACAAGATGCCGGAGGAGGTGCATGAGTGGGCACACACTCTGGGTTTTACATCTGCAGAGTTAATTAAGTGTACATTGTGCTCGCAAGCAGAGGTGAACAATTGAAAAAAAAGCAGTGGCGGTTATGAGAAATGCTACCCTGAAGTAACAGACGGTTTGAACTCTGAACTTGCAATCCAGAGGTCACCGGTTCTTCGTTCTCGTGTCGCAGCGGTTCAAATGGTAGCGCAATTTTTTTTTTTAGAATTTTTACCTTACCAACCAGTACAATCAGCCAATTAAGGTGTATACGCGTCAAGATGTATGAAAGGTTTAGGATATCTTATGCCCCACTTCTTTGCCAGCCAAGACACTGACCCCCTTGTGATGAAGGTGATTTCACAAAAATATTGGTTACTGAATCGGTGGTGTTTATTGACTAACGCAGCAGTGTCCAACCCACAAAGCACTGTGATCCATTCTGGTATATCTCAACATGTTCCGTGATCTACCAGCAATATATGACCAACAGTTACCCAGATGGATTTCACCGACTAATAGAACACTGTAGACATGCCAAGTGCTAGTGCGATCTATTGGTTTAAAATATATATTATTAATCCATTACTTCTTAGTCGAGGATTTTGTTTTGCCATCTGCTATAACAATAATTGCTTTATATTAGAGGTGTTTAATCCTATTTGTCCCGAGATCCACAATAAAAAATCTTTTGCGATCATCCACCCATGGATCGCGATTCACATATCGGCTACCACTGATCTAACAGTTGAAAACCAGTTTAACACGTAGGCTTTCGCGACCAATATCTATAACACGGGTTTTTTGGGTTAGATCGCGTAATAAATATTTAAATGTGTCGGTAAACCCGCCACCACCCGACACAGCCAATTCGAAAGGTTTGTCACATTAACAGAACGTGCCAATTCGTTACTAGTAACATCACACCGGTGTCTTGGAGAGCAAAGCCACAACATTTACAATCTGAGTACAATGTTTCACCAGTAATTACAACCAGCTTCATCAGGCGACAGCCAGATTCGTGGAGAATCCTCGTCCCTTAATGCGCATGCATAATGTTTGTTGATTAACATATAAATAACCCAATCGGAAATGGATACCCATAGTCAATGCATTCATTGATTCCCCTCCCAATTCGCGAAAGAAGTGCTCACAAGTGATGGCTGTCGCCTGATGAAGCTAGTTAGTGCTGGCGAAATGTTGTACTTAGATTGTAAATGGTGTGGCTTTGCTCTCCAACACACTGGTGGACTGTACTAGTAACGAATTGACATGTTCTGTTTACGCGACAAACCTTACTAATTGACTGTCGGGTGGTGGTGGGTTTAACAACACATTTATATATTTAAACGATCTAACCCATAAAAGTGTATTATAGTTGAAAACCTACAATTGTGCCAGGTTTGGCCTGTCGGAGTGGGCCATTAGGGTGGCCACTCAGAGGGCAAAGCTCTGGGGAATCCGAGCAAGAGCTTCGAAGTATGATTGTGCACGGTGATACCCGCAGGGGTCTCGTGATGGATGGCAAATGGAAGATTTTTTTATCGCGAGAGGATTCCCTGCAAGGGATGTTAGGTTACTTATTCTTGTGAGGATGCCATTTACTGTATGAAGGGGCAGCGGTCAGCTGCATAGAACAGAGTATAAAATTCCCCGAGCTGTTGCTGTTTAAATCGTCGGTTTAACGGAGAATTTCACCTCAGGTTTTTTTTACACAGCTGCCCCACCCCTCATCGGACTCTGTGCAATCACACAAGGAATATTTTTGGAAAAAATGTCGGTGTCAGAAAATTTTAAGGTTTAATCGTTTACAAATGCGCATTTCGTTACAGCTTCTCTTGTCCTTTAGACGTGCAAAGATAATTTCTGACAAAATATTGACACGTTTTCAAATTGTTTCGTAAATGGTTATAACTTTGCTCACGTATATACAGTACTTGGGCAATAATTCTAAGCTCCTGGAGTAGTGGTAAAGATTTAAGCGAGTTGATGTCTTTGCGACTTTGTGTAAATGTGTTTAACATTTTTTAGCTGAATCGTATATTTACAAGCATGTACACATGAGTTATATGCGTTTATATACAAAATTAGATCGATTTATTTTCCATGCATCTGTTATTTTGGTTACTTTAAGTTACGTTTTCCACTGCTGGATGAACATCTCGCCACGTGATGTTGGATGTCAGGTTTAGTTTGACCATACTTGACCATGCTGGTCACTGTTGGATGATAATAATGTCCACTTGCAATGCACCACCGCGCAGTATTCACTCGCCTTCGAATCGAGTCCTGCACCGCCGTTTCACATGCAAATTTGATTCTCAATCCCTGGGCCAACTTGCTCCTGATTAGCATGCGATTTGCCACATTTCGATCTCGGAGGTGATTAAATGCGCCGGCTTCCAGGCTTGTTGAACCGCTCGGAGCCCAATTAACGAAAATTGTTGCCAAAGCAAAAGCGTGAGCTCGAATGTTTGTCCGTGTTCTTTTCAAACCACCAGTCGAACGCCGGCCTCTGCCCACTCCGACCATGCGGAGGCCCTGGCCGTCGGGGAGGCCCTCATGGTGCCTCGCGGCAAACGTGGGGCCCGGGTGGGCGCGTCGACGGTTGATCGCGTACAGGCGGTGCAACTCCCACAAATGAAACATCACACCTTGCTGATCTCGTGTCCAGGAGCATAAACGATCATCACGCAAACTCCGGTCATCCTCGCAGCAGCAGCTCTTGGCCATCGAACAAAGACGTCACCGCTTCCTTCCGATATTAGAAGCCACGAGCTATGAACGACTTGGAGGTTCGAGCAACCACAGCCGAGTGGGAAGGCAGCAGCAGCCCAGGCGGTGAGCCAGCTCCAAAATCCCCCAAGCACTGAAGTTCTCGATTTAGTACATTGAAAAACACGACGGTAAGTGAAACAACGTAAATCGAAACCAATTTTGCCATTCACTTGACGGGCCGTCCATAAATGACGTCACGAAATTTTTGACCTCTCGTCACTCGGCGTCACAAAAAGTCAGACCCCCCCCCTCAAACATGACGTCACAAAGCTCTGCCCCCCCCCCCCCAAAACCATATTTCCATCTTGAAAATAAAACATGCTTCAACTATTGTCATTGTAGTGCGTGGCGCTGCACTGATGTTGTAGGAGTGTTATAACAATTAGTGTTATAACAATTCTATACTTAAAGTTGCGCATTTTGATGTGACGTCACATTTATCAAACCCCCCCTCGTCACACATCGTCACAAATGTTTGACCCCCCCCCCCCGAGGTGCATGACCGCGTTACCGTGTTCATTCTGTGGTGAAGGGATGAGGAAAAGGAAGAGGGAAAAGCATCCAGTGTCGCCGCACGCAGGCAACGTGTTTATCACACAGTGGTCAAAATATAAAAATACATATATATGTAGTGGGTTCCACGGAGACTGGAGACGTCTTTAGAAGCAACACGGTTTATTTGTAACTATAAACAGAACTCCCCTTAACTCCCACTATCTAGAGAGGTACAGACTCCAGGCTAGCGTGCCCTCGCACTGATCAAACCTGGCTCTCAGCCCTCTGGCTATCTGTGCCCTAGGGGAGGCTAACTGACCCGACCCAGCCAAGGTGCGGGTCCTGACCACTGGTCCGCGCTCGGCCCCGACCCTTATAAGGATGTCGGGTCCCAGGGTCCTAGCTAGGCTGGTCTTCTGTTCTTCGTCTTCGGAGCACTGCCCCGAGCTGTCCCCGAGGTGCCCCTTTAATACACCTCTCGGGGGCTCTCCGCCCCTGGTACTGCCCCTCTCTAGAACCTTCCAGGGGGCTGTGGAAGAACCCCCCAACTCCTCACCTGGGTCCTGGCTCTCTCTGTCCTTCCCCAGCTCTGGGTGGCACCCTCTATGGGCTTGTGCCCGCAACTGCAGGTAAGTATACCGACGGTATAGGATGTGCATTTATTACGCTACATCTATGTGAGAGAGGTTGTGGACAGGAGTCTGCTCTGTGGGAAGCAAGCATTGCCATACGAATGAGATGAGCTCGCGTTCGATGCGGGCAGTCTTGAGGACGACCGTCGACAGGCACGCGTGGAGGCACGCCGTGGTCACAGCGCAGCGCCGACTCGTGTAGGTGGTGATGGCCCAGTTGTAGAGAGGAATGCCGGAGCTTCGAGCAGATGTAGCCGAATGTAGGAGAGAGCATCTTGAGGAGCGTTGCCCTCGACCCCCTCCGGGAGGCCGTATGGTTTACTTGGCACTCCCGTCCCTTAGAGTCCAGTCTGATGTAAGCCTCCTCAGGTTCCAGCAGCCTGGCTTCGTAGGTCTTCATTGCACCGCTCTGCTCGTCTAGCATAGTCTGAAGGGTCATATGTGGCTGCCTCCTGACTCTTCACCCTCCTGCAAACCTTACTCGACATCTCGTTGAGGACCCGAAGAAGGGCAGTATTCTCTTTGTTTTTTTTTTACAAAAGGGCTTGTAAGAGCTCTCGTTCCTCCCACCGGGATCTCTGGTGTCAACTTGAACGTGGGGGGGGGGGGGGAGACAAAGCTATGGCTTTTTTCCCAGGGGATCTGTCTTCCATGGAGCACAAAGATACAGGCGGAAGGTCCCCTTGGCCTAGCCATGAGGTCAGGCTCAAGTTGCTTACTGAGGACTCTAGCACCTAAGGAGGCTGTGGATCGCCCTAGGAAGCTCCAAAGTAGAAAACCAGCTTTCCAAGGCCCCCTATAAAGTGCCTGAGGCCAGGTAGAAAAATAAGAAAACTATCAAACAGGAAAGCGAGTGGTTATGTTGGGTCGAAAAAGGTAATGTTCTAATGTAGGGGTGGGAGCGGTCATTGCTGCTTACTCGGCCAGGACGTCACTGCAACTCGTTTGATTAGCACTTTTAAAATAAAAAATGACGACGCGTACTGAACATATTATTCCGAATCGGTTTTACCACCACTACTACCATGACACAGTGGCAAGGCTGGCACATCGCAGTGCAGCTGCTCGGCTGAATCATATGAATAAATATAATGAAATCTATAAATATCCTTTATGTACCCAGGTGAGCCACATTGAGTCTCGAGACTCATTATTAGCTCCGTGCTGCATTAAGATGTTTGGACAATTTCAAGCATCAGGGTTCGGCACGTAGGAGGAAACCGGAGAAACGCGCAGATGTTGTGAAGCTGGCTTGGTGGTAGAAGTCAGTCCAGAACATTTGGCCCCACACCTATCACTGTAACGAATCAGTGTTCTACGTGGGCATTCTAAGCGAGGACTGATTGTATTAAAATCTACTTTGATCTACTAATCGTAATGTATCAATAATGTTAACGTGTAACATGCCCCACGGTTTTTCTTAATCTGGAAGGAGAGAACAACGGATGATCTGTGTGCTGATGATGTTGGTGATGATCTCGTAATGGCTGTTCACTTCGAGGAGTGGGAGAGTCTGATGGTGAACCTGGATCGTGCCAATAAGAGGTAGGGCCTTACCATTTGCCCTACCAAATAAATCAAAGCAGTACCTACCTTGATATTTTGTATGTCTTCAAGTACTCCACCCCCTCAACTCCGCATGATAGGTAGTTGTGGAAAGAGTGGAGGTATTCCCATATCTGGGCAGTTGTTTATGACCAGCTCCGATTTCAGAGCGGAGGTCTTACTCTGAATTAGTTCAGTGGCAGATCCTTTTTTTCAGCTGCTTAGCGCTGTATAAAAGTTACATGGCCTATCACTTCATACAAAGCTCTGGTTCTTTTCTGCCAAACTTGTCCTCTCCCTCCCAGCTATAACCTCCCGAAAGCAACATGTGACCTTTGTTTTGGCGTGACAAACACCAGTGAAAGCAAAACACCGAAAGTGTAATGACTACACGTAATGCAAGAATCTCAGTTGTATTTCTCAACGGGTATTGAATATGAAGTCCCAGGAGTGGTGAAGGTGCATCAGCCTGCAGACGCACAGGTGGCAGCGGTGGATTGGCCTGCAGACGTTGGGGTGGTGGTGGATTGGCATGCAGACGCTGGGTGGCAGCGGTGGATTGGCCTGCAGACGTTGGGGTGGTGGTGGATTGGCATGCAGACGCTGGGGTGGTGGCGGTAGATCGGCCTGCAGACGCAGGGGTGTCGGTGGTGGATCGGCCTGCAGATGTAGGGGTAGCGGCGGTGGATCTTCCAGCAGTAGCCGACCAGTGAAGTTCTCGAATACATTTACGCAATTTGCCGAACCTGGTGGCTTTGGCACAGGCGGTGGTGGTGGTGGATCTCCCAGCAAAAGCTGGGGAGGCAGTGGTGCATTTGCCAGCATGAGCTGGGTTGGGATGACAGCGTTGGATCTCCCGGCAGCAGCCGGGGTGGTGGTGGCGGTGTTGGAGATGCCAGCAGCAGCCGGGGTGGCAGCGCTGAATCTGCCAACATCAAGCGCCATAGCGGTGGGGGTGAATAATATGCTAGAAGCAGTCGGGGTGGGGGTGTCGATGCATCTCCCAACAGCATCCCTGGTGGTGGTGGCGGAACTGCATGTGGCTGCCAGGATGGCGTTGGAGGCAGTAGTGGTGTTGGTGGAGACCGTGGCCGTGGCTTTCTCCAGCTCCTTGAGCTATCGACGCATCATTTCCAACTGCAGATGGCGCTCCACATTCTCCCATTTGTATACTTGAGTGCAGGGAAACATTCGACAGTTTGATCAACATTAGCCCCTACACAAGCCTTCTAATCATCGCAACTCTTCAAACTATATCGCTTATATAATGTACATCATTTCAGTCACAGCAAAAATTACATATAACACATCGGGGCTGTGAAAATTACGGCTTCGTATTACCAATATCTTGCCTGTCCAGAGAAGCCCATGAACTAACATTGTACATACAAACTCATAGACTCAGAGGCCCATAGACTGAGTCACAAATAGCAGTGGATAGGGCCCGGAACGGTGTGGTGGTAGTGAAAATATGAACCCAACTGCGTCCTTTTCAATGGAACCAGGGACCCAAGTGTCATCATAGGCTTTCCCTCGCAATCGAGGATTGCCTTCCAGAGAAAATTTGGATTTTCTGTGGGTCCAAAGATGGCTGAAGAGACCAATCTGGGATCGACAGATTCTGCCGCAACTCTGGCACATGTGTCCAGAAATAGTGGTGGGTGGAACTGCATTAGTAAGTCGGGCTGCAGGCTGTTGTTTCCGCCATTCCCACTTTTTCTGTTTCTGCTGTTAAGTTTTAAAATGTTTGGCTTCTTGAAATAGACTCTGCCTCCATCTGAGGTGATCCTGAGAAAGATACTCCCTTGAGTTAGTGTCGATGGAGCACTTCTTCATGTTGGACTTGAGGACATCCTTGAAGCACTTTCTCTGACGAACTACATTCTCCCACTTTTGGTTAATCAAGTTTGACAGTTTTTCATTGAGGCATTGGCGGAAGAGGTCTTGCTTAATGGAGTCCTATAAAGCTTCAATGTTAATCTTCTGTAGACATCTCTTCCGATGAAGCCGTCACTTGGGAGCCACTTTTATGAGCATGGTTGAGCAGATGAGTCGATGATCAGTCCAGCCACCAGCAGCTACTAGAATAGCCTGGATGATGCAGACATCTTTGGGATCCTGGGCATGGACAATGACGTAATCGATCAAGTGGCGGTGCTTATATCACAGATGATGCTATGATGTTTTGTATTTGTTTTTCTGGCGTAACAGGGTGTTGATGATTACTCCATTTTCCGTGCATTTAGTCAAGGGAAGGATGCCGTTGGAATTGACTTTACCCACTCCATCTTTCCCGATGGTTCCATTACAGAGGTTTATGTTTCTTCCAACTCTGGCATGTATATCACCGAGCAGAATAAGTTTGTCTCCCACAGGAACAGTAGAAAGGACCTGATCAAGGTTGATGTAACATTCATAATCGGAGTGAAGAATCAGGGCATATATGCTGATGGCAGTAGAATATTGGCTCCCCACCAGTGTGAGACATAGAGTCATGAGGCGCTCACTCATCAAGTTCATTCTTGATGGAGAAACCAACTCTGTGCAGCCGCCGCTGTTCTTCCTGTCTGCCTTTACAGAAGAGGGTACAGCCAGCTCCTTGTTCCTTGAGCTGCCCCTCCTCTTCTCGTCGAGCATCATTGAGGGCAGCTACGTCAGTGTTGTGTCGTCTGAGTTTCTGGACCACGATTAAGGTGCAGCATTCTGGGCGTTCACTTTTAGTGTTGTCCATAAGGGTCCTGACATTCCAGTTCCCAAAGGTAATTATCTGACTTTTAGTTTTGTTTCCACCACAGTAATGGGGATCCTTCTGAACGTGGTTATCCAGTCGGGAAGGAGTGAGACAGACTATGTTTAGGGCCACTTTCCTAGCTCCTTCCCCACGTGGGGTGAGCAGAGTGGATCATTTGAAAGGACTTCTTAGTCGCAGGTACAGCTGCAGAAACACACTCTTGCTTCTGCTGAGTGTTAGACGACCTTCTTGTAGCTGCCACTAGAAGCTTCCAGACTTCACAATCATGCTCCCGTCGTCACTAGCTGGTCACCAAAAACATTGTATTGAATGGGCCAGAAGATGTTGTTCCTTTAATGAAACACGCCTGTGCATGATTTATTTTATTGTGGAGAAGCTAATAATTGTTTTTTTTACCCTGTTATCTGGCAACAAAACTGACACCTTTTTTTTACAAGGAGTCATGTTTGCATTGACCACAATACCTGCGGTCGGAATGCAAACAAAAAACATAACTCTGATAATGTATGCACTGTCCTTGAAATTGATTGGTCCACACCCGAGACAGCTTTCCTTAGAGCCTAGTCTCACATGGTGTTGGACCAGATGACGCCAAAAAGCTGTTGTACAGTAGCTTCCACAGTTCTTGAGAGAATGGGACCATGAATCCAATGGCAAGGAGATCATTACGATTGGCGATAACGTTCTGCTGCAGTCTTGGTCCGCCTTCACAGCTGTTGAGATGTTAACATCTTCCTCCTCCTGCTCTGCCGTTGAGGACTTGTTAACCCATGGCTGGTGGCAGACATGCTTATTATAATGGCGGCCTATACTCGCCATGCGGCAGCATCGTTAAAGGGTATATGTCGCTTTTCAAGAGGAAAACCATTGGCATTTTCAGTCCTAACCACACCCTGGTGGTGCTGTCACTGCTTGGTCCACAACTGCTTATCCGCCAGGGTTGCCGCTACTTATTTTGCAGCTAACGTTCACAGAAGGTCGTTCCACTATCCACCACCTGTGGACGCGCAGGGTCCCTGATATACAATACCCTGGCGTTTACAAACTAAGCCGTGTCTGTGGCAGTAGTTACATTGGGGAAACTAACCGACATGTCTCTGACTGTGTTCATGAGCATAAGGAAGATTTGAAACACGGTAGGACCAACACGGTAGCCTTGGCTGATCATTGTTTTAATGCGGTTGGCTCACACGCCAATTGATTTCTCTAAGACGAAGGTACTTTGTAAGCCCACTGGCTATCAAAAAAATTCGTTCATGAAGCCATCCACATATATAGACACAGTCACAATTTCAACCGAAAGGATGGGTACAAACTCAGCAATCATTGGAAGAACGTCATCAACCAGTTTAAGTCATAACTGGTGTTGTTCTCATCCTGCCACCTTCCGATGTTAGTTTTTATTATCCCCGTAGGTTCGGCTCTCCGATCTTACATTAACAGGTGAAACAAATTTCACACCAACATAGCCCCTTCCGCGTGCTGACCTCGACGTGGCGGCAGCTCTGCGATCTTACATTAACATGCCAATCTCTCACATTAACCTAGCCACCTCCGCGCCCTCGTCATGGAGGCCGCTCTCCGATCTTACATTAATGTGCTAATTTCTCACATTAACATCACTAACCACGTCGTTTATGACCCTTGGGCTACACCCATTTTCAACCTTTAAAACAGTCTGCCTCAGCAGCTTTCCCCCTCTTTCTTCTTCTTGATGACGATCACTTGTGTTGTGATTAAAACGTCAGAGTTTTTTGTTTATTTTATTTTTATTAATTTGAACCTATCTACGTGACTTTACCGAAAGACCCAAATAATATGAATTCCTGCAGTCACGAAAGCTTTAAGTCAAGATTTATAGTAATGACTCTTCCTCAGATCTAATTAGATTAAATCATTACCAGATGTATTTGCACCATTCCTACAATACAAGGCTCTCACGAAGGTGATATGTTTTACAGATGGGTTGAGTGTGCCATGGTTTCACATTAAGGGCAATGCTGCTCTGTGGTTTTAACCAATTGGATAATTGGAAAGTATTATTTAAAGTCTGGTAAATTTGGACTGTGGCACTGACGCAAATGGCCGGCTCTTTTTTGAATAACAACCACCATTAGTTTAACAAGCCTAACTGATAAAACCCAAGTGGAAGCCGGTATAATTATATTGCTTAAAACAAATGCTGCTGGGGAATGTTGGTGGGAAAAGCCATTAGGCTGATGTATTTAAACATCGTATTCTGATTTATGTGGAGACACAAAAAGCGAGTTATGCTTCTACAGTATTTGCTTGTGCAAAGCATGGACAATCATTGCCACAGAGACAGAATCAGCTCGGTGGCTAGGAGATGTTAACTACCTCACCTGGTATGGAGGAGGCCGAGGGTTTGATCCCGACCCTGATGCCTTTATAAGGAGTACCTTGGATATCGAGGTGGTTACATTTTTGGAAAGTGCAGCAAAAGCCAAAAGCGTGATATTCAATACTTAAGCTTGACCTAAATAATGAGCTTACATACACGGCAACCAAAAATAGACACATCACAATAGAAATGTGCTGTACAGATTACCAAATTTACTACTATAATGAGCCAAGAATGTCTGTGTCCCGCGCGTGACGTCACTCCACGTCGAGCAGGCCCCCTCATTAATACTCATGAATAGACTAATCTCTCACAATACAAAGGCCACTGCCACAGCCATTGACATGCTAATCTCACAATACAAAGGCCACTGCCCCAGCCTCTGTGGTTGGACCATCTCTAGCTCCACCCACCTACCTTGATGCACTCATCTCAGGCCTATATAAGACCTTGTCTCAGCAACTTTCAGGTGACGTCACTCCACATGGGGGGGCGAGGTGCCTCCTACCCCCTCCTCAGCGTCAACTTAGAAACTCACTACAAAGGCAGAACCCTCGCGTCACGCGATCTCCCTAACGCTATTGAGACATCGAAGTAGAAAGGACGTCATGATGAACAAGGGATTATAACCTTTAAATGAAATAGGTCTGTCACCGCGGTCTTACAAATTGCACACAAATGGATGCAATGAATATCACTTCGCGGTCTGATTTACTGCAATAGATTTACTGCAATACACCCATCCTTGGACGGGCAAAAGGCTAGTAAACAAATAATCCCCTCGCCCGCTCCCCACCACAATATCACACAATGATATAGTACTTCCTTGTACAGTATACCCGCTAAAGACCAAAACTAATCCCCATGATAGGTAAATTGATATACATAGAGCTTGCCGGCGATAGGTCTAAACCACGAACTATGAACTCGTGATATTCAAGGGTCTCCCGTATTTGGAGTGTGCATGTTCTCCCCATGGTCACGTATCCTTTTCTCCAGGTCCTCCGGTTTTTTTCTCCACATCTAAAAACATGCGTTAAGATAATTACTGCTATAAATATTCACAAAAGCCACTACGTTGAGCAACCATATGTGGCCAGGCTGCTTCTGGAAAAGAGCTATATATCTCAGTGGGCCTTACCTGGTCAAATAAAAATAGGTCGCTTACAGGAGCTGAATGGATTGCCACATCACAGGGACGCAAGGAATCGCAGCATGGAGAGGGCTTCATCCAGCAGTGGATTGATCCTGGTTTATGTTTTGCAAATAGTAAACTTCAGCGTGCACTTCCAAATGAAGGTGTTTAAAGTGTCTGTTTATCTTATTTGGTTCTTTCGGTAAAGTCACGTAGAATGAGAATAAAATAATAAAATAAAAATAAGACAATAAAATTCTCACGACGTTTCGGCCACAACACAAGCGGCCTTCTTCAGGTGAAAGAACAGAACTGTCGGGACGACAGTGCTTCAATGAGTGCTGCTGAGATTCGTGGCGTCTTTTAAGCTCGGTGATAGGTGTGAATGACCTAGAAAGCAGGAGAATTTAGCATTGAAATAGCTACGGATTAGCTTGTGACAAAAAATAGCTGTGTTAAAGTCAAAGTTTACATATCAACAGAGGCATTTAGTATATGGATGCTAAAGGGCCTCCAACTACCCAACTATCATACAGTAAACCAATGTGAGAAAAAACTAAGTCTATATTACCTCAGTATAATAATTGTACTTGATATGTGCTTCAATAAGCTGAGCTATTAATCACAAAGCAACTGGGTATACACTACACTATATAAACAGGTCCCTGCAGGGTGGGCTGGTAGGAACATTGGAATTTTGTCTATTGCAGGCTGGTACACTCAGTTTACAACTTCGTTCCTTCCAGTATTAATACCATATAGTAAAACCAATGAAAACCCAAATATAAACTACCTCAATGTTATCAATAAACTCTATATACTCTCCAATCAGCTGAGCCACCAACAATAAGTCGTTATATATCACAATGCCATATTGCGAAAAATGGCGGTTTTTCTTCCCATCAACGACCAGCACCACGGACAACGAACGAGCTTCGTTCAGACGGACGACTCAATCCATGCTCGGGAACGGAAGAGGGAGAGAGACAGCCATAATGCGTTGTTATACTCCATGTTATAAACCATACCATTAACCGTGGTGTGAGAGGTATTAAGAGGCAATATCAGCGAAAAAGCTGCGGTCTGACGGTAACCGTAAAATACAATAAATTAAGAACCATTGGAAAGATGTTTTAAACCATTTCGGAACTTCATTAAATTTATTGGCTGGTTGGGGAGGCCATATTAAGTTTGCGAGGTCTGAAACTCCAGGCCAAACATAAATTAACTTCCGTTATCTCCGAAAAAGTAAGATGGATTGATGACCAAGCTGTGGAGGTCTGCATAAATTTATAAGATGTCCATTGTTTCACAAGAGATAGCATGAATCGGATAAGAAATACACTATTAATTCTTATACACTGGTCCATTCATACAATTAGTATATTAGTGGGCTACATTAGAGAAGATAAAGGGAGGAGAGGAGAAGAGGAGGGCCAGGGTGCCCGGAGCCCAGAGAGTGCCCAGAGGAGCCAGAGAGCCAGGGGCAACCCTGATGTTTATGTTGGCTGGATAGCATGTGCTCCCATGCATGTGAGGTTGCTCTCAACAGAAGTCGTTCCTTGCACGAGATTGGCTGAAACGCTGAGTAACCACTCAGAGGTATAGTGGTTAAGCAGTGGAGACGGTATAGTGGAAAAACAGTGGAGATTTCTGAAGCAAAGTTTAAGATTTGCAGTTGTCAAATTATATTGAGCCGATCCATATGGCAAGTGAAAGAAAGAAGACTTGAAGTGTGTTGCTAAAACAATCTTGGAGGAAAGAGAGGATACATGTGTGCCTCTTGGAGAAGGAAAGGCATTGCTCAAAACTGTGCTGCAAGGTCACGTGCCATGAATCACATGAGTTTAAAAAAACGTGACTGTAAACCACAAGCTTGTGAATAATATTCATGGTGAAGACACCTCTATACGTTGGATGCTGCACTTTGTCTTTTCATGAATGTCATATTGTGCACTGGGTTATGCCTTATTAACATAAATTCTGAATTTAGCTATTCATGTATTTCTATTACAGTATCACATATTCTTTGGACCAAGTGTTAATTGCCTATTTGATGACTGGTACTCTGATTATTGTTTGCAAATAAGGGACTTGTTTTATTTAAAATGTGTCTGTGTGTGTAGTTGGACAGTGTAACAAATCCATGCGTTACATGTGTAGTGTTGCAGCGCCGACCTGGGCAAGGCCTATGATACAATCAGTAGGCCAGGGCTCTGGATTGTTATTCGTGTTTTCAGAGTTCCTTACCCTCTGCTCACAATGATTAAGGACCTTCACGATGGTGGGCAGGCCCGGGTAAAGTTGCGTGCCCGGGAGTCAGAGCAATTTCCTGTTTACAGTGGGGTGTGACAGGGATCTACAGTGAGGGAAAAAAGTATTTGACCCCCTGCTGATTTGTACGTTTGCCCACTGACAAATAAATCATCAGTCTATAATTTTAATGGTACGTTTATTTGAACAGTGAGAGACAGAATAACAACAACAAAATCCAGAAAACGCATGTCAAAAATGTTATAAATTGATTTGCATTTTAATGAGGGAAGTAAGTATTCGACCCCCTCTCAATAAGAAAGATTTCTGGCTCCCAGATGTATTTTATACAGGTAATGAGCTGAGATTTTGAGCACACTCTTAAAGGGAGTGCTCTTAATCTCAGCTTGTTACCTGTATAAAAAAACACCTGTCCACAGAAGCAATCAATCAATCAGATTCCAAACTCTCCACCATGGCCAAGACCAAAGAGCTCTCCAAGGATGTCAGGGACAAGATTGTAGACCTACACAAGGCTGGAATGGGCTACAAGACCATTGCCAAGCAGCTTGGTGCGAAGGTGACGACAGTTGGTGTGATTATTTGCAAATGGAAGAAACACAAAAGAACTGTCAATCTCCCTCCGCCTGGGGCTCCATGCAAGATCTCACCTCGTGGAGTTGCAATGATCATGAGAACGGTGAGGAATCAGCCCAAAACTACACGGGAGGAGCTTGTCAATGATCTCAAGGCAGCTGGGACCATAGTCACCAAGAAAACAATTGGTAACACTACGCCGTGAAGGACTGAAATCCTGCAGCGCCCACAAGGTCCCCCTGCTCAAGAAAGCTCATGTACATGCCCGTCTGAAGTTTGCCAATGAACATCTGAATGATTCAGAGGACAACTGGGTGAAAGTGTTGTGGTCAGATGAGACCAAAATGGAGCTCTTTGGCATCAACTCAACTTACCGTGTTTGGAGGAGGAGGAATGCTGCCTATGACCCCAAGAACACCATCCCCACCGTCAAACATGGAGGTGGAAACATTATGCTTTGGGGGTGTTTTTCTGCCAAGGGGACAGGACAACTTCACCGCATCAAAGGGACGATGGACGGGACCATGTACCCTCCTTCCCTCAGCCAGGGCATTGAAAATGGGTCGTGGATGGGTATTCCAGCATGACAATGACCCAAAACACACGGCCAAGGCAACAAAGGAGTGGCTCAAGAAGAAGCACATTAAGGTCCCGGAGTGGCCTAGCCAGTCTCCAGACCTTAATCCCATAGAAAATCTGTGGAGGGAGGTGAAGGTTCGAGTTGCCAAACGTCAGCCTCGAAACCTTAATGACTTGGAGAAGATCTGCAAAGAGGAGTGGGACAAAATCCCCCCTGAGATGTGTGTAAACCTGGTGGTCCAACTACAAGAAACGTCTGACCTCTGTGATTTCCAACAAGGCTTTTGCCACCAAGTACTAAGTCATGTTTTGCAGAGGGGTCAAATACTTATTTCCCTGATTAAAATGCAAATCAATTCATAACATTTTTTACATGCGTTTTTCTGGATTTTGTTGTTGTTATTCTCTCTCACTGTTCAAATAAACCTACCATTAAAATTATAAACTGATCATTTCTTCGTCAGTGGGCAAACGTACAAAATCAGCAGGGGATCAAATACTTTTTTCCATCACTTTATGTGAGGAGTCTGTGGGTGGCAACATCACGTACGGCTGGAAGTAGGACATTCCAGACTAAGAGGGTTCATGATGGCAATGTCAACGACACTGAACCAGCCAGCACAACTCACTGCCAATAACACATATCACATAATTCACTCTTAACTAATTGTTCAATCAATGAATTGAATCACTACAATTAAAACCAAAGAATCTCCCAGAACAAACACTTCGCACTCTCCTCCGTCAGCCACCTGCATCGACAATAGAAACGCATCAGTCTAGCAGTGGATAAAACCTGGCGTGGGAGGTATGGGGGGGGCGGCTTACACTTGCGGTGGACAGCAGGGGGGTGGCTGGATGCAGTAGCCATCGCAGATCAAGCGGTAGAACTTGTCATCGACTGCCATGCGCCAGGGTAATGGGCCTCTCCTACACCCACACACATCACACTGAGCGGCACACACGTCACACCGAGGAGCACGCACGTCAAACCAAGGAGCACGCACATCACACATTCAGCGGCACGCACGTCACACACACACAGGTTGCACAGGTCTCCTTTATCAAGACAAACGTGGAGCAGATTACAACTACAACTCTACGCCTGTCACAATGCCCCCCTCTCCCCCCCCCCCAGTTTATGGGGGGCCGCGGGCCTCACTCCCCCCTTCGCGTCAGCCCCACCTAATAAATGGTCCGGTTGCATTGTGAATGCACCACACGAATGACGTGCAGTCCCGTGGCGCACTGTAACGGGCTCGTGATTTACCCACTAAAATTTAATGTAAAAAAATAAAAACGATCCCAAGACATTATTTAAAATAAAGTATGGCCATCGTGTGTCAGCATCACAGGCGAAAATTGCCATGTAAAAAAAACTTCACTGGGAATTACTCATTTGGGATTGCTCGCAGCAAACAGCACTTGACCTGCTTGCAGGTTAGGTGCTGAATAACCGTGTGTCACACAGAGAACAGTTGCCACTGAGGGTGCCCTTTTCAAATGCTTGAGATGAGATGTGATTATCGCGTGTAAATGTGCACACTAAAATAAAAAAATCATAATTATAAGCGAACTATTATCGTTTCAGGTGGCAGGGTGTTGCAGCGGTGATCTTTGACCCTCGCAACAAGAAGGGCCTTGGTTAATCATCCGACTGGCACTTTGCGGATGTATGGGTTATCCAGTTTGCTCACGTAGCTAGAAAACACACTATCACAATGTAACTGGGTATTGGCCAAGCATCCCAATGCTAAAGTTACCTGCAAATTACTTCTCTGGGATGACACTCGGCAGCAGAGCCGGATGATGGCATTGCTGGGGCCCTATGCCATTGTCAAGTTTAAGAGGCCCCTTCTATGAATGCCTGTATATTTTTTGTCAGCAGAATGAAAATAACTGCTTTGGAGAGTCTTTATTTCTCACCGATCTTTATTTTTTAAACAATTATGTTAAAACTCGAAACCTCGTGTCCATTTCTTGTTTCGTATTTAGAGACCCCCCCCCCCTCTCTTAATGCGAGGCCCTAAGCTGTAAGTGTAGCCGGTGTGAGCTCGCCTGTGATGAATAACACGAATAATTGTGCACTCTTATTTTCT
Organism: Petromyzon marinus; assembly: GCF_048934315.1. Classification (NCBI taxonomy): domain Eukaryota; kingdom Metazoa; phylum Chordata; class Hyperoartia; order Petromyzontiformes; family Petromyzontidae; genus Petromyzon; species Petromyzon marinus. The sequence goes on along the minus strand of NW_027423677.1, from coordinate 2,947,818 downwards.
ATGGGTGGCCAGGAGAATGTATTATTATTTAAGTGAATGCAATGGTGATCAGGGGATTGGAACCAGAGCCCCACGTACACAGTAGAGTACAAGGGAACGCCCACAGTACAGATTTGAGCTGACCTCCGGATTGAGAAATTGAACTGTGTTGTGACGTGGAGGGTGTTTCTGAACGCTATTGTGACCGACCCGTCCCGACGGGAGGAGAGAGGACAGGGTGGACCGGCTGCATGAGCTTACTCTCCGGCACTGCACAGCACAACATCGCCTCCCTACTGCAAAAAACTCGGCAGGACCCTCCTGAAAATAAAAGTCTTCGGAATCAGTGAGGCCTGTCCTTGGGAGGACAGGCGTAGTCTTGGTCGTCACAAGCGAACATTTGTTTCTCTATATTAATTTGTATCCCCGGGTTACCATCGGGGCTGGGCGTTGCAAGCTTAGCTTCTGATATCTGATGAGACTGGTAGCCGTTTTTTAAAAGGTAATTTCGGCATCTGGAGCCCAAACATGCAACAACTTTATGCAACTTCTTGGTTCTTTCGGTAAAGTCACGTAGAATGGAAATAAAATAATAAAAATAAAACATAAAAAAAATTCTCACGACGTTTCGGCCACAACACAAGTAGCCTTCTTCAGGTGAAGGAACAGAACTGTCGGGACGACAGCGCTTCAATAACTGCTGCTAAGATTCGCAGCGTCTTTTAGGCTAGGTGTGAGAGGTAAAGCGCCTTGACAAAGGAGTTTACATATCAAACAGGAGAATTTAGCATTGAAATAGCTGTGTTAAAGTGTTGGATCAGCAGGGTGTTAAATTCAGAAATTAGCATGTAACTGGGAGATTAGCATGATGTTAATGTGAGGGATTAGCATGTGACTGGTCACGGAAATAGCTATGTTAAAGTCAAAGTTTCCATCTCAACAGAGGCATTTTGTATATGGACGCTAAAGGACGGCAACTACCCAACTATCATACAATAAACCGATGTGGAAAAAAAACTAAGTATAAACTACATCAATGTCATCAATAAACTCTATATGCTCTCCAATCAGCAGAGCACTTCATTGAACGCTGCTAAGATTCGCAGCGCCTTTTAGGCTAGGTGTGAGAGGTAAAGCGCCTTGACAAAGGAGTTTACATATTAAACAGGATAATTTAGCATTGAAATAGCTGTGTTAAAGTGTTGGATCAGCAGGGTGTTAAAGTCAGAAATTAGCATGTAACTGGGAGATTAGCATGATGTTAATGTGAGGGATTAGCATGCGACTGGTCACGGAAATAGCTATGTTAAAGTCAAAGTTTCCATCTCAACAGAGGCATTTAGTATATGGACGCTAAAGGACTGCAACTACCCAACTATTATACAATTAACCGATGTGAAAAAAACGAAGTATAAACTACATCAATATAATAAATGTACTCAATATGTTCTTCAATACGTTGAGCTATAAACATACAGTAACTGGGTATACACTACACTATATAATGAATACCATATAGTAAACGAATTAATGAAACTAAAATATAAACTACATCAATGTTATAGTCTTCGTTTTTTCGGTAAAGTCACGTTGAAGAGAAACAACAAAATAATAAAATATATATAAAACAAAACAAAAAAAATTCTCACGACGTTTCGACCATAACTCAAACGGTCATCTTCAGGTGTGTTGGTTTGCATAAATTATTTTTTAAACGGCACATTTATTTATTTATAAAAAAACGTTAGCGCCACGCGCAGCGATTTGGCAGTTTACCCAGGACTAGTTCATCTATATTCTGAAAAGAGGAGGGGGGAGACGAAATTTTTTATAATGTATGCTGTCTGAAAGCCACTGTAAGCGTGAACAATCAATTAAGAACTGAAATGGTTTATCAAATCTTTCCAATGATTGCTAAGATAGAATCCATCTTCTCGGTTGAAATTGTCTCTGTGCTTGTATATGTGGATAAATAAATGAATGAGCCATTTAAAAAATAATTTATGCAAACCAACACACCTGAAGATGACCGTTTGAGTTATGGTCGAAACGTCGTGATAATTTTTTTGTTTTATATATATTTTATTATTTTGTTGTTTCTCTTCAACGTGACTTTACCGAAAAAACTAAGAATATGAATTACTGCAGTCACGAAAGCTTTAAATCAAAATTTACATCAATGTTATCAATAAACTCTATATACTCTCCAATCAGCTGAGCTACTAACAATAAGTCATTATACATTACAATGCCATATGGCAAAAAAATGGGTGGCTGTTTTATCCTTCTTTCCAACGTTATCACCACGGAGAGCGACGAGCCTCGTTCAGACGGACGAGTCCATCCATGCTCAGAACGGAGGAGGGGGGAGAAACAGCCACAATGTGCTGCTCTGTCCTGTGTTGCGTTACAACCATGCCATAAACTAGACTACTATACATTGTAACGTTATACCTTCCAATCTAAACTACATTGTATAATATCGTATACACAGCCCAATGTAAGCTCGAACATTATGCAGTATATTTATATGTCTTCAACTAAACTTTTTTCTACATTACACGACTATACACCGTAATATACACTACCATAGACAAACCCACCCTTGAATTGCACAATGCGTTACTTTACACTACCCTATACTTTAGACTGTAAAATGTTAGACTTGTAATATTACACTATGTATTATTCTACAAACCCTACTGTATACCACACTGCTGTATATTCACAATACAATTACAATACTATATATTGCCTTATGAATTATGTTAAACATTACAATGTTATACAATTATTATATAACATGCTATAAACCATACCATTGACCGTCGTGTGAAGAGGCAGTGCCAGCGAATGGACTGCAGTCTGAATGTCACCATAAAATACAATCAATTAAGAACTGAAATTGCTTATAACGTCTTTCCAATGAAATTTTGATTTAAAGCTTTCGTGACTGCAGTAATTCATATTCTTAGTTCTTTCGGTAAAGTCACGTTGAAGGGAAACAACAAAATAATAAAATATATATAAAACAATAAAAATTCTCACGACGTTTCGACCATAACACAAACCAATTCCTCGACCACATCAATTCCATACACCCAGCCATCAGATTCACCATGGAGGTCGAAAAAGATGGCAAGCTACCCTTTTTGGATGTCCTAATTAAAAGGAGACCTGATGGTTCAATGAGCCACTCTGTCGACAGGAAAGCTACGCATACGAATGCTTACTTAAAACCGGATTCCCACCACCATCCATGCCAGAAGAACTCCCTCATCAAGACTCTATACCATAGAGCCCAATGCATTTCCGACCAGGAACACATTGCCAGTGAACTTAAGCACGTACACCAAGCTCTCAAGGCTAATGGTTACTCCGACTACACAATCCGCAAAGCCATCACTCCAGCCATGAAGAAGGATCCTCTTGAGGAGCCATTCAAAACCATCACCTTACCATACATTGCGGGGGTCACAAAAAAGATCTCCAAAATCCTGAATAAACACAAGATCCAGGTCCGATTCAACACAGTACAGAAAATCCGTGATCTGGTTCCGTCTGTAAAAGATGTGGTTCCAGACATACAGTACCCGGGCGTCTACAAACTAAGTTGCCTCTGTGGTAGCAGTTACATTGGAGAAACCAAACGACATATCTGGGACCGCATCCGTGAACATAAAGCAGACTTGAAACACGGTAGGACGAGCACCTCAGCCGTGGCAGATCACTGTTATAATTCAGTGGGCTCACATGACATTGACTTCTCCAAGACGGACGTTCTCTGCAAGCCATCCGGCTACCATGAGAGATTCGTTCATGAGGCCATCCACATATACAAACACAGAAACAGTTTCAACCGAGAAGATGGATTCTGGCTTAGTAACCATTGGAAAGACGTTATAAACCATTTTGGTACTTAATTGATTGTATTTTATGGTGACTTTCAGATCGCAGTCCATTCGCTGCCACTGCCTCTTAATACCTTTCACACGACGGTCAATGGTATGATTTATAGCAGGGGTGTCCAAACTTTTTTTCCCGAGGGCCACATACAGAAAAATACACGAAGGATTGGGCCACTCACTAGACATGAGGTATACTGCCTCACTTCTCATGCACTAATATTGTCAAAATCAATCAAATGCAGGTAAATTACGTTTGATTATTGAACATGTTTGAAAAAAAAAAGTCTCCATCATAGCTCTTCATTAGTAGATGTTAATTTTATTTTTTACAAAAAGGTTGGCAGGTAATTCTCTCAGTGACAGCCTCAGATTGGTTCTTAGGGTGCTGATCCCCCTTCATTGTCCATATGAAGGGAGAGACAAGAAGACAAATAGGGGATGTGGATATTTCAAGCTTATTACACAAATAAATTATTGGGCTTGTTAACACATCAACTAACGTTTGTTAAAAAAATTGTCATCAACTTTAATTGACTGAATTTATGAAGTAATTGGGCTTATTAACAAATGAAAACGGTGTATATATTTTTAACTCACCTGTAATGGGAATAATGTTACGCTCAGTGGGAGCAGTGATGCTGCGCTTTGGTCTGAAGGATAGCTGGCAGGTCAGGAGTAAGTTTGGTGGTTGAGATGCGAAGGACGTCACGTAGATGGCTGTCGGTCGTTCTGGTTCTCAGCCTGCTTTTGTTCAGCGTTAACAGAGAGAATGTCTGCTCACATATGTATGTTGAGCCGAACAGACTCATCATTCGTTTTGCATGGCGTCTCGTCAGAGGAAACTTGGCCTTTTCCAAACTCTGGTAGAAGTCAGGTAGGGAGAGAAGCTGATGCTGATTCTTCAGAGAATCATCATACTGAATTTCGATCAGTTCTAATTGCAGACTCTCCTCCACTTCTTTTGCATCCATTGAAAACGGAGCCGCAAACAGTGTGATTTCCTTCTCAATGACAGAAAAATCTTGGAAGCGCTGACTGAATTCTGTCATGAGAGATGTGATCACAGACACATATTCTCCCATTTTTGCAGAGAGCTTGGCATTTGGAAATGCGCATTGATTTCGGTCAGCGTGGGGAAGTGCGCTACATTGAAGTTGCGCAGTTGTGACTCGAAGAGACGGAGCTTCGCACGGAATGCTTTCATGTTCACATACAGCTGTGGTACCAGCTGCTCTTTGCCTTGTAGTCTCTTGTTCGGGGTGTTGAGATGATCAGTGAGATCAACTAAAAAATCCAGGCCTGCCAACCATAAAGGGTCACTGATCTCATGGAGAGGTCTGCCCTTTTCTTTCAAAAACTTGTCGATATTTGATCTCAGGGAATAAAACCACTGCAGCACGGAGCCGCGACTGAGCCAGCGCACTTGAGAATGGTAAAGTAGGTCCCCGTATTCAGCATCGACATCAGAGAGGAACGCTTGCAATTCTCTGGTAAAGCCCTCGTGCCCGAATTATGTTGACAGTTTTCACAACTGTGTTCATCACATCGTCAAGCTGGATTATCTTGGCACAGAGGGCTTCTTGGTAGATGATACAGTGCATTTTAACAGTCTCACCTCCGCTCTCCTGCACCTTGGCACTCACCATAGAAGCCATTCCTTTGCGCTCGCCTGTCATTGCTGGAGCCCCATCCGTTGTAATTCCACACAGCTTGTCCCATTTAAGAACAGCCTGGTTAATTGAATCTGACACAGCTTCAAAACATATCCTTCCCAGTTGTTGCCCCCTTTAGACTCCGAAGATCAAGCAGTTCCTCCGTAATGCAAAAATTCTCATCAACTCCCCGCAAAAAAATTAACAGCCGTGCAGTGTCCGTGGCATCTGTGCTCTCATCACATCCAATCGAGTAAAAATCGAAAGCACAAGCTTTATCTGACACTTGCTGTTTTAAGTTAGCCGACAAGTCTTCAATTCGCCGCACAACCTTATTTCTGGATATACTAACATCGTTAAAATCCTGCATTTTCTCCAGGCACATTCCCACGACTTTAGTGAGGCACTGTTTGATGAAGTCACCGTCTGAGAAAGGTTTCCCATGTTGGGCAATGAGTTGAGCTACTTCATTGCTGGCTATTGTTGCATTTTCTTGAGCTTTGTTAGCACGGAAAAAAACCCTGCTGCTGCGTTAGCAGGCTAGCTTGCCATTTGCTTTACCTTCTCTCTCCGCTCGGCGCCCGTGTAGGACGTGAAGGTCTGATGTTTCGTTTCATAATGCCGTCGTACATTGTACTCTTTCATCACGGCAACACTCTCATTACAAATCAAACAAACACACTTCCCCTTGGTTTCTATGAAAAAAAAATCATTTTTCCACCGAGTCTGAAATTTTCTGCACTCGCTTGCAATCTTGCGTCTCTTCGGTTCCGGCATTTCTGGTGACCCTGAGCAAATGTTTTCTTCGATTGCTTGCTTTGTGGAGACGCTGCCTTGTTCAAGACAATAGCGCCATCTTGTGCTTAAATTAAGAAATGCAATACAGTGGGCCATAGTCCATTATATTTTTAAACTTTGATACGGGCCAATTAAAAATGGATGGCGGGCCGCAGTTGGCCCGCGGGCCGTAGTTTGGACACCCCTGGTTTATAGCATGTTATATAATAATAAATAGTATAACATTGTAATGTTTAACATAATTCATAAGGCAATATATAGTATTGTAATTTTATAGTGAATATACAGCTGTGTGGTATACAGTAGGGTTGGTAGAATAATACATAGTGTAATATTACAAGTCTAATATTTTACAGTCTAAAGTATAGGGTAGTCTAAAGTAACGCATTGTATAATTCAAGGGTGGGTTTGTCTATGGTAGTGTATATTACGGTGTATAGTTGTGTAATGTAGGAAAAAGTTTAGTTGGAGACATATCAATATACTGCATAATGTTCGAGCTTACATTGGGCTGTGTATACGATATTATACAATGTAGTTTAGATTGGAAGGTATAGCATTACAATGTATAGTAGTCTAGTTTATGGCATGGTTGTAACGCAACACAGGACAGAGCAGCGCATCGTGGCAGTTTCTCCCCCCTCCTCCGTCCCGAGCATGGATGGACTCGTCCGTCTGAACGAGGCTCGTCGCTCTCCGTGGTGCTAACGTTGGAAAGAAGGAAAAAACCGCCACCCATTTTTTTCGCCATATGGCATTGTAATGTATAACGACTTATTGTTAGTAGCTCAGCTGATGGAGAGTATATAGAGTTTATTGATGACATTGATGTAGTTTGTATTTTAGTTTTTTTTATTAGTTTACTATATGGTATTCATTAGATAGTGTAGTGTATACCCAGTTACTTTATGTTTATAGCTCAATTTATTGAAGAATATATTGAGTACATTTATTATATTGATGAAGTTTCTACTTAGTTTTTTTTTCACATCGGTTTATTGTATGATAGTTGGGTAGTTGCAGTCCTTTAGCGTCCATATACTAAATGCCTCTGTTGAGATGGAAACTTTGACTTTAACATAGCTATTTCCGTGACCAGTCACATGCTAATCCCTCACATTAACATCATGCTAATCTCCCAGTTACATGCTAATTTCTGACTTTAACACCCTGCTGATCCAACACTTTAACGCAGCTATTTCAATGCTAAATTATCCTGTTTGATATGTAAACTCCTTTGTCAAGGCGCTTTACCTCTCCCACCTAGTTTAAACGACACTGCGAATCTTAGCAGCAGTCATTGCTGTCGTCCCGACAGTTCTGTTCCTTCACCTGAAGAAGGCTACTTGTGTTGTGGCCGAAACGTCGTGAAAATTTTATTTTTTATTACGTTTTTTTAAAATTATTTTATATCCATTCTACGTTACTTTACCGAAAGAACCAAGAAGATGAATCCCTGCAGTCACGAAAGCTTTAAATCTGAACTTTGCGCAATTAAAAATCATAGTGTAAGATAAGACTACAATCGTTGTCTGCTGTGAGGATCTTCTGTACTCAGGGCCCCGAATGTTTGTGGCAAGTGAAAGTTTGTCTCAGCAAAATATAAGATTTCTCACAGTAGCATACCGTATGACCACACGTCGCTCTGCACCTTGTAGAGCCCATGGAACATGCTTTCTGAAGACATCCACTTTACAGGCAGAGGCACCTAATGGACATGACCGCATGGCCACAAGCACAACAACAATACGTTCAGTAAATTCAGTTCAGGCCGATGCATCGCGATTCGTCATACGTTTTTTGCGTCAGGCCACATTCATCTGGCCAAATTAGCGTCATCTAGCCCTCCACTACCCTGAAGGGTTAAATGTGTAGTGACATCACGGGATGTCACTGTGTAGTGCCGGCCCTAGAGAGGCACGGCGTGCGGTGTATTGACATCGCGGATACCACTCTGGTGTGGGTGTAGTACCGGCCCTAGAGGGGCTCGGTCAGCGCTGATTGATCCCGCTGGATGGCATCACGCTTGGCGTGCAGTGCCAACCCAACAGGATAGGGTGTGGGAGTGCCGGCCGTAGGAAACGGGTTACTAAATGCTATGGCACTCTGGTTGACCCGAGAGGACACGTGACCGGTTAAGTCTACAAAGGGGCCCCAAGTGGGGTCTAGGGGTGGTCACGTGGTCGGGGTCCAGATCCTGCTGCTCGATGATTCTTGAAGGTGGTCGTGGCCAAGGGCGGAGCCAGCCACGCCACAGAGAATATAAGCTGGGTCCCCCAGAGGGACCGGCGTTGTTGTTCATCCTGAAGAACCTTTGTCTACGTCTACGTTCTACCGAGTCTCCAACACATGGACTGGGACCCGAGCTGTGGTCCCGTTCTGTCGTAGCTAGTCATGTTGTAATTAGTGTAGTTAGCCTGGTGGTCACCACCACAGGTTCTTATTCTGGGCCAGTTACCCCGTGTACCACATGGGGTGGGGAGGAGGAAGGGGATTTGTGAAATTGCCCCATATTTTGAACTGTCGGCAGAGCAGGGAGATTGAATCCAATTGCCGACCTCTGGATTGCAAGTCCAGGGTGCGAGAGCCATTGCACCACCGTGTGTGGCAGCACCCCCGCTCTTTTTTTCTTAGGGGCTGTGCAAAATAAAATAAAAACATTGAGTACAATGAAAGTGATGGGCCTTCCATTCCGATGATGGTGATGACATTGGCGATACTGATAATGATGCTGATGATGCTAAGTAAGGTGAATGACTCACTTTGCCCTTCACCACGTAGTTGGGGTCAGTCTGGACGTTCCGTGCCAGCCCAAAGTCGCAAATCTTGGCGATGTGTCCATGCGTTACCAGCAAATTCCTCGCAGCCAGGTCGCGGTGGATGCACTAAAAAAAAGAAAAAAAATCCCTGTGTGGCCTTCAACAAACTTGGGGCAACTTCTGTGAAGGTCGGCCACGGTGCACGACGGGGTGGGTGCCCAGCACCACGCCCGGTCGCCTTTGTCTCCCCAGTGTAGATGTTTATACACCGCACCAGGTACTCATTTGAGACTGAGTCCATCTGGGGAAGCCCATGACCGGTTCAGATAATTGTCACTGGTGTTGGCCGTGAGCGGGAATCGAACTCTGGCCATTGGGTTCGTAGTGCAGTGAACTAACCACTGAGCGACCACTCGCCACCCAGACAGACATATTAAGGGCAACAAAGACGTGCACCACAGACACAGTCACATACAAAGACACAGTTAAACACGCACAGTCACAGAGATACAGTTAAACATACTCTTTGGTTCTTTCGGTAAAGTAACATAGGTATAAAATAAAACAAATCACGACGTTTCGGGCGCAACACAAGTGTCCCTCATCAGGTGGGAAAGCATGATCTGCTGCTGAGGCAGACTGTTTTAAAAGGTTTGAAATAGGTGTAGCCTAAGGGTCATAAAGAAGTGGGCGGGGCTAGTGATGTTAATGTGAGAAATTAGCATGTAAATGTAAGATCGGAGAGCGGCCTCCTCGACGAGGGCTTCAAATCAAGACAGTTAAACACGCGCAGTCACACATGGTCAAATTGAAACACAGAGGTGAATTTCCGGAGGTTCTTAAAGATGGTCATGGCCCTGTAGGGATAGAGACAGACAGGCACGGAGATACATACAGAGAGACACAGAGACAGGTTAAAATCATCACGTATTTTCATCATTATGTTCCACCACTCTTTCAACCGAGGAGAGAGGCTCACTGCTGATTCACTCATCTCGCGACTCACGTTCTTGTGAGCGAGGAAGGCCATATCGATCGCGACCTGCTCCGAGAAGCTCGGGAGGTTGTCCACCCCGGATGGAGTAGAGTCGCTCACGATCGCTTCTCTCTCCGACGACGACGCGTCCCAGCCTGCGGTGCACAAGGAAGCCCGGACGATTCAGAAATGCCCTAACTATAGAGTATCTATACTAGATCATCGATTATTCGGCGGCTACGGGGGGGAAGGGGACGCCAAATTTTTTTTAACAACGCCGGATATTCACTACATAATAATTTTAAAAAAGCTAATTTTTTGCACATTCTTGCATAGCATTGTTTTTAAATGTTGCGAATGTTTTGTTGTCTTTTAAATTAGTTTACTATATGAAATTGGTGTGAATAAACATACAAATACACAGAAATAAATATCCTACTGTAAAATGTAACCTATTTACTGTACCGTACTTACCAATCCAATCTCGAAGACTCTGAATCGAGTGATGTATATACGTGCAGTATTGTCATTTTTTAAAGTTGTATTTAGTGTATAATGTACCGTCTGTAATATTTAACACTGAAATGAAGTCGGTGGCCGCTCTGGTTAATACCGCGGTCTACTTTGCAGTAGACACAGTTAGAGCGAACACGTACATGATTAGAAAAAGAGAGTCGGCCAAGTGTTGTGTGGTGTAATTACCCAAATTTGAGAAATGTACTCGCAAATTATTCCATCGGGGAAGCTGCCTAATAACATCACAAACCCACTTGGCAGGGTAAAGCCCGCTTGCAAGGCTGTGGCTGCACAGGGGCAGCTGCCCCCAGTCCATGGAAACTGGTACTGATGTAGTTTACGAATCGCCATGGGCGGCATGGTGGCACATTGGTAAGTAACCCTTGCGCCTTGCAGCAAGAAAGCTGGGTTTGATTCCCGACTCGGGCGCGTTTCGGCGTGGAGTTGTCATCTTCTCTCCCCCTGTTCGTCAGAGTGTGTAAGTGCAATGAAGTGTTTGAGTGAGTGTGTGAGCGAGTGAGTTAGCGTGAATGTGTGAGTGGGTGAAGATTGTATGTTCTCCCCCTCTTCTGGGTCTCCTCCGTGTTCTCGAGTTTCCTCCCATAGTAAAAAAAAATACCCAATACAACGAGTCTGGCATTGGGCAAAACATCCCAATACTGAAAAATCACCTGCAAATTACTCAATTGGGACTACACAGTGACGGCAAAAACTTCGCAGGACCCTCATGAAGAAGTCTTGAGTTTTTGCACAGTAAACAAATGTAATAATAAATCTTGACTTAAAGCTTTTGTAACTGCAGGAAGACATTCTTTGGGTCTTTCGGTAACGTCACGTAAATAGGTTCAAATGAAATAACCAAAAATAACAAAAAACTACGACGTTTCGATCACAACACAAGCTTTTGTCATTAGGAAGAAAAAAAGAGAGGGGGACAGCTGCTGAGGCAGACAGTCTGCCTTATCTCAACCGGTGTTGTGCCTATCCTAGGTAAACTCTGTCTTAAATGAGTACCTGGTGCAGTGTGTAGACATGAGCACTGGGGAGACAGAGGTGGCTCCATGCGCGTGGTGCTGGCCACCCACCTCCTCGTGGGCCATGCCGCCTAACAGCAGCACAGTCTGTTAAGGCTTATTTGGGTGATCTTCATCTTTGTTGTACGCTTGTGCCATCTTGTGTGTCCGCTGTCACAGATTCCAGGCTACAACCCTCCGGAGTCCACCCCATGCGGCTCCCCTTCTCCCCGGCCCAAAAAACCCAGACAGTACTCGTGCATCATGTATGCGGTGTCAGCAAGAGGTGCATGAGTGGGCACACACTCTGGGTTTTCCATCTGCAGAGTTAGTTAAGTGTACATTGTGCTCGCAAGCAGAGGTGAACAATACAAAAATCAGTGGCGGTTATGAGAAACGCTACCCTGAAGTAACGGGCGGTTTGCACTCTGAACTTGCAATCCAGAAGTTACTGGTTCGTTTTCCCATCGCAGCATTTGAAACAGTATCGCAATTTTCTTAAATTTACAATTTTTACCTTTCCAACCAGTACAAACAGCCAGGTGAGGTGTATAAGCGTCACTATGTATGAATAGTTTAGGACATCTTATGCTCACAAACTCACCCATTCACGCACTCAACCACCAACTCAATCTCACTCAAACCACCAACTCACTCTCACTCAAACCACCAACTCACTCAACCATCAACTCACTCAACCCATCATCTCACTCAAACCACCAACTCACTCAAACTACCAACTCACTCAAACCACCATCTCATTCAAACCACCATCTAACTCAAACCACCAACTCACTCAAACCACCAACTCACTCAAACCACCAACTCACTCAAACCACCAACTCACTCAAACCACCATCTCACTCAAACCACCAACTCACTCAACCATCAACATACTCAACCCACCAACTCACTCAACCATCAACTTACTCAAACCACCATCTCACTCAAACCACCATCTCAAACCACCATCTCACTCAAACCACCAACTCACTCAAACCACCAACTCACTCAAACCACCAACTCACTCAAACCACCAACTCACTCAAACCATCAACTCACTCAACCACCAACTCACTCAAACCATCAACTCACTCAACCACCATCTCACTCAAACCACCAACTCACTCAAACCATCAACTCACTCAAACCACCATCTCACTCAAACCAGCATCTCACTCAAACCACCACCTCACTCAACCACCAACTCACTCAAACCACCATCTCACTCAAACCAGCATCTCACTCAACCATCAACTCACTCAACCCACCAACTCACTCAACCATCAACTCACTCAAACCACCATCTCACTCAAACCACCATCTCACTCAAACCACCATCTCACTCAAACCACCAACTCACTCAAACCACCAACTCACTCAAACCACCAACTCACTCAAACCACCAACTCACTCAAACCATCAACTCACTCAACCACTATCTCACTCAAACCACCAACTCACTCAAACCACCATCTCACTCAAACCACCAACTCACTCAAACCACCATCTCACTCAAACCACCAACTCACTCAACCACCATCTCACTCAAACCACCATCTCACTCAAACCACCATCTCACTCGAACCATTAACTCACTCAAACCACCATCTCACTCAAACCACCAACTCACTCAAACCACCATTTCACTCAAACCACAAACTCACTCAAACCACCAACTCACTCAAACCACCAACTCACTCAAACCACCACCATCTCACTCAAACCACCATCTCATTCAAACCACCATCTCACTCAAACCACCAACTCACTCAAACCACCAAACTCACTCAAACCACCAACTCACTCAAACCACCAAACTCACTCAACCACCAACTCACTCAAACCACCAAACTCACTCAAACCACCATCTCACTCAAACCACCATCTCACTCTAAAAGATTGAAGGTTAAGGTGCAGGCAGCCCTGAAAATATATTGGCTCGCGCCACTGCAAGCTCCCTTCTGGAGGATATGTTGTTGAGCCAGACGTTTAGAAGAGGTGGGAGTAACCCACATTTTACCCCACCACACACGAACTGCCGATGGACTACCCATTGACAGTGCTGAGTGGACAACGGCAGGGCCAGTGAGGGGGGATTTAAGAAACAGTTCAATCACCTGCCGCGCTTGGAGGACGAACCGGCAGCATTTGGGTTGCCAAGCCCAGTGTGATAACCGTCACATTATGGCAGCATCATAATCTGAATATTTTTCCTGGATCAATCCGATGAGCTATAAAGCTCTTTTTCACAGGTGTCCAGCACCACTTCATCATTTGGATGAGGGGTTCCTGAATCAGGTGAGAGACAGATTTGTCCTCCTCTACCAGGTGAGGTCGGGCAATTTTACTTCTCACTTCACCTTCCTCACCTCAACTGGTAAGGTAGGAAAATCATTGCTCCTGAACTAGGTGAAAGCCCAATCAGGTGTGACCTGTGGTGCATAAGGGGACCACACCAATGATAAAAAAATACTAAACTAATTTTTTATTTTCTTGGTTGTTTCGGTAAAGTCTCGTAGAAGGGAAATAATAAAAATATAAAACAATACAATTCTCACGACGTTTCGACTGCAACACAAGCAATCATCATCGCTTCTACGTGACTTTACCGAAAGAACCAAGAATATGAATCCCTGCAGTCACGAAAGCTTTAAATCAAAATATTTTTTTATTTATTTATTTACCAAGATCACATCTATAACAGCAGCCACTATACCTGACCAGTGTTACTCATTTCTACTGTTACCTATTATTATTATGATTCGTGTGTGGACCCACCACAATGCGTTATACCCCTGCTACAACTTTATCACCTTAGTTCTCATCTGATCTCCGATGCTAAGCAGAGTTAAGCCTGGGCTTGCCCTGAGCTACAGACGTGTGACTGTCAGGTGACCAGGGGATGGCAGTGCTGAGTGTTTTCTTCAGCTGCAAGCCGAATGTGGGGAGTTGTGTCGACTGACAGGCAAAGCTGTACCAGCTCAGCGCTCAGACCTCTTGAGACACACACCCACATTACGATCATATGATATAATAATGTTTAGTTTTAGGTGGAGCGCCGTTCATGCAAATTGCATGAACAATGTCACTGCAGCCAAGCGGTGAGCCAGCACCAACAATTGCCCAAGCTCTATATACCAATATATTCCAGCCAATGTATGCGTGTTTATTCACGTGGGGGGGGGGGGGGGGGGGGCAACACTTTATCCCATACAGAAGGGACAGATAATATTAGTCCACAGTTTGCTCTGCTGCCTTTTGGCATATCCAGGGTATGGCACTTCCTGCATGCTCACGGGAAAGAAGTTTCGCAACATTTGCGTGATCCATGAATCCTCGCCTCAACGGTGCTGGATTACAGGCATGCACCACCGCCGCCCCGCTAATGAATGCTCCCCTCGTGTGTACGTTTGCGTGTGTGCTTGCTTCTCAGATTGACCTGCTGGAGGACCCGTGCCTGCTTAACGTGGTGATTCTATAGACGGTGATGCAGGAGATCCGCCATCGCTCCGCTCCTGTCTACAAGAGACTTCGCGACATCATCTCCACTCCGCAGAAACACTTCTACGCCTTCACCAATGAGCACCATCGGTAGGCGCAGCTCTCCAAACGGTCCTAGCCATCTCGCCAATCCAGTGTGCACGGCACACGAATTGACGCCTCTTTACTTCTGAACTGTGGCACACGGTGGCGGTTGGTGGCGCAAAGTCTCGTTGGGACTGTTTCCCAGTGCCATGAGGGCCAGCAGAGTTGGTGGCGTAGTGGCATTGTGCATAAGGCTGCCCCTGTCCAGATGGCCAAGGATTGGTAGCTGATTTTTTCGCCAGGGCTGAAATTAATTGCACTCCCTTTATTGAATTTTGGCACTCTGTGGGGTGGGGTTTGAATTGTATGTATGTTGAACTTCCTTCACACAGTACATAGCCAACTGTGCTACGTACAGTTGAGATAATAAACTGTGCATCTGATTCGGCTCGTGGGACTGAACGCCCCCGTGGCTTGAGTTACCGAGCAGAAAGGCGTTTTATAAATGTAATTCATGATTATTAAATACATTTCTTGTCATTAAAACTGGATTCCTGAAGGCGTTTCCAGCACTCGGAGGGAAACCTCTGACATGCCTAACAACTCACGGAACTACATGACTTACACTTCTCGCAGAGCTGTGCTCATTTTACTGCCCCAGAAGAGGTACAAATTTCCTAGTCGACCTCTTAAGCGCCATTTCAACTCCACAACTTTGTTACTGTGACTCGCGTGCAAGTGATTACACAGCAACGCCCAGTGTGATTGTCTAACAGCGCCGTAACTTGATTGTCGTGTGTCTCAGAGACACGTATGTGGAGCAGGAGAAGGGGGAGTCTTCCAATGACCGTAACGACCGAGCCATCCGATATTCTGCGTTGACTATTCCACCTGAAGACAGAAGCTTGTGTTGCCTCCGAAACGTCGTGATTGAATTGTTTTCTTTTATTTTTTATTTTATCTACGTGACTTTACCGAATAAAACCAAAGAGTATGAATCCTTGCAGTCACGAAAGCTTCAAATCTTGTCACACTGCTTTTCACATGTAACAGCCCTCTTTTTGAATCCACTGCTGGGTGTGGGCCTCGTTCTGTGCGAGGTTGTGCAAGGTTGTTTGACCGTACGGTAGATCCCCGTTGAATGCGCGTTCACACTACGCGTTTTGGCTTTAACACGGTTTTACCTTTTTATGGAAAGTTTCTAGATTTTAACGCTCAACCGCGCTCGCTACATTGCAAGTATAGCGCGTGGTCACGGACTACTTTTCTGAGCGGCGTCGGTGTTAGCAGTGTTGTTGGATGATGCTGGAAGCTGTAGTACTGATGTATGCTGTGATACCCAGCGTACCTTCCTCTTCCTCGGTCTTTGTTCCAGCAGGATCTTTGTGCGCGGAGCGTCATCTCGCTCCATTATATTTTTCACTCACCATATCTCTCACTTTAGATTTTATTAAAGGAGTGTCATACTTAGCATATTGATAGAGATACTATATAAACACAACACATTTTAAAATAAACATGTAAAACAGTGTACTGTGCTATCAAAAACAATTAAATTACGGGCTGGAACGGCACCCCCACCTTTACCGTTATTTGTTATGGGAAAATTACTCCCGCTGAACGCAGATTAGTTTCACTTAGCAATTGTCAGGAACGCAACCCCCGTGTTAAGCGAGGACTTGCTGTATCTCACAACTTTGGTCAGTGCGGGTTGGTGACGACGATAGCGCGGAACAAAACAATGGACATTGCTTCACCGCCATATGCTGCCCACCACAGCCTATAACAATCTGCTGCGGTCGACTTTACCAAAGGCTGCTTTATAATACTCCAATGGCATGACAACAATACGATGATGATATCCGAGTAGATGGGAGCCTCGGAAAGAACGATTTGCCCCCCAGCTTCACGATTAAATGAATACCACGGCTCGGGGCCGTGATCCCATTTAAGGATCCCTCTCTTTAACAGTGGTTAATGTAGTGCCTCTTACTCTTTGTTTTTTTTCGGTAAAGTCACGTATAAATAAGAAATAATAAAATAACATAATAGCGTACGACGTTTCGGTTGCAACACAAGCAGCCATCATCAGGTACAGAAGAGCTAAATTTACGAGAGAGAAGAAACACATAACCCCAGATGTATATACAGACACCCAAGTAGGGGGGAACTAACACAGATACAACAGGGGACACAGAGAGAAGCATACCAAACAAACAGGGTTTAGCAAAATCGCTGGTTGTAATCGCCAGGGAAACGATATACAGTCCTAGAATAAATGACTGTGCATTTGATAAGGCCTCGTGAAGGTGTTGTGATCCCCGCTCTCTATTAGGGTGAGGGCTATCTCTTTGCAAACACCCATGACCTCACGACCACAACGAAGAGCATGTAAGAGATTTGTGGCTGGCCAGATGGTGTCGTACACACGTGTCATTTGGCATTGTGGTGAAACAAATTCAGCTCGATTATAATGTGACTGGACATGCTCGGGAACAATGCCCCATATAAACGTGGATGTCCAGCCAGATGAGCTGGCACGCAGCTGTAGGCTGACCCCATAGCCAGGTGATATCACACTCCTCCATAATCTTGTTGATATGCTCAGTTGAGGTGATGCCTACCTGTAGTTCTACTGATCGGAGGCTGACACTCATTGCTCATTTGAAGACGAGAACAATTCACTTTAATGGGCAACATCAAGTGCATAGATCCTCATATGCTGTTATCTAAATTTTGTATCGCCTCGGTGATTTAGTTAAATTGCAATGAAGAGAACTGGTGTATAAATCAGCCAAACGTGTGCTCAACGAGTGTACGGTTGGCAGATATAAATAGATCGTATTGTTTTCTGCTCTACTGACAAACCATGACTTTATTTACCAATATATATTTTAAAATATATATACAGATAAAAAATAGATGTTGTTGCTTGACTGCTGCTGCTTATCTTGTTTAAATTAAGCCTCTTTCATTTCTGGCCCTCACTCTCAGCAATAAAAAAAGACTTGGCACTGACTCCTGGCCCTTTACATGGGGAGATGATCTGAACACTTGCAATGAATACGTTTTCACCCTTAAATGTTAAGTGTTACGTTCACAAAATGTGTCTGTTTCCAATAATATGCGTTAATTGTGTTTTGACCGACCATCTGTTGCTTTATATGGTTTCCAAATTTTCCTAAACCCTGTTTGTTTGGTATGCTTCTGTCTCTGTGTCCCCTGTTGTATCTGTGTTAGTTCCCCCCTACTTGGGTGTCTGTATATACATCTGGGGTTATGTGTTTCCTCTCTCTCGTAAATTTAGCTCTTCTGTACCTGATGATGGCTGCTTGTGTTGCAACCGAAACGTCGTACGCTATTATGTTATTTTATTATTTCTTATTTATACGTGACTTTACCGAAAAAAAACAAAGAGTAATTCCTGCAGTCACGAAAGCTTTGAATCAAGTCTGTAGTGCCTCTTGTTAAACAGTGCTTCAGTTAAACAGGAAAATTAATAAATCCAGCAGGCATGACTTGAAAAGTGACACATTTACATTTTGGGTGGCACTCTAAATCGTCCTGTAAATCGTGTCGCCAATTATAATTTCTGCGTTTATCTGCGCGTGTCTGTGTACCCCCAGTGGAGGAATACGTGCGCAGCTTGCTGGACAACCCTGAGTTGATTGACCGTCTGGCACTGGCCTCGGAGCAGGTGAGACTCCGTATGCGTGCATCAGCTCTGCCCCCCCCCCTCATATTTATGGTGCGGGCCTGTACCCTTGTCCGACCCCTCACTTCCGCGTTGCATCCAGCTGCCTCACTGAAGAAAGGGACACTTGCCTTGCGCTGAGTACGACGTTTCGCTGGTTGTAATCGCCAGGGAAACGATATACTCGATTTGTAAGTGTTGTGGGTTTACTCTCCAATACACTGGCATGCTGCAGTAGTAACTAATTGACACGTTTTGTTTTACGTAACAAACCTTACTAATTGGCTGTACCGGGTTAACTACACACATTTACGCGCTCTTACCCAATAAACCTTTATTATGGATAATATTGGTCGCAAAAGAATACGTGTTAAACAGCTCCATTTTAGAACGTCTCATCCTCGCGAGCAATGGTCAATCAATCAAATAAATCCTTGATTTATGACGTGGCATATTTAGCAAAAAGCAGAGACGGAAGGGTGAAACTCTAGAGGTAGCTCTATGATATCCGCTTTTGTGGAACGTTCTCTAACACGGATGGCCGTACTGCTCTGAGATAAATCAGACTGGATCCTTCGTCTCGTTACGTGATGGCGGTTGCAAAATTGTTGTTGACGCGTGCATGTGCCGTGCGTATGCTGTGTACGTGTGCAGGATGTGGTGGAGTCCCGGGTAATCTTCCCCGAACATCTCCCGCTGTCCCAGCTGCAGCAAGGTGTGCGCTCCGGCCGGTTTGTCCAGGGAACCTTCCTTGCGAGTCGTGAGAATTACCTGGAGGGGACTCTGAGGGTGCGAGGGGACGGTGACAGTGATAAAGAGGTACACGTTTCACAAGCCTGCGTCTGGAAGGAACAATGCTGTTCGATCGTATCTGTGTGAGTTTTAAAAACAAATTTATAATGAAGCAGTGGCATAGCGTTCTTGGCATGAGCAGTAGCTCTTAACCTTTACTGCAAGGCTGCAGTAAAGGTTAAGAGCTGGGCTAAAATATTTGTATTTTGAACGTCTTTTGCACCCTACGTAGGTGTCGTAGCCTGGCTGTGGGTCCTGGTGCAGTTGCACTGTCTGCACACTCGATAGCTACGCCACCACAACCACAGTATATACGTTAATTGTGACTACTTTAACAATAAGGTTTTTCCCTTTTTTCTGGCAACAAAACTGAAACCTTTTACAAGGAATCATGTGTGCATTAACCACAATACTTGTGGTCAAAATGCAAACAAAAAACACATTATGATAATATATGCATTGTCCTTGAGACTGATTGGTCCACACCAGGGACGGCTTTCTTTTGAGCCTCGACCCAATTTGTGCGAGACCAGAGGACGCCAAAAGGCGTACGCATATATTGCAAATATTATCAGTGTGTTTTTCTTTGCATTTTCACCACAAGTATTGTGGTTAATGCACACATGATTCCTTGTAAAAGGTTTCAGTTTTGTTGCCAGAAAAAAGGGGAAAAACCCTATTATATTTTGGTACTGGCAAAGGAGGTCTAATGATGGTTGTGACTACTTTGTTAACAAAATGAATGGTCTATTTCCACCTCCAAAATGTAACGTTAAATAACAATTAGGTACATTGGCCCTTTGTTGGAAAAAAAAACCCAGTCCAGAAATTGCCCTGCTTGAACATATGTTACTGAAAAACATTGGTTTCAGAAGATTCATGGGCTCATAGTCCTACATTTTTAATTGTTTCTTCGTGGTATTAAAACTCTTGTACAGTAAAACCTTGGATTGCGAGCATAATTCGTTCCGGAAACGTGTTTGTAATCCAAAGCACTCGTATGTCAAAGCACTCGTATATCAGTTGTGATCACGTGATGCTCGGCAGTACAAAGCTGCTCGTATTGCAAGACCCTCGCTCGTTTATCAAATTAATATTCATTAAAAATGTTGCTCGTCTTGTAAAACACTCGCAGACCAAGTTGCTCGCAATCCAAGGTTTTACTGTATATGCTGCTCTCTAACTGCACTTGGCCCAGCGGTCTGTTAAGGCTATAGGGGGGATCTTTTTTGTCTCCGTGCAGGTGTTGATCCAGGGGCTGCAGCATTTAAACCGCGCGATGCACGACGACATCGTGTGCGTGGAGATGTTCCCCGAGGAGCGCTGGGTTGCCCCCTCCTCGCTGGTCCTGCACGATGAGGGTGTCGCAGGGGACGTTGCAGAAGAGAATGAGGAGGATGTGGTGAGTGGAGCGTCAACACTGCCGAACCAAAATCAAACCCAGACACCTGCAGTGTGCGTGTCTCTCTCCCCGTGGTCGCATGGATTTTTCTCCAGGTCCTCCGGCTTTTCCCTCCACAGTTACAATCTGACATGCACTTAGAGTATTTGGCTGCTATCAATTTCAAATGTGATAAGATACTTCATTGAACGATCATTTGTGGCCAGGTCACTTAAAAAGAGCTATATAGCTCTCAGGGTCCTTACCTGGTAAAGTTGTTTAGTTTATAGTTTTTAAATAGTTTTAATATAGTTTAAACAAAGAATAACAACAAAGACTCAACCACTTCAAGAGAGACCTTAAACATAATGAACACCGTGTGACCAGACAACAATCCACATTAGAGATGCTGTTAGCTTGATTTTGCGTTTATTAAATGACTTTACATTACATTACTTCAAAATCAAGTCAGGAGTGCTAATCATTTCGTACTATTTTTGTATGTACGTAGGGGTTATTTGACCATACTTCGGTGCGGGTTGGTGAAGGGGGGGGGGCATAGATCAGGAGCATAGAAGGACAGGACAACAGTTCATTTTGCTGTACTGCGCTCTGCTGCCTGCCATTTTGGCGCAGAGCCTATACCACCTGTTATGCATATCCAGGCTCAACACGGTGGCGCTTCCACGGTCTGAGCTCCTTTTTAATGTTTATTTTAATTAACTTAATTAGAACTCAAGAGATCAGGACACGTATCATTTGCGAGAGTGACCTGGGTCACAGGGTGGCCTCTATATTGAAAACTAATTTCTTTAGAACTGCTTTTTGTATTTAGATTGTTGTCCTTGCCACGCACCTCTTTTTAGCATGGTTGGCTGTGTACGGTGTGAAATAAGTTCTACATGCATACATACCACAGTGACAAAATGCAAAACATAATAAAGTACAGCAATGAAGTTAATTGAAATTGGTACAAAAACAACCGTGGTTTATGAAAAGTCGACAATATTTCACAAACATAAACAAGTGTTAGATATTGAATCGCATGTAGTGCAAGTTGGCTTGGTCAGATTATTTATAGACTGATCATTGCACAGTTATACTTATAAAAACGTTACGTAAACATTAAACACATATAGGGTGACTGATGTGCTAAGCAGGTAAGAGAAA
Source organism: Petromyzon marinus (assembly GCF_048934315.1). Classification (NCBI taxonomy): domain Eukaryota; kingdom Metazoa; phylum Chordata; class Hyperoartia; order Petromyzontiformes; family Petromyzontidae; genus Petromyzon; species Petromyzon marinus. The sequence goes on along the minus strand of NW_027423677.1, from coordinate 2,925,652 downwards.
ATGTCAATCACAATTGCAAGTGAAATCATAAAGAATCAAAGAGATTAAGCATCAAATTGTGAATTAAATGGGAGGGTAACCTTTGTTGTAGATAATATTGGTCGCAAAAGCCTACGCGTTTTTTTTTAAACGTGTGGTATCTGATGGGCGTGTTCCGGTTGATTCTATCAATCCCCAGAACTGTTTTAACTTATCAATATTTACGGAGGACTCCTCACTGTGATCTTTTGTCATTTTAACAAAGCGTCAGTCTCATTATTGACATTGATGAGACACAGCATGAAACCACATCCGCAGGTTAAGCGCTATTGTTTTGGATTGCTCCTTCCCTTTCAAGCCAAATTGTATTGTGTTATGCAGTGAGTTGGTTAAAAAAATAGTTATTTCATTATTTCAGTGTGTGAGAGAGACGCTACTGTGGTGAGTGCTCATTTGAGTTTGCGTTGTCATCTCCCGGTGCTATCCCAGCTGCTGCTGCTGCTGTCGTCGCTCTTGCTTAGATTACGCAACACGATGTTTGTCCTTTGTTTTGGTCTCCAGCTGAAAGCCGAAAGTGGGAAGATGCGTCGGCCCACTGGCAAAGTGGTCGGCATCATCAAGCGGAACTCGAGGCCGCTGTGCGGCATGCTCATGCCCAGCCCAATCAAGGAGGTGGGCTGATCTGCATGTGTGTGTGTACGTGTGGGGAGCGGTGATGTAGCGGTTAGCGCGCTGCGCTACGAATCCTGGGACCCGAGTTGGATTATTTTTATCGCTCATAACCAATAAACAGCGGCAAATGTCTGAACCTGTCTTGGGCCCTTCCCTAGGTCGACTCGGCCATAAATTAGTATCTGATGTGGCATGTAAACATCAGCGCTGTGGAGACAAATGCGGTCGGGCATGGTGCTGGCCGTACCCACCCCGTCGTTTGCCGTACCAGCTTGAATAGGTGTGTGCTGACGGCACTCGCCCAAACAGTTTGTTGAATGCCTTACTGGGGGCTCTTTGTGCGTGTTGCAGGCCACCCGCCACCTGTTCACGCCCGCGGACCGCCACATGCCACGAGTGCGGGTGGAGACAAGACAAGCAGCGTCCCTGCAGGCCCACCGCATCGTGGTGGCCATCGATGGCTGGCTGCGACACTCCCGCTACCCGAACGTACGACTGCACCGTGACGCCCCGCACGCCGTGACACCTCACCCGTCCGTCCCGTGGTCGGCATCGTCGGGCTCATCCTTCTGTCACTTGACGCGCGGCCACGCGGCTCTGTATGCAATACAGCCGTCGAACCCAAAACACGAACGGTGACACGGTGAATTGGAAGTCAGGGTGGATGAGATGGCACCACTGTGATTTTTTTGTTTGAAAGCATGGCAAACTCACCTGTGATTCAACCTAGGTTATTAAGGTGTTGTAAGTTGATAGTCTCAGCCCAGTCACCAATAACTGCACCAAAAACGATATTAAATTTGGTCGTGCACTTCGATTGTTTAATTTCCATCTCTGAGAAAACTACTGCGTTTGACTGCCATGTGATGAACATTACTTTGATTGGCAGAGTGGTTGGAAAAGCACTGCCCCCCTACAATTTGGACCGCATTTCACTTCATTGGATCTTAGAAGTAGCTCTGTTATGTCTGCTCCTGTGGGTCGTCCTTGACCACGAAGGGTGGTATATATTACTTGTCTTGTGTGATACCATTAACACAATGAGAAAAAAAATTGGTGAAAAGCTAAATATATTGTTAAGATGTATTATTTGGGTTGTATCTTTGTTTAAACAGATGCCGGTTAATATTCTACATAATGTACGTTAGGTACAAGGTTGGCATTGTGGTTGTGTTTTTCATACCTATTTGCCACTGCACAACCGAGCGGCACCATGGCTGGCACGGTTTAGTAGGCTGCAGGTTGTTTATCCACTGCAAAAGCGGATCCATGCCATGGACGGTCAATGCTTTGAACAAGTCTAGGCACGTGCAGATGACGCTGTGGTGCCACGTCCCCGTGGTGTACCGACTGCCGTCACACAATTAACGTGTCGCTAGCCCCGCCCCTGGCCCTGCTCGGCCCCCGGATATATTTGGATGCCTTGTGGGGCCAGCATACTACGGTTTGGTTCCGGTTCGACACGGCAAAAAGCCAGTGGGTGACCACAGACACCTCGAGAGATCTGCGGTCTGGGTTCCAATGTACCATTGGAAAAGGTATACCGGTGACGATTGGCCACGTATGTGCATATGCATGTTGAACTTTTTCCGTACCATACGTAGACAACCGTGCTAATCGTCGGTGTGCTTGTGCAGGGCCATTTTGTGCGCTCTCTGGGCGAATGTGTGGATAAGGAGACGGAGACAGAGGTGCTGCTGCTGGAGCACGACGTGCCACACCAGCCCTTCAGCAAGGCCGTACTTGCATGCCTGCCCCCTCCCACGTTCAACATCACAGCAGAGGTACGCATGAGACGTGTGACGATATGTCAATTCATCGATTGAGTTCAATTCTTACGCCTGCGGTGTGTTGGTGTGCTTGGTCGTGCATGTGAGAATCCTTTGCTTCAATGTTCTTTATTACAAGGCCCATGGGCCACTGGTGGCCCCTGGGTGGCCTTTGGTGTGGCCCATGACATGTGGCCCCCGACGTATAGGCCCCCGACAATAGACAAATGCGAAAACACCCCCCATCATCATCATTGTGCTGTCAAACCTCAATAGTTTCAAGATGTTTGGCCTGCGTAGAATACCTTCTAGAGGGCTTCTCTGGAGCTCTCCCTCCAGTCGAGGTCCTTCCGCTGCACTGGCATGAACGAGAAGCCACGGGGCTCTACACCTTTACCGCAGACCGTATATAGAAAAGCCGTCGACCTGAAAGAAAGTCGATGGCTCGGACACATCATCGTAAGAAGAGAGGAAATTCACATCGGAGGAAGGAAGGCGACGGACTTATGGAAGCACCAGGGCGGAGACCCGAGAGGCAGGCCTCGAGAGATGCGGATCAAAGTGGTGAGCCAGGATGTGGAGGACTCTGCAGTAGCCGTGGAGATGGTCCAGTACAGAAATGAAAGGAGCAAGGGGACTACAGACTTTTTTTCCTATAACGCTGTACTTGCGTTGCTGAAGAACACCGAATTGTGGAAAAATTGCATAATAAATAATATAGGGTAAAGCACAGTCCGCGATAACACGTGAGATGCGTACGCAGGCTTAACAAAGACTTCGGGTACGTGAGTCCATCTAGAAGCATCCAGAAACATCCCGCCTTGTGTGATGCTACACCGAGGCAACCGTACAACCGCTTATTCTGCCTCGCACAACGCAGTTCTGTTCACTCGATCGCCTTTTATCCAATTCGCATCCATGTTATGAAAAAATGTGTTCCCTAATGCATTCATCGCATTATATCTAATTCACGATATGAAAACACGCAGAGTTATAGGAGAACGGACTGTACTTTCAGAATATTCAGTCGCCTATTGAGAAGATAGAACGCCATTAGAATGAAGTTGGTTTACCCATGTATGGCTCACCTTGTGTTTTGTTTGTTGTAAGGCAGCGTTTTGTTGAACCTGGTGCTGTGTGTGTCCCGTACAAGGACCAGGCTGGCAGGGAGGACCTTCGTGCGTTGTCCATCTGCAGTGTGGATCCTCCAGGCTGCACAGACATCGACGATGCCCTACACTGCAAACCGCTCGACAATGGGAACACCGAGGTATTCATTTGGTGGTGGTAATCGTGGTCACGGTCGCGGTAATTCGTGCCTATTCCTTTCATGGTTTTGTCAATGCTAGCGGAGGTTACAAGGGGAGTTTAAGTGGCACAATGATAAGTGCACTGCACATTCATCCTGTCAAGCTGGTTTAGTTCCAGTCATGGCTAACACCGGTACAGAGTGATATCTAAAAAAAACTGCCCAAGTTCTCCCCTTCACCACCTGCATTGACCATCGTAACAAAGCAAGGTCAAATGACAATCGCAACCCATTACGGCATGGAGAAGCCCTCATCCTGCAGTGGATTGACAAAGGGGTGGACAATATTCCTGTTATTAAGTTTCCAAACATTGTTGCCTTAGTGCCCGTATTCTTGGTCTCTGCTCGGCTCAGGACTGAGTTCAACATGGCTTGGTTCTGGCTTGATCTGCTCCGTTGCCTCCAAAGAAGTATGAGTGGCTCAGCTGTGCCTTGGCTCAGGCTCAGCTCACGGAAATTCTGAGCGTGGCTGGGAGCATGCAGAGATATACGTGGAGGCACAAGGGACACGGAGGCTCAGGGCTGGAACCATGCTTAGAGGCAGCTTGGGTTTTAAGCGTTGCTTTGATGTGGCTTATTGAGAATTAGAATCAGAATATTTATACTGGAGGAATCCAATGAGCTATAAAGCTATTTTTCACATGTCCAGTAGAGGCGGGTAAGAACGTTACAACAGCAAACAGTACAAAAACATAATAGTAGTGCAAAGTACAAGAAAGATCAACAAATAACCCAAACACAAACAAATACAACTAAACCATCCCCATCTTACCAGGAAAAGCCCACTGAGGTATTGATTTATTTTTGATTAGTGACCTGGCCACAACTGAATAGCTCAACAAAGTGGCCCATCATTTGGACATTTATAGCAGCCAAAATAATAGAAATAATCTCAATGCATGTTGCGCGAGAGCCAAGCCTGAGCCAAGCCATGGCTAAGACCCCACTGGCCTAAGTGTCCACGTCACTGGCCGAATGCCTGGTTCACAATGAATGCACCAGGTAGTAATGGGTGTGCATTTCATTTCACATTATTGTGCTTTGGTTGGAGTGGCTATGGTGGAGGTTATGCATGCATGTGGAGTGAGCGACTTCCGACAGACGTCTAGTAGAAGGCGTCTTATTTATTAAAAGCACACAGGGCGATACACTTCGTAACGCGGCTACACCTAGGCTGTACAAACACGCAGCCCATTTGCGTCCTGCGTAGCTACGCTGGCTGGTTGACGAGCGTAGCGGCGGAGACAGAGCTGCTCTTGCAGAAGAACCAGCCACGTGGTCGGAGACGAAGAGATGACGACCGTAGCGACGCAACCAGGACCCAGACCCCACGCTAACAGCCCCGAAGTTCTGATTCGGTGCTCTTTATATCTGCCTGGAGTGGCCAAGCTCCACCTCTGGCCACGCCCCCTTTCTAGAACCTTCTAGGCCCTTCGGGATGGTTCCCGGAGCTTCTCGACTGACTCCGCCGTTGACCTTTACCCCAGATACGCCCCTTCATAATAAGGCATTATGTAATGCAGCTATAACCTTAATTACCCTTACAGGCCGGCAGGTATCACCCTGTCATTACACATCCATGCATGTGAGGGTGGTGACGGTGTGTTAATGTGTGTTCTAGGTTGGGGTACACATCGCCGATGTGAGCTATTTTATCCGGCCGGGGAATGCCTTGGATGAGGAGGCATCTCTGCGTGGTACCACAGTTTACCTGTGTGAGAAGGTGAGATGTGGATTTCTTCTTGCCACAATATCAAGTGTTTTACGACCCGCCGATTTCATCCTTTCATTCTTAACTTTACGACATGATGTAAAATATTACGATGTAACGATCATCGCGGTACCAGTTTCCCCACAACTTTGTAATTGTATTTGACATTTTCACCACATTTTTTTGCGTGCTTTTCAGTACTTCCCGTATGAATAACGATAACTTAAAAATGAATTAGAATTTAAAAAATGTGCAACAACAATGCTAAATATCTCTCATGATGTTTTAAACGAGGTGATTTTTGTGGATTTCTTATAATATGATGTACCGTGACATCATGAGCGGCAGGCTATCGGCGCAGTGGTAACACTCGTGCCTTGCAGCAAGGAGACGCTGGGTTTGATTACTCAACTCTTGTGCCTTTTTGCTTGCAGCTTTGTTTGTTCTCCCCCCTGTTAGTGAATGGGTTTCCTCTGGATTCATCAGATTTCCTCTAAATAAAACCCATACAATCTTAACTGGCATTCGCGAAAACATCCCCTTGCTGAACAGTTACCTGCAGGTGACTTAATCATGTGTGGGTTTGCTTGCAAAACACTCGTTGAGTTGGTGCATATGTATTTGCCAGATTGTGTTTATTGACAGAGAAGTTGTTGCGTTTATGTGTTTGTGCGCCTGCAGAGGATTGATATGGTGCCAGAGTTATTGAGCTCAAACCTGTGTTCCTTGAGATCCAACGTCGACCGGTGAGATGCACCAACAACTGTGAACTCGCGAGTGTGCACATTGCAACCCATACTCAGCAGCTAACGTGCGTTGTTGCCAGGTGCACATGTAATCCCATGATGCGTGGCACTGTTTAAGTGTCATTGTACAGATCCACACAAGCATGTGTACATACATAAGCAGCCAAACCAGGATGGCACAATGGTAACACATGTCTCACAGCAAGAATGGCCTAAGATTGATGCCCGACTTGGTTGCCTTTCCATGTAGATTTTGTATGTTCTCCCCCTATTTAGCATGGGTTGACTCCAGGTTATCAGGTTTCCTCTCATCGCTAACATAAACGTGTTATTACTACTATGATCCTTAACCATGGAAAGCCTCACTGAATCTCATAACTTCGGGAGGGTACTGCAAAGCTTTTGCAGTCGAACAATGGTTGCTACATATATATTCCAGTTGAGTAATTTGTAACAACCCAAACCGGTATTTGGCCAAACATCCCGCTGCTGAAAGAATGACTCGACTACCAAAAACTTGGCAAGACCCTCCTGAAAAAGAGTCTCGAGACTTTGCGAGGCTTTCCTGAGTGAACACCCTACACCACTCCAATGTCGACGACTCTGCCACTCGACGGTGAATGGCGACGGTGCATGTGCTGTGCGCGTGCAGGCTGGCGTTCTCGTGCATATGGGAGATGACTCCAAAGGCTGAGATTGTGAGCACACGTTTTACCAAGAGCATCATCAATTCCAAGGTGATCCCCCCCCCCCCCCCACAGACGTTCAGTTTTTGTAAAACTCTCGTTTGCTTTCACGTGTATTGTATCGGTGCCTTGCTATGTTAGTGCAGTTGAAGTTTCCGGATGGCTGAGAGGTCAGAGCGTTGAGCTTGCACCTCTGAGTTCACAAGTGTAGCGAGATGAAACGGGTTCACAAGTGGTAGTATGTATGTTGAACTTCTTTCGCACCGTACGTAGCCAACTGTGCTAATCGGAGGTGCGAGGTAGGACATGAAAGTAGTGAGTTGATGGTCTCTGTCCAGTCAACAATCACTGCACAAAACACAGGTTTGTTTTTTTAGGTTAGATCGTGTAAATATGTAAATGTGTCATTAAACCCACCCCCACCCGACACAGCCAACTAATAAGGGTTGTCACGTAAACAGAACATGCCAATTCGTCACGAGTACAGCACACCGGTGTGTTGTACCAGTGACGAATTGGCCACTTTCTGTTTATGTGACAACCCTTACTAGTCGGCTGTGTCGGGTGGTGGCGGGTTTAACGACACATTTATGTATTTACACAATCTAACCCAAACAACCTGTATTATGGATGATATTGGTCACGAAAGCCTACGTGTTAAACTCACTGCACGAAAGACCACCAAATTACATTGCACTAAATTTGGTTAAATTCCAGCTTTGAGAATTAAAAAAATATATCAATTTTACTTTCTTTGGGTGAGCGTAACCCTCAGTGGTCATCGGGAGCCACGTAGACATCTGTTGAGTTCTGGCTTGGGCTTGGATCAGGCGTGGGCATTGTGTAATTGCGAGGACCCCATGGTCCACCCGTGGTGTGTTCATCGTATCCCCGCAGGCATCTCTGACGTACGCAGAGGCTCAGCTAATGATGGACGACGCTGGGCGGAAGGATCCGGTCACCAGCAGCTTGCGTGGCCTCAACTCCCTGGCCAAGATCCTCAAGCAGAGGCGCATTCAAAACGGGTAACTCATTGTCAAGATCCTCATCCCCTCCACCGCCACTGGAGCGATGAGCCGTATTAATGTGTGCACCGCATTTAGTCGATCGGCAGGTCGCCTGTGGCGCGGTAAAGTGTGGTTACTCCCGTGTCTTCTAAGACATCCGGCCAGCGTGGAAGAGTAGGCTAAAATACATTGAGAGGGACTGTAAAAGGGTGTATCCCTAGAGGGGCCGCCTCTTATGGGAGCCCCCTTCTTCCAGCAGTGGCTTGAGCAAGCAATTGCAAGGCTGCACCTGTTGCTTTTTTGACCCCATGATGCATGAGGCTTGGGTGAATATCATGCACAAACAAGTGTTACAGGATTCATACTCTGTTTTTTTTCGGTAAAGTCACTTAGGTAAAACTATAAAATAAAATAACAACTAAATTAAATAACGACGTTTCGGGCGTAACACAAGCGTCCTTCTTCAGGTGGGACAACCACAGCCAGAAACAATTGCTGAAGTGGGCAAAAAAGGGCTGTTGTAACAAGAGGCTATATAGGTAAGAGAGTGGGGGGGAGCAAGGGGGGAGAGATAGAGATGGGGGGTGTGGGGTAGGGGAAGTGGGGTGCTGCTAGAGGGATTAAAGGGGCGAGCACGGCAAAATGCCGGGGGGGGGGGGAAGTGAGTTGGGCTAGGAGTGGGAGGCTGAAGAAGCTGGAGATGCGGAAATGAAGGCAACAATAAAGAAGTTAAGGTTTTACCTGGTTAATAACATGCTTCTAGATTGGAGTGTTACAGGCTGCTGCGGGGCTACATTGTGGGCAATAGAGGACAATGCAGTGACATAAATTGTTTTACTCTTCTTAATGCTCCCATGTCTGTGCTCCCCCACCTTTGCCAACGCGTACTGACCACCACGGTTAAGTACGGTAAAACCACCCCACGACCCGTATGACATGGGGCGGCCCTCATCCAGCAGTGGATTGACTTAACGAGCTGTGCATGTTCAACTCAAATATCTGAGTTTGTGAAGTGTCTTATATTAAGATTCTGTGTTGTTTTGGCTGGACATGATAATCGCTCATGTCCCTTCTCCACCCGTAGGGCATTGACTCTGGCATCCCCTGAGGTCCGATTCCACATGGACAGCGAAACCCACGACCCGATCGACCTGCAGACCAAGGAACTCAAGTGAGTCTCGTCAACAAGACACCTCCCATGACTGCGATCCGACTGTTGTGCAGATCTCTCTATCAGAATCAAAATATATATTTCTACTGGAAGAATCAGATGAGCTATAAAGCTCTTTTTTCACAGATGTCCAGTTGGGGCAGGTCACAACGTTACAACAACAAACAATACAAGCACACGTTAGGATTGCAAAGTATTGGAAAGGTAAACAAATAACTTAAACAAATATACAAATAAAACTAAACTATTTTTATCTTACCAAGTAAAACCCTGACCACAAATGATAGCTGAACAAAGTGGCTTATCACGTGGGAAATTTATTATCAGCAAAATAATCTAAGATAAAGAATCTTGACCCTTGTGGTTGATGTGTTGTGGTGGCGGAAACTGGTGCGTGTACACAGGGAGACCAACTCGATGGTGGAGGAGTTCATGTTGCTCGCCAACATCTCCGTGGCGGAGCGCATCGTAGGCGAATTCCCCGAGTGTGCGCTGCTCCGACGCCACCCGGCGCCTCCGCCTTCCAACTACGACATCTTGGTGAAGGCGGCGAAATCAAAGGTAGAGTTAGAACCCCTTTTAACGACCACCCTTGTTAACTAATCGCTTAACAACGGGCCTCCATAGAGCTCAATGTGTAGGCTTAACCGACCATTTCCCTGTTAACGACGGGCTCTTGTAGGTACAGTAAATATGAATTAATGCCACGTAGAAGGAAAACAATAAAATAAATATAAAACAATAAAATTATCACGACGTTTCGACTGCAACACAAGCAATCATCATCAGGTGTGAAAACCACAACAAGAAAATTTGAAAAAAGTGGCAGTTATTTTTAACGTTAGCACCACGGAGAGAGATTTGACAGTTTGTTCAGATGGACGAGTCCATCTATGTTCGGAAAAGAGGAGGGGGGAGACAAAAAATAATGGATGCGTTCTGACAGCCACCTTAAGCGTGATCAATCAATTAAGACCCGAAATGGCTTATCAAATCTCTCTCCGTGGTGCTAACGTTAAAATAACCGCCACTTTTTTCAAATTTTCTTGTTGTGGTTTTCACACCTGATGATGATTGCTTGTGTTGCAGTCGAAACGTCGTGAGAATTTTATTGTTGTATATTTTTATTATTTTATTGTTTCCCTTCTACGTGAATTTACCGAAAGAACCAAGAATATGAATCCCTGCAGTCACGAAAGTTTTAAATCAAAATGAATTCATGCATTTATTAACAGTGTTTATTTTAATATGATGTGTTTATAATGTTAGTATCTTTATGTATTAATATCCATTGTTTAAATATTATAAAGTACGTTTTTTGGGTGAACAAGGGAAACTTTCGATGCTATCGGAACGAATTAAGCTTTTAACACGTATTTCCTATACTCGCTTAATGACCAAATCCTTTAATGCTCGTGTTCGTGGAACCAATTACCGTCTTTAAGAGGGGTTCTACTGTCTCTAGATTGCTGTTAACCTTCCTTCAATATCATCCTCCTCGCAAGGAATTCAGAGGTCGTCGGGTGGCTCAAATTTTTGTTTGAGGTCTTTTGGTTTAACCGGGTGAGAACTCAAGAGAACATAATAGTCTCATTTGCAAGGGTCACCTGGGTCACCCTATGACCCAGAGATTACAGCTGGGACCCTGGCTTCAAAATCCAGCAGCCACATTGAACATACTGTGTTATCAAGTGTAGGGAGTTGAAGGACTCGGCTCGTTTCCCAGCTACTCCACAGAAATAAGCAACAAAAAACCATCACGATAAATGTAGTACTGTATTTAATTTTAGATAAATTCCAGCACTGAAATGTTGAAATATCAGGTCGACTTATTGTGATGAACATTATGCTCAAAATGGGTGGGAATGTGCTACCCCCTACTGTGAAGCAGAGGTGTCTTGAAACGATGTCAGTATTGGCCTGAGCGAGCAATTGCAGGGCTGCACCTTTTACCTTTATCTTGAGATGTAGCCGTATAGTTTCCACTCGCCCTTAGAGGCAGAACAACTCAAAAGGTGTGACGAACCACAGACCAAGCTGGAAGGCAGCCAGGCACTGTGCCAGATGTAGATTAATCCACTTGCTGTACTGCCTTCTCCTGGCAAGCCAGGTTATGGAAACCTGAATGCCCACAGGAAGTGCGCTGAATAACGTTTTCTTTCCAATACACCACAACCCTTGCTGCTTCCCCAGCACTGAACTACAAGCCACGTGCGGGATAGTCACCTCACAAACGCCGGTGTGCCCGATTTTTTTGCGCAGAACATCGAGATCCAGGTGGACTCGGCTAAGGCGTTGGCCGAGTCCCTGGACCGGGCGGCGGTGCCGGGAGCGCCACCATACCTCAACACTCTGCTGCGCATCCTGGCCACGCGCTGCATGATGCAGGCCATCTACTTCTGCTCCGGCATGGAGCCCGACACCCACCACTACGGGCTCGCCACCGCCATCTACACCCACTTCACGTCGCCCATTCGACGGTGACGTGCTCTGGCGTCAGGCACACGCGTGAAATCGACCTTCGCGATTATTGAGGGGACTATGTTGTTGTCTTGGTGTGGTCTGGGACTGTGCTGCCTTTCCCAAGTTTAGGAATTTATTTATTAATTGATGTACTTATGCAATGTTAACTTGGGATTACGGCACACCTCCAATTAGCACGGTTGGCTACATACGGTGCGAATTAAGTTTAACATACAACTTGTATATCTTTTTTCTATTATTTACTTTTACTGATTTGTTTACCTTTCCTCTTCTTAGCACTCCTATCATATACCTACTGGACATCTGTCAAAACGAGCTTTTATCGCGAATCGGATTTCTCCAGGATAAAGATTCAGATTTTGAGTTATTTTTCTAAAAGGTCCTATAAACGGGAAGTTTGGCCAATTCCTTAAATGGTTGTTTGGCTTGAGTTGGGGAAAAACTAGAGGATCCGGAGAACACCAACGCCTACAAGGAGGGTGACAGTGTTCCACGTGCAGAATCAAGAATCCATTGCCGTGTTGCAGCGGCGGCCAAAAGTGAAATGCAATTCTGCCATGGATCGCTAACGATTTTGTTGTGGATCTTAAATAAGAACACAGATATGAGCAGGCAGCAATTTGCGCTACATCTGTTGACAAATAAAAAATCCTCAACAAAGAATTAAATTCATACATTAACAAAGATAATTTCCACCAGCAGATGGTGCTAGAACGTGGTATGGCCAGAGTACAGTATTCTATCACAGCGTTAAATCCATCTGAGTCATTGTTTGCGTAGCTTTCTGGTGGATCGTCAAACCCGCTGAGATCCACCAGAATGAATCGCGGTGCTTGGTGGATTAATACCGCTGCTCCGTTGGCATCTCGTGGCCATACCGCAGCCTGTATCTACTGTAAATTTAATCTTCATATTAAATAGAGGCTACAACAAATGTGAATATTGTTGTTGTTGTTGTCTCCCTGTACCGTTACAGATACTCGGATGTGATTGTGCACCGGCTGCTGGCCGTGTGCGTGGGCGCCGACCCCACGTACCCGGCGCTCACCGACAAGCAGAAGCAGCAGCAGCTCTGCAACAATCTCAACTACCGCCACAAGATGGCGCAGTACGCCCAACGCTCGTCTGTAGCTTTCCACATGCAGGTGGGAGGCGGAAGTGTGGGCCACGTGGAGCTTGCACGGCGTGTGCTTAGGCACCTGATAATGCGTCCATTCGTCTCTTGAAAACCATTTTTAAGGTCACGAAAGCAGGCATCGTATTGTGCGTGTAGTAAGAATCAATTGTTTTCTATTCGCACGCTTACGTGTGGTGGTGCCGTGGCTGTACTGGTTGGCTACACTTGACATTGCTTTTCAGCATTCTTCTGTGTTTGCTGAAAAACCTGGTTACTTGGCACATTTGCCCATGATGTGACAACTTTATTTGATTGGCTCTGTCAGGTGATGGAGGATTATAGTCAATACAATTGACATTGTACCTTCACGATTGAACTCAAAATAATCCCCATGACATGATGCCAATAGCACAACTGGAATAAATTAGCGGGGGGATGCAGGAAAATTACCTTAAATTTTGTTAAATAATTATGGGCTTGGTAAGTGATGCGCGTGTGTCTGCTCTTTGCCACGTAGCGGTGATTACCGGCTGTTGTTGTTGTGGTCTCAGTTGTTCTTCAAGACTAAGAGAGTGGTGAGCGAAGAGGGCTTCGTGCTGTTTGCGCGCAAAAACGCCGTGGTGGTGCTCATTCCCAAGTACGGCTTGGAGGGGACGGTTTTCTTTGACTCCAAAGATCTCAAGCTCAACGTTACCTTCGACGAGGAGGTAGGGCATGTGTTCACTTAACCGGGAGGCATTGGCATTTCCCGAACGGCTGAATTCTGCATTTAAACCCAGGACTGGCTTAATGCACTGGGACCCAAGCCCCCTGACCATCTCTCTACGATTAGGTTTCTATCAGACACACAGACACTTGGTTTAAGGTGGAAGAACGCAGTGAGATACGAAGCTCCGTTTTTTTGCCATTTGGCAGTGTGGACTATTACAGAGGAAGTTACACCGGTGGATACATTAGAGCCGGATGGCTCACAGGGCTATACCAAAATAAACTGAAACTGAATTTAATGATGTAAATGCGTTTCAATTATAAAACGGTCACAATTAAATATGCTTTGGAAATAACTGCCATGACGGAGCCCGTATTGTCACGGAGAGGACATCAGATTAAAAATACAGTAAAATCCCTCAGATCCGGAAGAATTATAGAGAAAATCTAATGCTTTCTGTAAACAATGAGAAACTCAAAGGGCAGAAAAGTACTTGTAGAATAAAAACAAATGAGGGAAATAGTAGTTGATGCAAAAAGTGATCTCTAGATGGCAAAAAGCACATGTGTGACCAGTGGATCCGGTCCTTTCCAGCATGCCTTGCATGCCGCATTACATTGTCACTCTGCGCGGATAATGCACACAGCCTAATTTGGACCAGAAGCTCAAAAGGGCTTCTCATGCCTGGTTTTCAGCTCGCGCTGAGGTGGCCCAAGCGGTATTGCATTCGCTGTGTGTTGTGGAGGTTTGCGTTTCAAACTCGGTGGCCACTCCGGTTAATACTGTGGTGTGTATTAAGCGTAAAATATTTACAGGCTATCCGCTTTAACAGTGTACGTTAAAAGATCCTGTAACGTTATTCGTGTGCCAGCATGATGGTCCAAGGTTGGCAAATTACATGCAAATTACTTATTTGGGGAGCACATATCAATCGTTCGCCTCCTTTTACAAAGACGTAGCAGTGACCTTGAATGCAAACGTTTTGAGAATCAGTGAGGCTTTTCTGAGTGACCCATGTAATAGTATGAATAATAACGTTGGGTTTACGTCAATCCGTGCTTGTGTGCAGGGCACTTGGCAGAGAGCAGTCAGCGGTAGTGTAGTGGTTAGCGCTCTGCGCTACGATCCCGGCGACTTGGGTTCAATTCCTTCGCACGGTCAACACCAGTGATGATTATCTGAACCGGTCCTGGGCCTCCCCTAGGTTGACTCGGAACTCAATTGAATGCCTGGTGCGGTGTGTAAACATCGCCACTGGGAAGACAAAGGCGGCCGGGCATGGTGCTGGCGACCCACCCCCTTGTGTGCCGTGCCGGCCTTCATCTGTCCTCCTCGCCAACAGCACTTGCCCCAACAGTCTGTTAAGGCTACATTGGAGATATGTCTTTGTGTTTTGTGTAGGGCCCCACGCTGTGCGTGGAGGGCATCGCGCTGAACATGTTCGACCGCGTGTGCGTGCGCGTGTCGCTGGATTCGTCCAACCTGCAGCACCAGCGGATCCGCATGCACTTCGTCCGCCCGGAGGTACTCACCGTGCGGCACGACGCGCAACCTCGGAATACCACCGATTTGTATTGTGACCATGCTGCTGTTGCTGCTTGCTGCGCCAGCAGTAGTCCACAAAAAACAAACGCTCGCCGCATCGGAACGTCAGCGGGCCGAAAATTAATGACACAAGCCACAGCATAGCGCTTGTTGCCATGCAACCCAAACTGTGGGACCGTATAGTAAACCCATAGAGACACAGAGATACATAGGAGATACAGAGAGACCCATTATGATTCCTAGAGATTCATAGAGACTCATACAGATACATAGCAGTGCATTAAAAATAAGCTACTGTACGATTGTGGCCATGCAACCCAAACTATGGACCACATTTTACACCACTGTAGTCTGCGCTCCTTCAATGGAGGGGGTGGCAAGATGACACAAACTCTCTCCTGAGGCTCTCCCGTGGCTATCAGACCCATACATTGGCATTTAGCCCCTGAACGTAATACCCTTATAACACAGGAATAAAATATAAACTCCGGTCTTGGATGGAAAAAATATATGTTTAGCTAGCATTTTGAGCTGCAGTCTGTTGTCCTATACCTCCTGTAACTGGCAAATTGGATATAACGCGATGATGAATGTATGAAGGAACGCATTTTTTGTATAACGCGGATCCGAACTGGATTTAACTCGGTTGAATGAATGGAACTACGTCGCGCGAGTAGGAATAAGCGGTCGTAACGGCTGCCTCGGCGTAGCATCACACAAGGCGGGATGCTGCTGGATGCTTCTAGATGCTACCCACGTTCCTTAGTCTTTGTTCAGCCTGTGTTACGCATCTCACGCGTTATTGCGGACTGCGCTTTATCCCATATAATATATTATTTATCATAACACGATTTTTCCAAAACGTGGTGTTCTTGAGGTACGCAACTACCGTATTATAGAACAGACTGTATATCCAAAGACTATGGGATACTATCCCTACCTATATCAGTTGTGACTGTCCGTGTGTTTAAATCCAGCTTGAAAACGTCGTTATTAATTGGCTTTTCCTGGATTCTGATTGGTTATTACTGTGAGGGGAATCATTATAATTAGCTTTTATTGCATTTTGCATGCTGTGTAAAGTGTCAGTATCACTATCATTGTTATTATCGGCTTTTACTTTATTTGTATTGGCTTGTATCTATACTTGAGTAGTTTTTTAATGTCCAGTGCTTTTTTGAGATGTTTCGATATGCAAGGTGCTGTATAAAATAGATTTTTATTATGGCCCTAGTTCATTGCACAAGAAGGGCCATTATCTGAAACGTGACCTATTTAAATGATCGTTTGGGGCTGTTGTTGATGAATGCGAGTTCTCAAGATACCAAGCTAAGTCAGGGTGTGGGAGCCTTGGTAGATATCAGATTTCTTAACAAAACTCCATGAGTCTGTTCTGCATGGGTTTCCTCCGGGTTCTCTGGTTTCCTCCCATATCTAAAAATAAGCATGCGTTGAAACTGGTATTAAGGTAGTTTACGTATCGCCATGGGCGGCAGGGTGGCACATTGGTAAACCCTTGCGTCTTGCAGCAAGAAAACTGGGTTTGATTCCCAACTAGAGTGTTACTGTGTGGAGTTGTTAAGTTTTTCAGTGTTAATAAGTGTAATAATAACGTATCACTTGTGTTGGAAATACCCGCATGTGTGTGTGTGAGAGCATTGGTGTAGTGGTTAGCACGCTGCGCTATGAACCCGGCAACCCAATTCCCACTCACCGCCAACACCAGTGAGGATTATCTGAACTGCTGTTTTGCCTACCCAAGGTCAACTCTTTCTTAAATGAGTACCTGGTGCAGTGTGTAAACATCAGCACTGGGGAGAGGTGTTGGCCACTTACCCCCTCGTGGGCCATGCCGTCTAACAGCAGCACAGTCTGTTAAAGGCTTATTTGGGTGACTATCTTCGTTGTACGTTTGTGCCATTTGTGTGTCCGCTGTCACAGATTCCAGGCTACAACCCTGCGGAGTCTACCCCATGGGGCTCGCCTTCTCCCCGGCCTAAGAAACCCAGACAGCACTAGTGTATCGTGGATGCGGTGTCAACAAGATGTCGGAGCAGGTGCATGAGTGGGCACACACTCTGGGTTTTACATCTGCAGAGTTAATTAAGTGTACATTGTGCTCGCAAGCAGAGGTGAACAATTGAAAAAAGCAGTGGCGGTTATGAGAATTGCTACCCTGAAGTAACAGACGGTTTGCACTCTGAACTTGCAATCCAGAGGTCACCGGTTCTTTGTTCTCCTGTCGCAGCGGTTCAAACGGTAGCGCAATTTTTTTTTATTTAGAATTTTTACCTTGCCAACCAGTACAATCAGCCAATTAAGGTGTATACGCATCAAGATGTATGAAAGGTTTAGGATATATTCTTAGTTCTTTCGGTAAAGTCGCGTTGAAGGGAAACAATAAAATAATATATATGTTATTATTATTACGTTGAAGGGAAACAATAACATAATAAAATATATATTTTATTATTATTTTATTGTTTCCCTTCAACGTGACTTTACCGAAAGAACTAAGAATATGAATTACTGCAGTCACGAAAGCTTTAAATCAAAGGTTTAGGATATCTTATGCCCAACTTCTTTGCCAGCCAAGACACTGACCCCCTTGTGATGAAGGTGATTTCACAAAAATATTGGTTACTGAATCGGTGGTGTTTATTGACTAACGCAGCAGCGTCCAACCCACAAAGCACTGTGATCCATTCTGGTATATCTCAACATGTTCCGTGATCTACCAGCAATATATGACCAGCAGTTACCCGGATGGATTTAACCGACTAATAGAACACTGTAGACATGCCAAGTGCTAGTGCAATCTATTGGTTTAAAATATATATTATTAATCCATTAATTCTTAGTCGGGGATTTTGTTTTGCCATCTGCTATAACAAGAAATGCTTTATATTAGAGGTGTTTATTCCTATTTGTCCCGAGATCCACAATCAAAATCTTTTGCGATCATCCACCCATGGATCGTGATTCACATATCGGCTACCACTGATCTAACAGTTGAAAACCAGTTTAACATGTAGGCTTTCGCGACCAATATCCATAACACGGGTTTTTTGGGTTAGATCGCGTAATAAATATTTAAATGTGTCGGTAAACCCGCCACCACCCGACACAGCCAATTCGAAAGGTTTGTCACATTAACAGAACGTGCCAATTCGGTACTAGTAACATCACACCGGTGTCTTGGAGAGCAAAGCCACAACATTTACAATCTGAGTACAATGTTTCACCAGTATTTACAACCAGCTTCATCAGGCGACAGCCAGATTCGTGGAGAATCCTCGTCCCTTAATGCGCATGCATAATGTGTGTTGATTAACATATAAATAACCCAATCGGCAATGGATACCCATAGTCAATGCATTCATTGATTCCCCTCCCAATTCGCGAAAGAAGTGCTCACAAGTGATGGCTGTCGCCTGATGAAGCTAGTTAGTGCTGGCGAAATGTTGTACTTAGATTGTAAATGGTGTGGCTTTGCTCTCCAACACACTGGTGGACTGTACTAGTAACGAATTGACATGTTCTGTTTACGTGACAAACCTTACTAATTGGCTGTCGGGTGGTGGTGGGTTTAACAACACATTTATATATTTAAACGATCTAACCCATAAAATGTGTATTATAGTTGAAAACCTACAATTGTGCCAGGTTTGGCCTGTCGGAGTGGGCCATTAGGGTGGCCACTCGGAGGGCAAAGCTCTGGGGAATCCGAGCAAGAGCTTCGAAGTATGATTGTGCACGGTGATACCCGCAGGGTCTCGTGATGGATGGAAAATTGAAGATTTTTTATCGCGAGAGGATTCCCTGCAAGGGATGTTAGGTTACTTATTCTTGTGAGGATGCCATTTACTGTATGAAGGGGCAGCGGTCAGCTGCATAGAACATAGTATAAAATTCCCCGAGCTGTTGCTGTTTAAATCGTCGGTTTAACAGAAAATTTCACCTCAGGTTTTTTTTACACAGCTGCCCCACCCCTCATCGGACTCTGTGCAATCACACAAGGAATGTTTTTTGGAAAAAATGTCGGTGTCAGAAAATTTTAAGGTTTAATCGTTTACAAATGCGCATTTCGTTACAGCTTCTCTTGTCCTTTAGACGTGCAAAGATAATTTCTGACAAAATATTGACACGTTTTCAAATTGTTTCGTAAATGGTCATAACTTTGCTCACGTATATACAGTACTTGGGCAATAATTCTGAGCTCCTGGAGTACTGGTAAAGATTTAAGCGAGTTGATGTCTTTGCGACTTTGTGTAAATGTGTTTAACATTTTTTAGCTGAATCGTATATGTACAAGCATGTACACATGAGTTATACGCGTTTATATACAAAATTAAACCGATTTATTTTCCATGCATCTTGTTATTTTGGTTACTTTAAGTTACGTTTTCCACTGCTGGATGAACATCTCGCCACGTGATGTTGGATGCCAGCTTTAGTTTGACCATACTTCACCATGCTGGTCACTGTTGGATGATAATAATGTCCACTTGCAATGCACCACCGCGCAGTATTCACTCACCTTCGAATCGAGTCCTGCACCGCCGTTTCACATGCAAATTTGATTCACAATCCCTGGGCCAACTTGCTCCTGATTAGCATTCGATTTGCCACATTTCGATCTCGGAGGTGATTAAATGCGCCGGCTTCCAGGCTTGTTGAGCCGCTCGGAGCCCAATTAACGAAAATTGTTGCCAAAGCAAAAGCGTGAGCTCGAATGTTTGTCCGTGTTCTTTTCAAACCACCAGTCGAACGCCGGCCTCTGCCCACTCCGACCGTGCGGAGGCCCTGGCCGTCGGGGAGGCCCTCATGGTGCCTCACGGCAAACGTGGGGCCCGGGTGGGCGCGTCGACGGTTGATCGCGTACAGGCGGTGCAACTCCCACAAATGAAACATCACACCTTGCTGATCTCGTGTCCAGGAGCATAAACGATCATCACGCAAACTCCGGTCATCCTCGCAGCAGCAGCTCTTGGCCATCGAACAAAGACGATCACCGCTTCCTTCCGATATTAGAAGCCACGAGCTATGAACGACTCGGAGGTTCGAGCAACCACAGCCGAGTGGGAAGGCAGCAGCAGCCCAGGCGGTGAGCCAGCTCCAAAATCCCCCAAGCACTGAAGTTCTCGATTTAGTACATTGAAAAACACGACAGTAAGTGAAACAACGTAAATCGAAACCAATTTTGCCATTCACTTGAGGGGCCGTCCATAAATGACGTCACGCAATTTTTGACCTCGTCACTCGGCGTCACAAAAAGTCAGACCCCCCCCCCCTCAAATATGGCGTCACAAAGCTCTGCCCCCCCCCCCAAAACCATATTTCCATTTTGAAAATAAAACATGCTTCAACTATTGCCATTGTAGTGCGTGGCGCTGCACTGATGTAGGAGTGTTATAACAATTAGTGTTATAACAATTCTATACTTAAAGTTGCGCATTTTGATGTGACGTCACATTTCTCAAACCCCCCCCCCTCCCCCACGTCACACATCGTCACAAATGTCTGACCCCTGACCCCCCCCCCCCCCCCCCGAGGTGCATGACCGCGTTACCGTGTTCATTCTGTGGTGAAGGGATGAGGAAAAGGAAGAGGGAAAAGCATCCAGCGTCGCCGCACGCAGGCAACGTGTATATCACAGTGGTAAAAATATAAAAATACACATGTAGTGGGTTCCACGGAGACTGGAGACGTCTTTAGAGGCAACACGGTTTATTTGTAACTATGAACAGAACTCCCCTTAACTCCCACTATCTAGGGAGGTACAGCCTCCGGGCTAGCGTGCCCTCGCACTGATCAAACCTGGCTCTCAGCCCTCTGGCTATCTGTGCCCTAGGGGAGGCTAACTGACCCGACCCAGCCAAGGTACGGGTCCTGACCACTGGTCCGAGCTCGGCGCGGCCCTTACAAGGACGTTGGGCTCGAGGTCCCAGGGTCCTAGCTAGGGAGGCTACTCTGACCCGACCCAGCCAAGGTGCGGGTCCTGACCACTGGTCCGCGCTCGGCCCCGACCCTTATAAGGATGTCGGGTCCCAGGGTCCTAGCTAGGATGGTCTTCTGTTCTTCGTCTTCGGAGCACTGCCCCGAGCTGTCCCAGAGGTGCCCCTTTAATACACCTCTCGGGGGCTCTCCGCCCCCGGTGCCGCCCCCTCTCTAGAACCTTCCAGGGGGCTCTGGAAGAACCCCCCAACCCCTCACCTGGGGCCTGGCTCTCTCTGTCCTTCCCCAGCTCAGGGTGGCACCCCCTATGGGCTTGTGCCCGCAACTGCAGGTAAGTATACCGACGGTATAGGATGTGCATTTATTACGCTACATCTATGCGAGAGAGGTTGTGGACAAGAGTCTGCTCTGCGGGACGCAAGCATTGCCATACGAATGAGATGAGCTCGCGTTCGATGCGGGCAGTCTTGAGGACGACCGTCGACAGGCACGCGTGGAGGCACGCCGTGGTCACAGCGCAGCGCCGACTAGTGTAGGTGGTGATGGCCCAGTTGTAGAGAGGAATGCCGGAGCTTCGAGCAGATGTAGCCGAATGTAGGATAGAGCATCTTGAGGAGCGTTGCCCTCGACCCCCTCCGGGAGGCCGTATGGTTTACTTGGCACTCCCGTCCCTTAGAGTCCAGTCTGATGTAAGCCTCCTCAGGTTCCAGCAGCCTGGCTTCGTAGGTCTTCATTGCACCGCTCTGCTCGTCTAGCATAGTCTGAAGGGTCATATGTGGCTGCCTCCTGAATCTTCACCCTCCTGCAAACCTTACTCGACATCTCGTTGAGGACCCGAAGAAGGGCAGTATTCTCTTTGTTTTTTTTTTTTTACAAAAGGGCTTGTGAGAGCTCTCGTTCCTCCCACCGGGATCTCTGGTGTCAACTTGAACGGGGTGGGGGGGGGGGGGAGACAAAGCTATGGCTTTTTTCCCAGGGGATCTGTCTTCCATGGAGCACAAAGATACAGGCGGAAGGTCCCCTTGGCCTAGCCATGAGGTCAGGCTCGAGTTGCTTACTGAGGACCCTACACCTAAGGAGGCTGTGGATCGCCCTAGGAAGCTCCAAAGTAAAAAAAACAGCTTTCCAAGGCCCCCTATAAAGTGCCTGAGGCCAGGTAGAAAAATAAGAAAACTATCAAACAGGAAAGCGAGTGGTTATGTTGGGTCGAAAAAGGTAATGTTCTAATGTAGGGGTTGGAGCGGTCATTGCTGCTTACTCGACCATGACGTCACTGCAACTCGTTTGATTAACACTTTTAAAAGAAAAAATCACAACGCGCACTGAACATATTATTCCGAATCGGTTTTACCACCACTACCACCATGACACAGTGGCAAGGCTGGCACATCGCAGTGCAGCTGCTAGGCTGAATCATATGAATAAATATAATCAAATCTAGAAATATCCTGTATGTACCCAGGAGAGCCACATTGAGTCTCGAGACTCATTATTAGCTCCGTGCTGCATTAAGATGTTTGGACAATTTCAAGCATCAGGGTTCGGCACGTAGGAGGAAACCGGAGAAACGCGCAGATGTTGTGAAGCTGGCTTGGTGGTAGAAGTCAGTCCAGAACATTTGGCCCCACACCTATCACTGTAACGAATCAGTGTTCTACGGGAGCATTCTAAGCGAGGACTGATTGTATTAAAATCTACTTTGATCTACGAATCGTAATGTATCAATAATGTTAACGTGTAACATGCCCCATGGTTTTTCTTAATTTGGAAGGAGGGAACAACGGATGATCTGTGTGCTGATGATGTTGGTGATGATCTCGTAATGGCTGTTCACTTCAACGAGTGGGAGAGTCTGATGGTGAACCTGGATCGTGCCAATAAGAGGTAGGGCCTTACCATTCGCCCTACCAAACAAATCAAAGCAGTACCTGCCTTGATATTTTGTATGTCTTCAAGGACTCCACCCCCTCAACTCCGCATGATAGGTAGTTGTGGAAAGAGTGGAGGTATTCCCATATCTGGGCAGTTTATGACCAGCTCCGATTTCAGAGCGGAGGTCTTACTCTGAATTAGTTCAGTGGCATATCCTTTTTTTCAGCTGCTTAGTGCTGTATACAAGTTACATGGCCTATCACTTCATACAAAGCTCTGGTTCTTTTCTGCCACACTTGTCCTCTCCCTCCCAGCTATAACCTCCCGAAAGCAACATTTGACCTTTGTTTTGGCGTGACAAACACCAGTGAAAGCAAAACACCGAAAGTGTAATGACTACACGTAATGCAAGAATCTCAGTTGTATTTCTCAACGGGTATTGAATATGAAGTCCCAGGAGTGGTGAAGGTGCATCAACCTGCAGACCCACAGGTGGCAGCGGTGGATTGGCCTGCAGACGTTGGGGTGGTGGTGGATTGGCCTGCAGACCTTGGGGTGGTGGTGGATTGGCCTGCAGACGCTGGGGTGGCGGCGGTAGATCGGCCTGCAGATGTAGGGGTAGCGGCGGTGGATCTTCCAGCAGTAGCCGACCAGTGAAGTTCTCGAATAAATTTACGCAATTTGCCGAACCTGGTGGCTTTGGCACAGGCGGTGGTGGTGGTGGATCTCCCAGCAAAAGCTGGGGAGGCAGTGGTGCATCTGCCAGCATGAGCTGGGTTGGGATGACAGCGTTGGATCTCCCGGCAGCAGCCGGGGTGGTGGTGGCGGTGTTGGAGATGCCAGCAGCAGCCGGGGTGGCAGCGCTGAATCTGCCAACATCAAGCGCCATGGCGGTGGGGGTGAATAATATGCCAGAAGCAGTCGGGGTGGGGGTGGCGATGCATCTCCCAACAGCATCCCTGGTGGTGGCGGCGGAACTGCATTTGGCTGCCAGGATGGCGTTGGAGGCAGTGGTGGTGTTGGTAGAGACCGTGGCCGTGGCTTTCTCCAGCTCCTTGAGCTATCGACGCATCATTTCCAACTGCAGATGGCGCTCCACATTCTCCCGTTTGTATACTTGAGTGCAGGGAAATCATCGACAGTTTGGTCAACATTAGCCCCTACACGAGCCTTCTAATCATCGCAACTCTTCAAACTATATCGCTTATATAATGTACATAATTTCAGTCACAACAAAAATTACATATAACACATCGGGGCTGTGAAAATTACGGCTTCGTATTGTCATGCGAACGGTGAGGAATCAGCCCAGAACTACACGGGAGGATCTTGTCAATGATCTCAAGGCAGCTGGGACCATAGTCTCCAAGAAAACAATTGGCAACACACTACGCCGTGAAGGACTGAAATCCTGCAGCGCCTGCAAGGTCCCCCTGCTCAAGAAAGGTCATATACATGCCCGCCTGAAGTTTGCCAATGAACATCTGAATGATTCAGAGGACAACTGGGTGAAAGTGTTGTGGACAGATGAGACCAAAATGGAGCTCTTTGACATCAACTCAACTCACCGTGTTTGGAGGAGGAGGAATGCTGCCTATGACCCCAAGAACAGCATCCCCACCGTCAAACATGGAGGTGGAAACATTATGCTTTGGGGGTGTTTTTCTGCCAAGGGGACAGGACAACTTCACCGCATCAAAAGGACGATGGACGGGGCCATGTACCATCAAATCTTGGGTGAGAACCTCCTTCCCTCAGCCAGGGCATTGAAAATGGGTCGTGGATGGTTATTCCAGCATGACAATGACCCAAAACACACGGCCAAGGCAACAAGGGAGTGGCTCAAGAAGAAGCACATTAAGGTCCTGGAGTGGCCTAGCCAGTCTCCAGACCTTAATCCCATAGAAAATCTGTGGAGGGAGCTGAAGGTTCGAGTTGCCAAACGTCAGTCTCGAAACCTTAATGACTTGGAGAAGATCTGCAAAGAAGAGTGGGACAAAATCCCTCCTGAGATGTGTGCAAACCTGGTGGTCCAACTACAAAAAACGTCTGACCTCTGTGATTGCCAACAAGGCTTTTGCCACCAAGTACTAAGTCATGTTTTGCAGAGGGGTCAAATACTTATTTCCCTGATTAAAATGCAACTCAATTTATAACATTTTTAACATGCGTTTTTCTGGATTTTTTTGTTATTCTGCCTCTCACTGTTCAAATAAACCTACCATTCAAATTATAGACTGATCATTTCTTCGTCAGTGGGCAAACGTACAAAATCAGCAGGGGATCAAATACTTTTTTCCCTCACTGTATGTGAGGAGTCTGTGGGTCGCAACATCACGTACGGCTGGAAGTAGGACATTCCAGAATAAGAGGGTTCATGATGGCAATGTCAACGACACTGAACCAGCCAGCACAACTCACTGCCAATAACACATATCACATAATTTACTCGCACTCTCCTCCGTCAGCCACCTGCATCGACAATAAAAACGCATCAGTCCAGCAGTGGATAAAACCTGGCGTGGGAGGTATGGGGGGGCGGCTTACACTTGCGGTGGACAGCAGGGGGGTGTCTGGATGCAGTAGCCATCGCAGATCAAGCGGTAGTACTTGTCATCGACTGCCATGCGCCAGGGTAATGGGCCTCTCCTACACCCACACACATCACACATCCAGCAGCACGCACGTCACACCGAGGAGCACGCACGTCACACACCGAGCAGGTTGCACAGGTCTCCTTTATCAAGACAAACGTGGAGCAGATTACAACTACAACTCTTCTACGCCTGTCACAATGCCCCCCTTTCCCCCCCTCCCCAGTTTATGGGGGGGCGCAGGCCTCACTCCCCCCTTCCCGTCAGCCCCCCCTAATAAATGGTCCGGTTGCATTGTGAATGCACCACTCGAATGACGTGCAGTCCCGTGGCGCACTGTAACGGGCTCGTGATTTACTCACTAAAATTCAATGTAAAAAAATAAAAACGATCCCAAGACATTATTTAAAATAAAGGATGGCCATCGTGTGTCAGCATCACAGGCGAAAATTGGCATGTAAAAAAACTTCAATGGGAATCACTCAATTGGGATTGCTCGCAGCAAACAGCACTTGACCTGCTTGCAGGTTAGGTGCTGAATAACCGTGTGTCACACAGAGAACAGTTGCCACTGAGGGTGCCCTTTTCAAATGCTTGAGATGATATGTGATTATCGGGTGTAACTGTGCACACTTAAAAAATTATAAGCGAACTATCATCGTTTCAGGTGGCAGGGTGGTGCAGCGGTGATCTTTGACCCTCGCAACAAGAAGGGCCTTGGTTAATTATCCGACTGGCACTTTGCGGAGTTTTCTACGTTCTCCCCTTTGTTCTGTATGGGTTATCCAGTTTGCTCACGTAGCTAGAAAACACACTATCACAATGTAACTGGGTATTGGCCAAGCATCCCAATGCTAAAGTTACCTGCAAATTACTTCACTGGGATGACACTCGGCAGCAGAGCCGGATGATGGCTTGCTGGGGCCCTATGCCATTGTCAAGCTTAAGAGGCCCCTTCTATGAATGCCTGTATATTTTTGTAAGCAGAATGAAAATCACTGCTTTGGAGAGTCTTTTTTTCTCACCGATCTTAATTTTTTTAAACAATTATGTTAAAACTCGAAACCTTGAGTCCATTTCTTGTTTCGTATTTAGAGCCCCCCCCCCTCTCTTAATGCGAGGCCCTAAGCTGTAAGTGTAGCCGGTGTGAGCTCGCCTGTGATGAATCACACGTATAATTGTGCACTCTTATTTTCTATGGGTGGCCAGGAGAATTTATTATTATTCAAGTTAATGCAATGGTGATCAGGGGATTGGACCCAGAGCCCCACGTACACAGTAGAGTACAAGGGAACGCCCACAGTACAGATTTGAGCTGACCTCCAGATTGAGAAATTGAACTGTGTTATGAGTTGGAGGGTGTTTCTGAACGCGATTGTTACCGACCCGTCCCGAAGGGAGGAGAGGGGACAGGGTGGACCGGCTGCATGAGCTTACTCTTTGGCACTGCACAGCACAACATCGCCTGCCTACTGCAAAAAACTCGGCAGGACCTTCCTGAAAATAAAAGTCTTCGGAATCAGTGAGGCCTGTCCTTCGGAGGACAGGCGTAGTCTTGGTCGTCACAAGCGAACATTTGTTTCTCCACATTAATTTGTATCCCCGGGTTACCATCAGGGCTGGGCGCTGCAAGCTTAGCTTCTGAGATCTGATGAGACTGGTAGCCGTTTTTTAAAAGGTAATTTCGGCATCTGGAGCCCAAGCATGCAACAACTTTATGCAACTTCTTGGTTCTTTCGGTAAAGTCACGTAGAATGGAAATAAAATAATAAAAATAAAACATAATAAAAAATAAAATTCTCACGACGTTTCGGCCACAACACAAGTAGCCTTCTTCAGGTGAAGGAACAGAACTGTCGGGACGACAGCGCTTCAATAACTGCTGCTAAAATTCGCAGGGTCTTTTAAGTTAGGTGGGAGAGGTAAAGCGCCTTGACAAAGGAGTTTACATATCAAACAGGATAATTTAGCATTGAAATAGCTGTGTTAAAGTGTTGGATCAGCAGGGTGTTAAAGTCAGAAATTAGCATGTAACTGGGAGATTAGCATGATGTTAATGTGAGGGATTAGCATGCGACTGGTCACGGAAATAGCTATGTTAAAGTCAAAGTTTACATATCAACAGAGGCATTTAGTATATGGACGCTAAAGGACTGCAACAACCCAACTATTATACAATGAAACCGATGTGAAAAAAAACTAAGTATAAACTACATCAATATAATAAATGTACTCAATATATTCTTCAATAAGTTGAGCTATAAACATAAAGTAACTGGGTATACACTACACTATTTAATGAATACCATATAGTAAACGAATTAACAAAACTAAAATATAAACTACATCAATGTTATCAATAAACTCCATATACTCTCCAGTCAGCTGAGCTACTAACAATAAGTCATTATACATTACAATGCCCTATGGCGAAAAAATGGGTGGCGGTTTTTTCCTTCTTTCCAACGTTAGCACCACGGAGAGCGACGAGCCTCGTTCAGACGGACGAGTCCATCCATGCTCGGAACGGAGGAGGGGGGAGAAACAGCCACGATGCGCTGCTCTGTCCTGTGTTGCGTTACAACCATGCCATAACCTAGACTACTATACATTGTAATGTTATACCTTCCAATCTAAACTACATTGTATTATATCGTATACACAGCCCAATGTAAGCTCTAACATTATGCAGTATATTGATATGTCTCCAACTAAAATTTTCCAACATTACACGACTATTCACCATAATATACACTACCATAGACAAACCCACCCTTGAATTATAAAATGCGTTACTTTACACTACCCTATACTTTAGACTGTAAAATGTTAGACTTGTAATATTACACTATGTATTATTCTACCAACCCTACTGTATACCACACTGCTGTATATTCACTATACAATTACGATACTATATATTGCCTTATGAATTATGTTAAACATTACAATGTTATACTATTTATTATTATATAACATGCTATAAACCATACCATTGACCGTCGTGTGAAAGGTATTAAGAGGCAGTGCCAGTGAATGGACTGCGGTCTAAAAGTCACCATAAAATACAATCAATTAAGAACCGAAATGGTTTATAACATCTTTCCAATGGTTACTAAGCCAGAATCCATCTTCTCGGTTGAAATTGTCTCTGTGTTTGTATATGTGGATGGCCTCATGAACGAATCTCTCATGGTAGCCGGATGGCTTGCAGAGAACGTCCGTCTTAGAGAAGTCAATGTCATGTGAGCCCACTGAATTATAACAGTGATCTGCCACGGCTGAGGTGTTCGTCCTACCATGTTTCAAGTCTGCTTTATGTTCACGGATGCGGTCCGAGATATGTCGTTTGTTTTCTCCAATGTAACTGCTACCACAGAGGCAACTTAGTTTGTAGACGCCCGGGTACTGTATGTCTGGAACCACATATTTTACAGACGGAACCAGATCACGGATTTTATGTACTGTGTTGAATCGGACCTGGATCTAGTGTTTATTCAGGATTTTGGAGATCTTTTTTGTGACCCCCGCAATGTAGGGTAAGGTGATGGTTTTGAATGGCTCCTCAAGAGGATTCTTCATCATGGCTGGAGTGATGGCTTTGCGGATTGTGTAGTCGGAGTAACCATTAGCCTTGAGAGCTTGGTGTACGTGCTTGAGTTCACTGGCAATGTGTTCCTGGTCGGAAATGCATTGGGCACAATGGTATAGAGTCTTGATGAGGGAGTTCTTCTGGGATGGATGGTGGTGGGAATCCGGTTTTAAGTAAGCATCCGTATGGGTAGCTTTCCTGTAGACAGAGTGGCTCATTGAACCATCAGGTCTCCTTTTAATAAGGACATACACAAAGGGTAGCTTGCCATCTTTTTCGACTTCCATGGTAAATCTGATGGCTGGGTGTATGGAATTGATGTGGTCGAGGTGGCGGCGGAACTGCATGTGGCTGCCAGGATGGCGTTGGAGGCAGTGGTGGTGTTGGTGGAGACCGTGGCCGTGGCTTTCTCCAGCTCCTTGAGCTATCGACGCATCATTTCCAACTGCAGATGGCGCTCCACATTCTCCCGTTTGTATACTTGAGTGCAGGGAAACATTCGACAGTTTGATCAACATTAGCCCCTACACGAGCCTTCTAATCATCGCAACTCTTCAAACTATATCGCTTATATAATGTACATCATTTCAGTCACAACAAAAATTACATAAACACATCGGGGCTGTGAAAATTACGGCTTCGTATTACCAATATCTTGCCTGTCCAGAGAAGCCCATGAACTAACGTTGTACATACAAACTCATAGACTCAGAGGCCCATAGACTGAGTCACAAATAGCAGTGGATAGGGCCCGGAACGGTGTAGTGTTAGTGAAAATATGAACCCAACTGCGTCCTTTTCAATGGAACCAGGGACCCAAGTGTCATCATAGGCTTTCCCTCGCAATCGAGGATTGCCTTCCAGAGAAAATTTGGATTTTCTGTGGGTCCAAAGATGGCTGAAGAGACCAATCTGGGATCGACAGATTCTGCCGCAACTCTGGCACATGTGTCCAGAAATAGTGGTGGGTGGAACTGCATTAGTCGGGCTGCAGGCTGTTGTTTCCGCCATTCCCACTTTTTCTGTTTCTGCTATTAAGTTTTAAAATGTTTGGCTTCTTGAAATAGACTGTCTCCATCTGAGGTGATCCTGGGAAAGATACTCCCTTGAGTTAGTGTCGATGGAGCACTTCTTCATGTTGGACTTGAGGACATCCTTGAAGCACTTTCTCTGACGAACTACATTCTCCCACTTTTGGTTAATCAAGTTTGACAGTTTTTCATTGAGGCATTGGTGGAAGAGGTCTTGCTTAATGGAGTCCTATAAAGCTTCAATGTTAATCTTCTGTAGACATCTCTTCTGATGAAGCCGTCACTTGCGAGCCAGTTTTATGAGCATGGTTGAGCAGATGAGTCAATGATCAGTCCAGCCACCAGCAGCTACTAGAACAGCCTGGATGATGCAGACATCTTTGGGATCCTGTTCATGGACAATGACGTAATCGATCAAGTGGCGGTGCTTAGATCACGGATGATGCTATGATGTCTTGTATTTGTTTTTTCTGGCGTAACAGGGTGTTGATGATGATGACTCCATTTTCCGTGCATTTAGTCAAGGGAAGGATGCCGTTGGAATTGACTTTACCCACTCCTTCTTTCCCGATGGTTCCATTACAGAGGTTTATGTTTCTTCCAACTCTGGCATGCATATCACCGAGCAGAATACGTTTGTCTCCCACAGGAACAGTAGAAAGGACCTGATCAAGGTTGACGTAACATTCATAATCGGAGTGAAGAATCAGGGCATATACGCTGATGACAGTAGAATATTGGCTCCCCACCAGTTTGAGACAGAGTCATGAGGCGCTCACTCATCAAGTAAATTCTTGATGGAGAAACCAACTCTGTGCAGCCGCCGCTGTTCTTCCTGTCTGCCTTTCCAGAAGAGGGTACAGCCAGCTCCTTGTTCCTTGAGCTGCCCCTTCTCTTCTCGTCGAGTATCATTGAGGGCAGCTACGTCAGTGTTGTGTCGTCTGAGTTTCCGGGCCACGATTAAGGTGCAGCATTCTGGGCGTTCACTTTTAGTCTTGTCCATAAGGGTCCTGACATTCCAGTTCCCAAAGGTAATTATCTGACTTTTAGTTTTGTTTCCACCACAGTAATGGGGATCCTTCTGAACGTGGTTATCCAGTCCGGAAGAAGTGAGACAGACTATGTTTAGGGCCACTTTCCTAGCTCCTTCCCCACGTGGGGTGAGCAGAGTGGATCATTTGAAAGGACTTCTTAGTCGCAGGTACAGCTGCAGAAACACACTCTTGTTTCTGCTGAGTGTTAGACGACCTTCTTGTAGCTGCCACTAGAAGCTTCCAGACTTCACAATCAAGCTCCCGTCGTCACTAGCTGGTCACCAAAAACACTGTATTGAATGGGCCAGAAGATGTTGTTCCTTTAATGAAACACGCCTGTGCATGATTTATTTTATTGTGGAGAAGCTAATAATTGTTTTTTTACCCTGTTATCTGGCAACAAAACTGACACCTGTTTTTTACAAGGAGTCATGTTTGCATTGACCACAATACCCGCGGTCGGAATGCAAACAAAAAACATAACTCTGATAATGTATGCACTGTCCTTGAAATTGATTGGTCCACACCCGAGACAGCGTTCCTTAGAGCCTAGTCTCACATGGTGTTGGACCAGATGACGCCAAAAAGCTGTTGTACAGTAGCTTCCACACAGTTCTTGAGAGAATGGGACCATGAATCCAATGGCAAGGAGACCAGTACGATTGGAGATATCGTTCTGCTGCAGTCTTGGTCCGCCTTCACAGCTGTTGAGATGTTAACATCTTCTTCCTCCTGCTCTGCTGTTGAGGACTTGTTAACCCATGGCTGGTGGCAGACATGCTTATTATAATGGCGGCCTATACTCGCCATGTGGAAGCATCGTTAAAGGGTATATGTCGCTTTTCAAGAGGAAAACCATTGGCATTTTCAGTCCTAACCACACCCTGGTGGTGCTGTCACTGCTTGGTCCACAACTGCTTATCCGCCAGGGTTGCCACTGCTTATTTTGCAGCTAAAGTTCACAGAAGGTCGTTCCACTATCCACCACCTGCGGATACGCTGGGTCCCTGATATACAATACCCTGGCGTCTACAAACTAAGCCGTGTCTGTGGCAGTAGTTACATTGGGGAAACTAACCGACATGTCTCGGACTGTGTTCATGAGCATAAGGAAGATTTGAAACACGGTAGGACCAACACGGTAGCCTTGGCTGATCATTGTTTTAATGCGGTTGGCTCACACGCCAATTGATTTCTCTAAGACGAAGGTACTTTGTAAGCCCACTGGCTATCAAAAAAATTCGTTCATGAAGCCATCCACATATACAGACACAGTCACATTTTCGACCGAGACGATGGGTACAAACTCAGCAATCATTGGAAGAACGTCATCAACCAGTTTAAGTCATAACTGGTGTTGTTCTCATCCTGCCACCTTCCGATGTTAGTTTTTATTTTCCCCGTAGGTTCGGCTCTCCGATCTTACATTAACAGGTGAAACAAATTTCACACCAACATAGCCCCTTCCGCATGCTGACCTAGACGTGGCGGCAGCTCTGCGATCTTACATTAACATGCCAATCTCTCACATTAACCTAACCACCTCCGCGCCCTCGTCATGAAGGCCGCTCTCCGATCTTACATTAATGTGCTAATTTCTCACGTTAACATCACTAGCCACGTCGTTTATGACCCTTGGGCTACACCCATTTTCAACCTTTAAAACAGTCTGCCTCAGCAGCTTTCCCCCTCTTTCTTCTTCCTGATGACGATCACTTGTGTTGTGATTAAAACGTCAGAGCTTTTTTGTTTATTTTATTTTTATTCATTTGAACCTATCTACGTGACTTTACCGAAAGACCCAAATAATATGAATTCCTGCAGTCACGAAAGCTTTAAGTCAAGATTTATAGTAATAACTCTTCCTCAGATCTAATTAGATGAAATCATTACCAGATGTATTTGCACCATTCCTACAATGCAAGGCTCTCACGAAGGTGATATGTTTTACAGACGGGTAGAGTGTGCCATGGTTTCACATTAAGGGCAATGCTGCTCTGTGGTTTTAACCAATTGGATAATTGGAAAGTATTATTTAAAGTCTGGTAAATTTGGACTGTGGCACTGACGCAAATGGCCGGCTCTTTTTTGAATAACAACCACCATTAGTTTAACAAGCCTAACTGATGAAACCCAAATGGGAGCCGGTATAATTATATTGCTTAAAACAAATGCTGCTGGGGAATGTTGGTGGGAAAAGCCATTAGGCTGATGTATTTAAACATCGTATTCTGATTTATGTGGAGACACAAAAAGCGAGTTATGCTTCTACAGTATTTGCTTGTGCAAAGCATGGACAATCATTGCCACAGAGACTGAATCAGCTCGGTGGCTAGGAGATGTTAACTACCTCACCTGGTATGGAGGAGGCCGAGGGTTTGATCCCGACCCTACTGCCTTTATAAGGAGTACCTTGGATATCGAGGTGGTTACATTTTTGGAAAGTGTAGCAAAAGCCAAAAGCGTGATATTCAATACTTAAGCTTGACCTAAATAAAGAGCTTACACACAACCAAAAATAGACACATCACAATGGAAATGTGCTGTACTGAATGCCAAATTTACTACTATAATGAGCCAATAATGTCTGTGTCCCGCACGTGACGTCACTCCACGTCGAGCAGGCCCCCTCATTAATACTCATGAATAGACTAATCTCTCACAATACAAAGGCCACTGCCACAGCCATTGACATGCTAATCTTACAATACAAAGGCCACTGCCCCAGCCTCTGTGGTTGGACCATCTCTAGCTCCACCCACCTACCTTGATGCACTCATCTCAGGCCTATATAAGACCTTGTCTCAGCAACTTTCGGGTGACGTCACTCCACATGGGGGGGGGGGGCGAGGTGCCTCCTCCCCCCTCCTCAGCGTCAACTTAGAAACTCACTACAAAGGCAGAACCCTCACGTCACGCGATCTCCCTAACGCTATTGAGACATCAAAGTAAAAAGGACGTCATGATGAACAAGGGATTATAACCTTTAAATGAAATAGGTCTGTCACCGCGGCCTTACAAATTGCACACAAATGGATGCAATGAATATCATTTCGCGGTCTGATTTACTGCAATAGATTTACTGCAATACACCCATCCTTGGACGGGCAAAAGGCTAGTAAACAAATAATCCCCTCGCCTGCTCCCCACCACAATATCACACAATGATATAGTACTTCCTTGTACAGTATACCCGCTAAAGACCAAAACTAATCCCCATGATAGGTAAATTGATATACATAGAGCTTGCCGGCGATAGGTCTAAACCACGAACTATGAACTCGTGATATTCAAGGGTCTCCCGTATTTGGAGTGTGCATGTTCTCCCCATGGTCACGTATCCTTTTCTCCAGGTCCTCCGGTTTTTTTCTCCACATCTAAAAACATGCGTTAAGATAATTACTGCTATAAATATTCACATAAGCCACTACATTGAGCAATCATATGTGGCCAGGCTGCTTCTGGAAAAGAGCTATATATCTCGGTGGGCCTTACCTGGTCAAATAAAAATAGGTCGCTTACAGGAGCTGAATGGATTGCCACATCACAGGGACGCAAGGAATCGCAGCATGGAGAGGGCTTCATCCAGCAGTGGATTGATCCTGGTTTATGTTTTGCAAATAGTAAACGTAAGCGTGCACTTCCAAATGAAGGTGTTTAAAGTATCTGTTTATCTTCTTTGGTTCTTTCGGTAAAGTCACGTAGAATGAGAATAAAATAATAAAATAAAAATAAGACAATAAAATTCTCACGACGTTTCGGCCGCAACACAAGCGGCCTTCTTCAGGTGAAAGAACATAACTGTCGGGACGACAGTGCTTCAATGAGTGCTGCTGAGATTCGTGGCGTCTTTTAAGCTCGGTGATAGGTGTGAATGACCTAGAAAGCAGGAGAATTTAGCATTGAAATAGCTAGGGATTAGCTTGTGACAAAAAATAGCTGTGTTAAAGTCAAAGTTTACATATCAACAGAGGCATTTAGTATATGGACGCTAAAGGGCCTCCAACTACCCAACTATCATACAGTAAACCAATGTGGGAAAAAACTAAGTCTATATTACATCAGTATAATAATTGTACTTGATATATTCTTCAATAAGCTGAGCTATTAATCACAAAGCAACTGGGTATACACTACACTATATAAACAGGTCCCTGCAGGGTGGGCTGGTAGGAACATTGGAATTTTGTCTATTGCAGGTTGGTCCACTCAGTTTACAACTTCGTTCCTTCCAGTATTAATACCATATAGTAAAACCAATGAAAACCAAAATATAAACTACCTCAATGTTTTGATTTAAAGCTTTCGTGACTGCAGTAATTCATATTATTAGTTTTTTCGGTAAAGTCACGTTGAAGGGAAACAACAAAATAATAATACATATATAAAAAAAAAATTCTCACGACGTTTCGACCATAACTCAAACGGTCGTCTTCAGGTGTGTTGGTTTGCATAAATTTATTTTTAAACGGCGCATTTATTTATTTATAAAAACGTTAGCGCCACGCGCAACGATTTGGCAGTTTATTTAGGACTAGTCCATCTATATTCTGAAAAGAGGAGGGGGGAGACGAAATTTTGTATAATGTATGCTGTCTGAAAGCCACTGTAAGCGTGAACAATCAATTAAGACCTGAAATGGTTTATCAAATCTTTCCAATGATTGCTAAGATAGAATCCATCTTCTCGGTTGAAATTGTCTCTGTGATTGTATATGTGGATAGCCTCATGAACGAATCTCTCATGGAAGCCAGATGGCTTACAAAAAACCTCTGTCTTGGAAAAGTCAATGGCATGTGAGCCTACTGAATTAGAACAATGATCTGCCACGGCTGAGGTGTTGGTCCTACCGTGTTTAAGGTCTGCTTTGTGTTCACGAATGCGGTCCGAGACATGGCGTTTGGTTTCTCCAATGTAACTACTACCACAGAGGCAACTTAGTTTGTAGACACCAGGGTATTGTATGTCCGGAATCACATCTTTTACAGACGGAACCAGATCACGGATTTTATGTAATGTGTTGAAACGGGCCTGGATCTTGTGTTTATTCAAGATTTTGGAGATTTTTTTGTGATCCCCGCAATGTAGGGTAAAGTGATGGTTTTGAAAGGCTCCTCAAGAGGGTTCTTCTTCATGGTTTGAGTGATAGCTTTGCGGATTGTATAGTCGGAGTAACCATTAGCCCTAAGAGCTTGGTGTACGTGCTTGAGTTCACTGCTTATGTGTTCCTGGTCGGATATGCATTTATAAATAAATAAATGCGCCGTTTAAAAATAAATTTACGCAAACCAACACACCTGAAGACGACCGTTTGAGTTATGGTCGAAACGTCGTGAGAATTTTTTAGTGTTTTATATATATTTTATTATTTTGTTGTTTCCCTTCAACGTGACTTTACCGAAAAAACTAAGAATACCTCAATGTTATCAATAAACTCTATATACTCTCCAATCAGCTGAGCCACCAACAATAAGTGAGAATATTATTGTGTTATTTTATTTTATCAATTTATTATTTTATTCTCATTCTACGTGACTTTACCGAAAGAACCAAAGAAGATGAAGTCGTTATATATCACAATGCCATATTGCAAAAAATGGCGGTTTTTCTTCCCATCAACGACCAGCACCACGGACAACGAACGAGCTTCGTTCAGACGGACGACTCAATCCATGCTCGGAAACGGAAGAGGGAGAGAGACAGCCATAATGCGTTGTTATACTGCATGTTATAAACCATACCATTAACCGTGGTGTGAGAGGTATTAAGAGGCAATATCAGCGAAAGAGCTGCGGTCTGACGGTAACCGTAAAATACAATTAATTAAGAACCATTGTAAAGATGTTTTAAACCATTTCGGAACTTCATTAGATTTATTGGCTGGTTGGAGAGGCTATATTAAGTTTGCGAGGTCTGAAACTCCAGGCCAAACATAAACTTCCGTTATCTCCGAAAAAGTAAGATGGATTGATGACCAAGCTGTGGAGGTCTGCCTAAATTCATGAGATGTCCATTGTTTCACAAGAGATAGCATGACTCGGATAAGAAATACACTATTAATTCTTATACACTGGTCCATGCATACAATTAGTATATTAGTGGACTACGTTAGAGAAGGAGAAGATCAAGGGAGTAGAGGAGAAGAGGAGGGCCGGGGTGCCCGGAGCCCAGAGAGTGCCCAGAGGGGCCAGAGAGCCGGGGGCAACCCTCATGTTTATGTTGGCTGGATAGCATGTGCTCCCGTGCATGTGAGGTTGCTCTCAACAGAAGTCGTTCCTTGCACGAGAATGGCTGAAACGCTGAGTAACCACTCAGAGGTATAGTGGTTAAGCAGTGGAGACGATATAGTGGAAAAACAGTGGAGATTTCTGAAATATAGAAGACTTAAAGTGTGTTGCTAAAAAAATCTTGGAGGAAAGAGAGGATACATGTGTGCCTCTTGGAGAAGGAAAGGCACTGCTCAAAACTGTGCTGCAAGGTCACGTGCCATGAATCACATGAGTTTAGAAAAAACGTGACTGTAAACCAACAAGCTTGTGAATAATTATCATGGTGAAGACACCTCTATACGTTGGATACTGAAGGAAAACCATCGTGCTACGCATCGTCAAAGCACAACAACACCTGACATTTGAGAAGTACAATTTCATCGTTCTACACATCGTCAATACCCTACAACACCTGGAAAGTCACCAGCTGCATCAAGCATCTGACTGTTGTATTGTTCGAAAGACACTGTGTGTAACGACTTTACATCCACCGGCACAGCGGATTTCTAAACGCCTGCCATGTCACCTTCTCAACACTAGCGTCAGAGACCGTCTGATACAGACTGAAAGCTGATTTACCTTTGTTGCACTGTTTGTCTTTTCATGAATGTCATATTGTGCACTGGGTTATGCCTTATTAACCTAAATTCTGAATTTAGCTATTCATGTATTTCTATTACAGTATCACATATTCTTTGGACCAAGTGTCAATTGCCTATTTGATGACTGGTACTCTGATTATTTTTTACAAAAAAGGAACTTGTTTTATTTAAAATGTGTATGTGTGTGTGGTTGAACAGTGTAACAAATCCATGCGTTACATGTGTAGTGTTGCAGCGCCGACCTGGGCAAGGCCTATGATACAATCAGTAGGCCAGGGCTCTGGATTGTTATTCGTGTTTTCAGAGTCCCTTACCATCTGCTCACAATGAGTAAGGACCTTCACGATGGTGGGCAGGCCCGGATAAAGTTGCGTGCCCGGGAGTCAGATCAATTGCCTGTTTACAGTGGGGTGTGACAGGGATCTACAGTGAGGGAAAAAAGTATTTGATCCCCTGCTGATTTGTACGTTTGCCCACTGACAAATACATCATCAGTCTATAATTTTAATATTAGGTTTATTTGAACAGTGAGAGACAGAATAACAACAACAAAATCCAGTAAAACGCATGTCAAAGATGTTATAAATTGATTTGCATTTTAATGAGGGAAGTGAGTATTCGACCCCCTCTCAATCAGAAATATTTCTGGCTATCAGATGTATTTTATACAGGTAATGAGCTGAGATTAGGAGCACACTCTTAAAGGGAGTGCTCCTAATCTCAGCTTGTTACCTGTATAAAAAACACCTGTTCACAGAAGCAATCAATCAATCAGATTCCAAACTCTCCACCATGGCCAAGACCAAAGAGCTCTCCAAGGATGTCAGGGACAAGATTGTAGACCTACACAAGGCTGGAATGGGCTACAAGACCATTGCCAAGCAGCTTGGTGCGAAGGTGACAACAGTTGGTGTGATTATTCGCAAATGGAAGAAACACAAAAGAACTGTAAATCTCCCTCGGCCTGGGGCTCCATGCAAGATCTCACCTCGTGGAGTTGCAATGATCATGAGAACGGTGAGGAATCAGCCCAGAACTACACGGGAGGACCTTGTCAATGATCTCAAGGCAGCTGGGACCATAGTCACCAAGAAAACAATTGGCAACACACTACGCCGTGAAGGACTGAAATCCTGCAGCGCCCGCAAGGCCCCCCTGCTCAAGAAAACTCATATACATGCCCGTCTGAAGTTTGCCAATGAACATCTGAATGATTCAGAGGACAACTGGGTGCAAGTGTTGTGGTCAGATGAGACCAAAATGGAGCTCTTTGGCATCAACTCAACTCACCGTGTTTGGAGGAGGAGGAATACTGCCTATGACCCTAAGAACACCATCGCCACCGTCAAACATGGAGGTGGAAACATTATGCTTTGGGGGTGTTTTTATGCCAAGGGGACAGGACAACTTCACCGCATCAAAGGGACGATGGACGGGGCCATGTATAGTCAAATCTTGGGTGATAACCTCCTTCCCTCAGCCAGGGCATTGAAAATGGGTCATGGATGGGTATTCCAGCATGACAATGACCCAAAACACACGGCCAAGGCAACAAAGTAGTGGCTCAAGAAGAAGCACATTAAGGTCCTGGAGTGCCCTAGCCAGTCTCCAGACCTTAATCCCATAGAAAATCTGTGGAGGGAGCTGAAGTTTCGAGTTGCCAAACGTCAGCCTCGAAACCTTAATGACTTGGAGATGATCTGCAAAGAGCAGTGGGACAAAATCCCTCCTGAGATGTGTACAAACCTGGTGGTCCAACTACAAAAAACGTCGAACCTCTGTGATTGCCAACAAGGCTTTTGCCACCAAGTACTAAGTCATGTTTTGCACACGGGTCAAATGCTTATTTCCCTGATTAAAATGCAAATCAATTTATAACATTTTTTACATGCGTTTTTCTGAATTTTGTTGTTATTCTGTCTCTCACTGTTCAAATAAACCTACCATTAAAATTATAG
The DNA here is from genome assembly GCF_048934315.1 of Petromyzon marinus. Lineage (NCBI taxonomy): Eukaryota > Metazoa > Chordata > Hyperoartia > Petromyzontiformes > Petromyzontidae > Petromyzon > Petromyzon marinus. Next base: position 2,885,837 of record NW_027423677.1, on the reverse strand, counting down.
ACTGATCATTTCTTCGTCAGTGGGCAAACGTACTAAATCAGCAGGGGATCAAATATTTTTTCCCCTCAATGTATGTGAGGAGTCTGTGGGTCGCAACATCACGTACGGCTGGAAGTAGGACATTCCAGACTAAGAGGGTTAATGATGGCAATGTCAACGATACTGAACCAGCCAGCACAACTCACTGCCAATAACACATATCACATAATTCACCCTTAAGCAATTGTTCAATCAATTAATTGAATCACTACAATTAAAACCAAAGAATCTCCCAGAACAAACACTTCGCACTCTCCTCCGTCAGCCACCTGCATCCACAATAGAAACGCATCAGTCCAGCAGTGGATAAAACCTGGCGTCGGAGGTATGAGGGGGGCAGCGGCTTACACTTGCGGTGGACAGCAGGGGGGTGGCTGGATGCAGTAGCCATCGCAGATCAAGCGGTAGAACTTGTCATCGACTGCCATGCGCCAGGGTAATGGGCCTCTCCTACACCCACACACATCACACTGAGCGGCACACACGTCACACCGAGGAGCCCGCACGTCACACACCGAGCAGGTTGCACAGGTCTCCTTTATCAAGACAAACGTGGAGCAGATTACAACTACAACTCTTCTACGCCTGTCACAATGCCCCCCTCTCCCCCCCCCCAGTTTATGGGGGGCCGCGGGCCTCACTCCACCCCTTCGCGTCAGCCCCCCCTAATAAATGGTCCGGTTGCATTGTGAATGCACCACTCGAATGACGTGCAGTCCCGTGGCGCACTGTAACGGGCTCGTGATTTACTCACTAAAATTCAATGTAAAAAAATAAAAACGATCCCAAGACATTATTTAAAATAAAGTATGGCCATCGTGTGTCAGCATCACAGGCGAAAATTGGCATGTAAAAAAAACTTCACTCCGAATCACTCAATTGGGATTGCTCGCAGCAAAGAGCACTTGACCTGCTTGCAGGTTAGGTGCTGAATAACCGTGTGTCACACAGAGAACAGTTGCCACTGAGGGTGCCCTTTTAAAATGCTTGAGATGAGATGTGATTATCGCGTGTAAATGTGCACACTAAAATAAAAAAAATCATAATTATAAGCGAACTATTATCGTTTCAGGTGGCAGGGTGTTGCAGCGGTGATCTTTGACCCTCGCAACAAGAAGGGCCTTGGTTAATCATCCGACTGGCACTTTGCGGATGTATGGGTTATCCACTTTGCTCACGTAGCTAGAAAACACACAATCACAATGTAACTGGGTATTGGCCAAGCATCCCAATGCTAAAGTTACCTGCAAATTACTTCACTGGGATGACACTCGGCAGCAGAGCCGGATGATGACATTGCTGGGGCCCTATGCCATTGTCATGCTTAAGAGGCCCCTTCTATGAATGCCTGTATATTTTTGTCAGCAGAATGAAAATAACTGCTTTGGAGAGTCTCTTTTTTCTCACCGATCTTAATTTTTTTAAACAATTATGTTAAAACTCGAAACCTCGTGTCCATTTCTTGTTTCGTATTTAGAGCCCCCCCCCCCCCTCTCTTAATGCGAGGCCCTAAGCTGTAAGTGTAGCCGGTGTGAGCTCGCCTGTGATGAATAACACGTATAATTGCGCACTCTTATTTTCTATGGGTGGCCAGGAGAATGTATTATTATTTAAGTGAATGCAATGGTGATCAGGGGATTGGACCCAGAGCCCCACGTACACAGTAGAATACAAGGGAACGCCCACAGTACAGATTTGAGCTGACCTCCGGATTGAGAAATTGAACTGTGTTGTAACGTGGAGGGTGTTTCTGAACGCTATTGTGACCGACCCGTCCCGACGGGAGGAGAGAGGACAGGGTGGACCGGCTGCATGAGCTTACTCTCCGGCACTGCACAGCACAACATCGCCTCCCTACTGCAAAAAAACTCGGCAGGACCCTCCTGAAAATAAAAGTCTTCGGAATCAGTGAGGCCTGTCCTTGGGAGGACAGGCGTAGTCTTGGTCGTCACAAGCGAACATTTGTTTCTCCATATTAATTTGTATCTCCGGGTTACCATCAGGCCTGGGCGCTGCAAGCTTAGCTTCTGAGATCTGATGAGACTGGTAGCCGTTTTTTAAAAGGTAATTTCGGCACGTGGAGCCCAAGCATGCAACAACTTTATGCAACTTCTTGGTTCTTTCGGTAAAGTCACGTAGAATGGAAATAAAATAATAAAAAATAAAACATAAAAAAATTCTCACGACGTTTCGGCCACAACACAAGTAGCCTTCTTCAGGTGAAGGAACAGAACTGTCGGGACGACAGCGCTTCAATAACTGCTGCTAAGATTCGCAGCGTCTTTTAGGCTAGGTGTGAGAGGTAAAGCGCCTTGACAAAGGAGTTTACATATCAAACAGGAGAATTTAGCATTGAAATAGCTGTGTTAAAGTGTTGGATCAGCAGGGTGTTAAATTCAGAAATTAGCATGTAACTGGCAGATTAGCATGATGTTAATGTGAGGGTTTAGCATGTGACTGGTCACGGAAATAGCTATGTTAAAGTCAAAGTTTACATCTCAACAGAGGCATTTTGTATATGGACGCTAAAGGACTGCAACTACCCAACTATCATACAATAAACCGATGTGGAAAAAAAACTAAGTATAAACTACATCAATGTCATCAATAAACTCTGTATACTCTCCAATCAGCAGAGCGCTTCATTGAACGCTGCTAAGATTCGCAGCGCCTTTTAGGCTAGGTGTGAGAGGTAAAGCGCCTTGACAAAGGAGTTTACATATCAAACAGGATAATTTAGCATTTAAATAGCTGTGTTAAAGTGTTGGATCAGCAGGGTGTTAAAGTCAGAAATTAGCATGTAACTGGGAGATTAGCATGATGTTAATGTGAGAGATTAGCATGCGACTGGTCACGGAAATAGCTATATTAAAGTCAAAGTTTACATATCAAGCGAGGCATTTAGTATATGGACGCTAAAGGACTGCAACTACCCAACTATCATACAATAAACCGATGTGAAAAAAAACTAAGTATAAACTACATCAATATAATAAATGTACTCAATATATTTTTAAAAAAGTTGAGCTATAAACATAAAGTAACTAGGTATACACTACACTATATAATGAATACCATATAGTAAACGAATTAATACAACTAAAATATAACTACATCAATGTTATCAATAAACTCTATATACTCTCCCATCAGCTGAGCTACTAACAATAAGTCATTATACATTACAATGCCCTATGGCGAAAAAATGGGTGGCGGTTTTTTCCTTCTTTCAAACGTTAGAACCATGGAGAGCGACGAGCCTCGTTCAGACGGACGAGTCCATCCATGCTCGGAACGGAGGAGGGGGGAGAAACAGCCACGATGCGCTGCTCTGTCCTGTGTTGCGTTACAACCATGCCATAAACTAGACTACTATACATTGTAATGTTATACCTTCCAATCTAAACTACATTGTATAATATCGTATACACAGCCCAATGTAAGCTCGAACATTATGCATGATATTGATATGTCTCCAACTAAAATTTTCCAACATTACACGACTATTCACCATAATATACACTACCATAGACAAACCCACCCTTGAATTATACAATGCGTTACTTTACACTACCCTATACTTTAGACTGTAAAATGTTACACTTGTAATTTTACACTATGTATTATTCTACCAACCCTACTGTATACCACACTGCTGTATATTCACTATACAATTACGATACTATATATTGCCTTATGAATTATGTTAAACATTACAATGTTATACTATTTATTATTATATAACATGCTATAAACCATACCATTGACCGTCGTGTGAAAGCTATTAAGAGGCAGTGCCAGCGAATGGACTGCGGTCTGAAAGTCACCATAAAATACAATCAATTAAGAACCGAAATGGTTTATAACATCTTTCCAATGGTTACTAAGCCAGAATCCATCTTCTCGGTTGAAATTGTCTCTGTGTTTGTATATGTGGATGGCCTCATGAACGAATCTCTCATGGTAGCCGGATGGCTTGCAGAGAACGTCCGTCTTGGAGAAGTCAATGTCATGTGAGCCCACTGAATTATAACAGTGATCTGCCATGGCTGAGGTGTTCGTCCTACCATGTTTCAGGTCTGCTTTATGTTCACGGATGCGGTCCGAGATATGTCGTTTGTTTTCTCCAATGTAACTGCTACCACAGAGGCAACTTAGTTTGTAGACGCCCGGGTACTGTATGTCTGGAACCACATCTTTTACAGACGGAACCAGATCACGGATTTTATGTACTGTGTTGAATCGGACCTGGATCTAGTGTTTATTCAGGATTTTGGAGATCTTTTTTGTGACCCCCGCAATGTAGGGTAAGGTGATGGTTTTGAATGGCTCCTCAAGACGATTCTTCTTCATTGTTGGAGTGATGGCTTTGCGGATTGTGTAGTCGGAGTAACCATTAGCCTTGAGAGCTTGGTGTACGTGCTTGAGTTCACTGGCAATGTGTTCCTGGTCGGAAATGCATTGGGCACTATAGTATAGAGTCTTGATGAGGGAGTTCTTCTGGGATGAATGGTGGTGGGAATCCGGTTTAAAGTAAGCATCCATATGGGTAGCTTTCCTGTAGACAGAGTGGCTCATTGAACCATCAGGTCTCCTTTTAATAAGGACATACACAAAGGGTAGCTTGCCATCTTTTTCGACTTCCATGGTAAATCTGATGGCTGGGTGTATGGAATTGATGTGGTCGAGGAATTGGTCTAGAGCAGGCCGGCCATGTGGCCAGATGATAAAAGTGTCATCCACGTACCTCTTCCATAACGTCGGGCGTAGAGTGGCAGTCTGGATGGCATCAGTTTCAAATTTCTCCATGAAAACGTTGGCCCCCGTGGTGCCTCACCACAAACGTGGGGCCCGGTCAGCCGCGTCGACTGTCGTGATCTCGTACAGGTGGTGAAACTGCCACACATGAACCATGATACCTTGCTGATCTCGTGTCAAGGAGAATAAACCAGCAGCCCGTCGCTAGCAATGGGAATGATCGGTAAGGGAACACATTGGGCTCTACAGAGGCACTCCACTATTATACACCACTACTATACAGTAAACATTGGGCTCTATGGAGGCCTGTCGTTAAGGGATTACTCGTTAACATGGGGTGGTCGTTAAGAGGGGTTCTATTGTATATAACAAGTTTAAATATTTAATAAGTTAATAGAGAGTACTCAACTGAGATGGCGGAGGAGTTTGCTAAACTCACAATACAAAGACCACTGTCCCAGCCTCTGTGGTTGGACCATCTCTAGCTCCACCAACCTACCTTGATGCACCTATCTCAGGCCTATATAAGACCTTGTCTCAGCAACTTTCTCTCTCACCTGACCTGAAGACGATTGCTTGTGTTGCGATCGAAACGTCGTGATATTTTTATTATTTTTTATCTACGTGGCTTTACCAAAGGACCCATAGAATATAATCATAAACAGGTTACGTCCTCTACATGGACCCCCCCCCCCTCATTATTAATCATGAACAGGTGACGTCCTCCAAATGGACACCCCCCTCCATTGATAATAATTAGCGGGTGACATCACTCCACATGGGGGGGGGGGGCGAGGTGCCTCCTCTCCCCTCCTAAGCGTCAACTTATAAACTCACTACAAAGGCAGAACCCTCACGTAACGCGATCTCCATAACGCTATTGAGACATCTAAGTAAAAACAACGTCATGATGAACAAGGGATTATAACCTTTAAATGAAATAGGTCTGTCACCGCGGGCTTACAAATTGCACACAAATGGATGCAATGAATATCACTTCGCGGTCTGCTTTGCGCTTGCAAGTTTCAGATTTACTGCAATACACCCATGCTTGGACGGGCAAAAGGCTAGTAAACAAATAATCCCCTCGCCTGCTCCCCACCACGATATCACACGATGATATAGTACTTCCTTGTACAGTATACCCAATAAAGACCAAATCTAATCCCCATGATAGGTAAATTGATATACATAGAGCTTGCCGGCGATAGGTCTAAACCACGAACTATGAACTCGTGATATTCAAGGGTCTCCCGTATTTGGAGTTTGCATGTTCTCCCCATGGTCACGTTGGGATAATGACTGCTATGAATTTTCACATAAGCCACCTCGTTGAGCAATCATATGTGGCCAGGCTGCTTCTGGAAAAGAGCTATGTATCTCAGTGGGCCTTACCTGGTCAAATAAAAATAGGTTGCTTACAGGAGTTGAATGGATTGCCACATCACAGGGATGTGAGGAATCGCAGCATGGAGAGGGCTTTATCCAGCAGTGGATTGAGTGTTCTTGTTGAAACGTGTGTATTTAATATTTCTCTGATGTTCTTTTAGTCTCGTGCTGATCACTTGTCCTGTTTGCCCAACATAACATTTGCCACAAGTGCAGTTAATCCTGTACAAACCTTCTGTTGATAGCTTAGGTAATACATATTTTATACCAGAAGTCGAGTTCAAGAAACATAAGTACGTTTTTATTTCAACTGAAATGTATATACATATATAAATATACATGTCCATACAACCACGTCTCAATGTCTATGTCTGGGAGAACACGCTAGTTTCTCCCTCTGTGGAGTCTCCACCACTTTTCTTTCTTCTTGTTTCCCAGCTCCTCGTCCTGGTGCTCCTTCCCTCTGTCTCCTCCTCGTTCATTCTCCTCTTCATCTTTCTCCAGCTGCCGTGTGCAGCACATGAAGCTCCAAATTGCCCAACGCCAGAAACTGTTCTTTCTCTCTCCCTTAGAAGATGGGATGTGCTTAATCTCTTTCTTCTCTTCCTGAACACTCTCTGCCCTCCAAGGTTGCTCACATCTTCCTTCCTCATTCACCACTTCCTGCTTTGTATCGTCTTCAATCGTGTCGACCTCCTTCAGCTCTACCTCATTTGCCTCTAACTCAATAGCTCCTACTTCTTTTGCGTCTACCTCTATTGCCTCTACATCATTCGCCTCTACCAAAATCGCCTCACTCTCCTCCACCTCAATATCCCCTACCTTCACTTCTACCTCAATCACCTCTACGTCATTCGCCTCTAACTCATTCGGCTCTACCTCCATAACCACCTCCTGCTTGGCCTCTCCCTCAATCTCCTCTACCTCTTTTGCCACTTCCTGGATGGCATCTACTTCATATGCCTCAACCTCATTTGCCCCTTCCTGCTTTATTTCCTCCACCACGTTCTCAACTTTTGTTGCCATTTCCTGTTTGGCCTTTAGCTCATTCTTGTCTACCTCATTGATCAAGACCTGCATGGCCTTTTCTTCGATCGTATCGACCTGAATTGCCTCGACCTGTTTCACCAATTCCTGCTTTGTATGTCTCGCAATCCCTTCTACGACATTGGCCACAACCTCTTTCACCACTTCCTGCTTGGCCACTGCATCTACCTCAATCACCGTTACCTCTACCTCACTCGCCACTTCCTTCTTGGGCTCTACATCATTCCCCTCTCCCTCAATCTCGTTTTCCTTCATCTCTTCTACTTCGCGAAATTTCATCTCAGTCCTTCGTAGCTTCCTATTCCTACGTTTCCTCTGAACACCATCCTCTCCTTCTTTCTTTGTCTCCACAACATCATCAACTTTCTTAGCCACTTCCTGTTTGGCTATTCCCTCATTCCCATCTACCTCACTTGCCTCTACCTCTTTCCCTAAGTCCTCCTTGGCATCTCTCTCAATCCCTTCTACGACATTGGCCACTACCTCTTTCACAAATTCCTGTGTGGCCACTGCATCTACCTCAATCACCGCTACCTCTACCTCATTTGCCTCTACCTCACTCGCCACTTCCTTCTTGAGCTCTACATCATTCCGCTCTCTCTCAATCACGTTTACCTTCATCTCTCCTACTTCCCAAACTTTCATCTCAATCCTTCGTAGCTTCCTATTCCTATGTTTCCTCTGAACACAATCCTCTCCCTCTTTCTTTGTTTCCAAAACATTCTCAACTTTCTCCGCCACTTCCTGTTTGGCCATTCCCTCATTCCCATCGACCTCATTTGGCTCTACCTCTTCTGCTAATACCTGTTTTGCATCTCTCTCAATCCCCTCTATGACATTGGCCGCTATATCTTTCACCACTTCCTGCTTGGCCACTGCTTCTACCTCAATCACCGCTACCTCTGCCTCATTCGCTAATTCCCGCTTGCCATCTCCTTCTAACACCTCTACCTTATTCAACTCTACCTCATTCATCACATCCTCCAAAGCCACTGCCTCAATCATCTCTACCTCAATCGTCCCAACCTCCACCACTTCCTGCATGGGCTCTCCCTCACTCCCCTCTCTCTCAGCCACCTCTTCTTTCAATGTCTCCAGAACTTTCTTCTTGTTCTTGTGTTTCTTCCTATTCCTACGTTTCCTCTGAACACCATCCTCTCCCTCTATCTTTGTCTCCACAACATTATCAACTTTCTTAGCCACTTCCTGTTTGGCTATTCCCTCATTCCCATTTACCTCACTTGCCTCTACCTCTTTCCCTAAGTTCTCCTTGGCATCTCTCTCAATCCTTTCTACGACATTGGCCACTACCTCTTTCACAAATTCCTGTGTGGCCACTGCATCTACCTCAATCACCGCTACCTCTACCTCACTCGCCACTTCCTTCTTGGGCTCTCCATCATTCCCCTCTCCCTCAATCTCGTTTTCCTTCATCTCTTCTACTTCCCGCACTTTCAGATCAGTCCTTCGTAGCTTCCTATTCCTACGTTTCCTCTGAAGACCATCCTCTCCCTCTTTCTTTGTCTCCACAACATTATCAACTTTCTTAGCCACTTCCTGTTTGGCCATTCCCTCATTCCGATCGACCTCATTTGGCTCTACCTCTTCTGCTAATACCTGTTTTGCATCTCTCTCAATCCCCTCTATGACATTGGCTGATATATCTTTCACCACTTCCTGCTTGGCCACTGCTTCTACCTCAATCACCGCTACCTCTGCCTCATTCGCTAATTCCCGCTTGCCATCTCCTTCTAACACCTCTACCTTATTCAACTCTACCTCATTCATCACATCCTCCAAAGCCACTGCCTCAATCATCTCTACCTCAATCGTCCCAACCTCCACCACTTCCTGCATGGGCTCTCCCTCACTCCCCTCTCTCTCAGCCACCTCTTCTTTCACTGTCTCCAGAACTTTCTTCTTGTTCTTGTGTTTATTCCTATTCCTACGTTTCCTCTGAACACCACCCTCTCCCTCTTTCTTTGTCTCCACAACATTATCAACTTTCTTAGCCACTTCCTGTTTGGCTATTCCCTTATTCCCATTTACCTCACTTGACTCTACCTCTTTCCCTAAGTTCTCCTTGGCATCTCTCTCAATCACTTCTACGACATTGGCCACTACCTCTTTCACAAATTCCTGTGTAGCCACTGCATCTACCTCAATCACCGCTACCTCTACCTCACTCGCCACTTCCTTCTTGGGCTCTCCATCATTCCCCTCTCCCTCAATCTCGTTTTCCTTCATCTCTTCTACTTCCCGCACTTTCGTCTCAGTCCTTCGTAGCTTCCTATTCCTACGTTTCCTCTGAATACCATCCTCTCCCTCTTTCTTTGTCTCCACAACATTATCAACTTTTTTAGCCACTTCCTGTTTGGCTATTCCCTCATTCCCATCTACCTCATTTGCTTCTACCTCTTTCCCTAAGTCCTCCTTGGCATCTCTCTCAATCCCTTCTATGACATTGGCCACTACCTCTTTCACAAATTCCTGTGTGGCTACTGCATCTACCTCAATCACCGCTACCTCTACCTCATTTGCCTCTACCTCACTCGCCACTTCCTTCTTGAGCTCTACATCATTCCGCTCTCTCTCAATCTCGTTTACCTTCATCTCTCCTACTTCCCGAACTTTCATCTCAATCCTTCGTAGCTTCCTATTCCTATGTTTCCTCTGAACACAATCCTCTCCCTCTTTCTTTGTTTCCAAAACATTCTCAACTTTCTCCGCCACTTCCTGTTTGGCCATTCCCTCATTCCCATCGACCTCATTTGGCTCTACCTCTTCTGCTAATACCTGTTTTGCATCTCTGTCAATCCCCTCTATGACATTGGCCGCTATATCTTTCACCACTTCCTGTTTGGCCACTGCTTCTACCTCAATCACCGCTACCTCTGCTTCATTCGCTAATTCCTGCTTGCCATCTCCTTCTAACACCTCTACCTTATTCAACTCTACCTCATTCATCACATCCTCCAAAGCCACTGCCTCAATCATCTCTACCTCAATCGTCCCAACCTCCACCACTTCCTGCATGGGCTCTCCCTCACTCCCCTCTCTCTCAGCCACCTCTTCTTTCAATGTCTCCAGAACTTTCTTCTTGTTCTTGTGTTTCTTCCTATTCCTACGTTTCCTCTGAACACCATCCTCTCCCTCTATCTTTGTCTCCACAACATTATCAACTTTCTTAGCCACTTCCTGTTTGGCTATTCCCTCATTCCCATTTACCTCACTTGCCTCTACCTCTTTCCCTAAGTTCTCCTTGGCATCTCTCTCAATCCTTTCTACGACATTGGCCACTACCTCTTTCACAAATTCCTGTGTGGCCACTGCATCTACCTCAATCACCGCTACCTCTACCTCACTCGCCACTTCCTTCTTGGGCTCTCCATCATTCCCCTCTCCCTCAATCTCGTTTTCCTTCATCTCTTCTACTTCCCGCACTTTCAGATCAGTCCTTCGTAGCTTCCTATTCCTACGTTTCCTCTGAAGACCATCCTCTCCCTCTTTCTTTGTCTCCACAACATTATCAACTTTCTTAGCCACTTCCTGTTTGGCCATTCCCTCATTCCGATCGACCTCATTTGGCTCTACCTCTTCTGCTAATACCTGTTTTGCATCTCTCTCAATCCCCTCTATGACATTGGCTGATATATCTTTCACCACTTCCTGCTTGGCCACTGCTTCTACCTCAATCACCGCTACCTCTGCCTCATTCGCTAATTCCCGCTTGCCATCTCCTTCTAACACCTCTACCTTATTCAACTCTACCTCATTCATCACATCCTCCAAAGCCACTGCCTCAATCATCTCTACCTCAATCGTCCCAACCTCCACCACTTCCTGCATGGGCTCTCCCTCACTCCCCTCTCTCTCAGCCACCTCTTCTTTCACTGTCTCCAGAACTTTCTTCTTGTTCTTGTGTTTATTCCTATTCCTACGTTTCCTCTGAACACCATCCTCTCCCTCTTTCTTTGTCTCCACAACATTATCAACTTTCTTAGCCACTTCCTGTGTGGCTATTCCCTTATTCCCATTTACCTCACTTGACTCTACCTCTTTCCCTAAGTTCTCCTTGGCATCTCTCTCAATCACTTCTACGACATTGGCCACTACCTCTTTCACAAATTCCTGTGTAGCCACTGCATCTACCTCAATCACCGCTACCTCTACCTCACTCGCCACTTCCTTCTTGGGCTCTCCATCATTCACCTCTCCGTCAATCTCGTTTTCCTTCATCTCTTCTACTTCCCGCACTTTCGTCTCAGTCCTTCGTAGCTTCCTATTCCTACGTTTCCTCTGAACACCATCCTCTCCCTCTTTCTTTGTCTCCACAACATTATCAACTTTCTTAGCCACTTCCTGTTTGGCTATTCCCTCATTCCCATCTACCTCATTTCCTTCTACCTCTTTCCCTAAGTCCTCCTTGGCATCTCTCTCAATCCCTTCTATGACATTGGCCACTACCTCTTTCACAAATTCCTGTGTGGCTACTGCATCTACCTCAATCACCGCTACCTCTACCTCATTCGCCTCTACCTCACTCGCCACTTCCTTCTTGAGCTCTACATCATTCCGCTCTCTCTCAATCTCGTTTACCTTCATCTCTCCTACTTCCCGAACTTTCATCTCAATCCTTCGTAGCTTCCTATTCCTATGTTTCCTCTGAACACAATCCTCTCCCTCTTTCTTTGTTTCCAAAACATTCTCAACTTTCTCCGCCACTTCCTGTTTGGCCATTCCCTCATTCCCATCGACCTCATTTGGCTCTACCTCTTCTGCTAATACCTGTTTTGCATCTCTCTCAATCCCCTCTATGACATTGGCCGCTATATCTTTCACCACTTCCTGCTTGGCCACTGCTTCTACCTCATTCACCGCTACCTCTGCCTCATTCGCTAATTCCCGCTTGCCATCTCCTTCTAACACCTCTACCTTATTCAACTCTACCTCATTCATCACATCCTCCAAAGCCACTGCCTCAATCATCTCTACCTCAATCGTCCCAACCTCCACCACTTCCTGCATGGGCTCTCCCTCACTCCCCTCTCTCTCAGCCACCTCTTCTTTCACTGTCTCCAGAACTTTCTTCTTGTTCTTGTGTTTCTTCCTATTCCTACGCTTCCTCTGAACACCATCCTCTCCCTCTTTCTTTGTCTCCACAACATTATCAACTTTCTTAGCCACTTCCTGTTTGGCTATTCCCTCATTCCCATTTACCTCACTTTCCTCTACCTCTTTCCCTAAGTTCTCCTTGGCATCTCTCTCAATCCTTTCTACAACATTGGCCACTACCTCTTTCACAAATTCCTGTGTGGCCACTGCATCTACCTCAATCACCACTACCTCTACCTCACTCGCCACTTCCTTCTTGGGCTCTCCATCATTCCCCTCTCCCTCAATCTCGTTTTCCTTCATCTCTTCTACTTCCCGCACTTTCATATCAGTCCTTCGTAGCTTCCTATTCCTACGTTTCCTCTGAAGACCATCCTCTCCCTCTTTCTTTGTCTCCACAACATTATCAACTTTCTTAGCCACTTCCTGTTTGGCCATTCCCTCATTCCGATCGACCGCATTTGGCTCTACCTCTTCTGCTAATACCTGTTTTGCATCTCTCTCAATCCCCTCTATGACATTGGCCGCTATATATTTCACCACTTCCTGCTTGGCCACTGCTTCTACCTCAATCACCGCTAACTCTGCCTCCTTCGCTAATTCCCGCTTGCCATCTCCTTCTAACACCTCTACCTTATTCAACTCTACCTCATTCATCACATCCTCCAAAGCCACTGCCTCAATCATCTCTACCTCAATCGTCCCAACCTCCACCACTTCCTGCATGGGCTCTCCCTCACTCCCCTCTCTCTCAGCCACCTCTTCTTTCACTGTCTCCTCCAGAACTTTCTTCTTGTTCTTATGTTTCTTCCTACTCCCACGTTTTTTCTTCATACCATTTCTCTCCCCCACTTTCTCCATCTCTTCGATCTCGTTCTCAACCTTGTTGCTATTCTGCATTGTCTGCTTCACATCCTCATTATTGGTGCTGAATTCTGCCTGCTGCTGCTCTTCTGCCTTTTGCTGCTGCTGCTGCTGGTGGTGGATGATGAAGCTCTTCAGCTCGGTGCTGTTCTGGAATTGCAGCAGCTCCCGCTGATATTTGGCCTGCTGCTGTGCACAATGATCCAGCAGGATCATCTCAAGCTCCAGAATCTGGCGCTTAGCTTCTAGTCTTGTGTCAACGAGGAACCTCTTTCGCTGCCCCTTCGAGCGACGGTCTGGGGAGTCACATGGGGAGGAGAGAGCAGCACCACAATTGATTCGTTAATGGGTATTTGAGTATTTCCTGTATGATAATAGGTTTTTCCCGTTTTTACTGGCAACAAAACAGGTGTTAAGATGTTAAAACACCAAACTGAAACCTTTTACAAGGAATCATGTCTGCATTAACCATGATGCTTGTGGTCAGAATGCAAACAAAAAACATACTCTGATAATATATGCATTGTCCTTGAAACTGATTGGTCCACACCAGGGACAGCTTTCTTTTGAGCCTCGTCTCAAACGGTGTTAGACTAGAGGACGCCAAAAGGCGTATTTCCTGTATGTTATTTTGGTAAAGAAACTTGGCACCATTGACAGGAATCTAACTTAACTTGAGACCGATGTAACAATGATAACACTGTAGGGAGGTCTGGAGGTTGACTCATGTGCCGGAGACACCTCCTCCTCCAAATAACTTCATTAGGATTATGGGCTGGTTGGGGAGGCCATATTAAGTTTGCGAGGTCTGGAAACTCCAGGCCAAACATAGAAAAACTTCCGTTATCTCAGAAAAAGTAAGATGGATTTATGGGCAAGCTGTGGAGGTCTGGCTAAATTTAAAAGATGTCCATTGTTTCACAAGAGAGAACATGAATTGGATAAGAAATACACTATTAATTCTTATACACTGGTCCATTCATACAATTAGTATATTAGTGGGCTACGTTAGAAAAGATAAAGGGAGGAGAAGAGGAGGGTGCCCAAAGGGGCCAGAGAGCCAGGGGCAACCCTAATGTTTATGTTGGTTGGATAGCATGTGCTCCCGTGCATGTGAGGTTGCTCTCAACAGAAGTCATTCCTTGCACGAGAATGGCTGAAACGCTGAGTAACCACTCAGAGGTATAGTGGTTAAGCAGTGGAGACGGTATAGTGGTAAAACAGTGGAGATTTTAAAAGCAAAGTTTAAGATTTGCATTTGTCACTTTATATTGAGCCGATACATATGGCAAGTGAAATTAAGAAGACTTAAAGTGAGTTTTACAGAAAGAGAGGATACATGTGTGTCTCTTGGAGAAGGAAAGGCATTGCTCAAAACTGTGCTGCAAGGTCACGTGCCATGAACCACATGAGTTTAGAAAAAACGTGACTGTAAACCAACAAGCCTGTGAATAATTATCATGGTGAAGACACCTCTATACGTTGGATACTGAAGGAAATCCATCGTGCTACACATCGTCAAAGCCCGACAACACCTGACATTCGAGAAAGAAGTACAATTGCATCGTTCTACACATCGTCAATACCCCACCACATCTGGAAAGTCACCAGCTGCATCAAGCACCTGACTGTTGTATTGTTCGAAAGACACTGTGTGTAACGACTTTACATCTGCCGGCACTGCGGGTTTCTAAACGCCTGCCATGTCACCTTCTCAACACTAGCGTCTGAGACCGTCTGATACAGACTGAAAGCTTATTTCCTTTGTTGCACTGTTTGTCTTTTCATGAATGTCATATTGTGCACTGGGTTATGCCTTATTAACCTAAATTCTGAATTTAGCTATTCATGTATTTCTATTACAGTATCACATATTCTTTGGACCAAGTGTCAATTGCCTATTTGATGACTGGTACTCTGATTCTTTTTTTTACAAATCAGGGACTTGTTTTAATTAAAATGTGTCTGTGTGTGTGGTTGAACGGTGTAACAAATCCATGCGTTACATGTGTAGTGTTGCAGCGCCGACCTGGTCAAGGCCTATGATACAATCAGTAGGCCAGGGCTCTGGATTGTTACTCGTATTTCCGGAGTCCCTAACCCTCTGCTCACAATCATTAAGGACCTTCACGATGGTGGGCAGGCCCGGATAAAGTTGCGTGCCCAGGAGTCAGAGCAATTTCCTGTTTACAGTGGGGTGCGACAGGGATCTACTCTGGCTGACACATTATTTAGCATCATCTTCGACCACATAGTTCGAGAAGTTTTTTTTTATGGCTGTACCGGTGGATTTTTTAATATTTGCTACAGATACAATGGGAGGCTGATTGATGCCTGGGTGAGGTCAAGGGATGGCTCCCTACTGGTCAACCATGTTATGTACACTGATCATTTGGAAGTTGATGCTCACACTGAAAAATAGTTGGAGGTTCTGCTGCTAAGCCTGGAGCGTGTGACAAAGAGGTGGTGCCTTACCATCAGCCCCACCAAAACTAAGCACCCGCCTGAGTATTTTGTGTAATTTAATACTCCGCCCCCTCAACTACTCTTGAGTGATGGGGTAATTGTAGAGAGAAGTTTACGTACCTGGATAGTGTGCTTATGCAAAAATTCTGGTTTGGCAGCAGAGGTCTCACTCCGAATCGGTCAAGTGGCATATTTTCATCAGCTTCGTAACACTTTGGGGTATCTACCTGGTCTGTCACTCGACACAAAACGCTGGGTCTTCTTGGCCAATGATAGAATAAATGAAAAATCTGAACCAGCTTTACACTTTCAGACTGGCCTGCCTACGATCCACCCTGGGTTTAACTAGGCTGGAATGTGTGAACAGCTCACAGTGAGCTCCACTGGTGGGCAGGGCTGCATTGCCTGGGTCATGTAGCCTGCTTGCTCAGCCACCGCATCCCCAAGCAGCCTCTGTTTTTCCAGATAGAGGGGGCTAAATGGGCGTGGCACGGCCTGGAGAAGAGATGGACTGATGCAGTACAGGAGGATACGGAACTAAGTGGACTTGCCAAAGACTGGTACCACTGGTGTCAAGATCTGCCTCTATGGAGGAAGCTCGTGAAGGATGCTTATGGGAAGTTGGTGGCAGTTGCCCTCAAGCAAAAAAGGAGGGTGAGAGGAGCGACGCTCACAACAACAGACGGTGCACTGGATGACTAAAACGCAGCAAGTTGGCACAGTAGGATGCAAAGGTGGTGCGTCTGCCAGTCATCTCAGTCAGTCAACCCATCGCACTGGGGTCTGTCTCCTGATCTCCTGTCGGCAAGCCTTCGACACTTCAAGTGGCCTCGGAGTGCACCAGGCCTGGCACAAGCGCCATGGTGACGTCTCCGTCACTTAGTGGCGAATGAGGGCTGTTGTTGTTATCTGAGTCGGTTAGGGGCCTCCCCTAGGTCCACTCAGCCTCAAATAAGTATCTGATACGGTGTGTAAACATCGCCACTTGGGAGACAAAGACGGACAAGTGTGCTGCTGGCAACCCACCCCTCGTGTGCGGTGCCGGCCGTCATAGGTGCTCACTAACAGCACTTGCTCCTACAGTGTTTCAAGGCTATACACAATATTTCTGTCTTTGTTTGTGTCTATGTGCAGTGTCTGTATGAGTGGTTGGGAGCAGTTGTGTCTGTGGGGATCGACCTGAGTTCGATTCCCATTCACAACCATCAGTGACTAATAAATAAAACCGGTCGTGTGCGTCCCCTACATCTACTCAAACTTAAAATAGTACCTCGTGCAACGTATAAACATCAAATGTGGGGAGACAAAGGCATCCGGATGCGGTGCTGACCACCCACCCCATCATAGGTGCTAACTCGCTAACAGCACTTGACTCAATAGTCTGTTAAGGCTATACGGGGATCTGTCTTTGTATACAGGTGCATGTGGCTGTGTGTATGTCTGTGTGTGGAATTACAGTACTCACTTCCCGTCGGCTTGCTCATCTCTCCACCCTGCAACAAAATCACAGCAGCGCACGTGAGACTCTAATCATATCACAGCTTACAACCACCACCACCATCATCATTACCGTCCTCATCATTAAACATTTCGAACAGACACACATTCACATATAGATGTTCTCTCAGATTAATGTTATCCTGATACAGCGCGCGTGTGGATGTACTCACGGAAGACATCGCCTTGAAGGCAGAACGAGAAGTCACGGATGGTCACGTTTTGTCAATAGATTTCGTTAACTGTGTTAATGAAGTGTTCAACCTCACGGATGTTTGTCAATGAGGTTTACCAAGTAATTTAACCGCGTTATCGATGTTCACTGACGACGTTGTCGAAGTGTGCTCCCGAATGCGATCTTTAAGCACACAGAGCGCGCGTCCACCTCCGTCTGTAACGATCGACCGTTGCTAGGGAAGTGACGTCACTTGTTAAGGTAACGAACCCCGGAAACCACGTGGTCCACTGTATCCTCCAGGCCTGATTAGTTACACGACTGTCAAATTTTTACTTTAAACTTTCGTAACTTGCAGGAATTCATATTTTTGGTTCTTTCGGTAAAGTCACGTAGATAGAAAATAACATTTTAAGTGAAGGCAAAAAACCCACGAGGTTTCGGTGGCAACACAAGCGGTCTTCATCACGTGTTGCGATCGAAACGTCGTGGGTTTTTTTCTTTTATTTTAATTTATTTTTATTGTTATTATTTTCTATCTACGTGACTTTACCTGAAAGAACTAAGACTATAGCAAGGATTGTACCCTGGTCGCCACGGATGAAGAGGCCGAGCGGGCTCGGTTCGACTGTTGCCAGGTACCTCCACCACTCAGCTCGCAGCACACACACACACAGTGTCCACTATGTAAAAATCAGGCTAAACTAAACCTTTCTAGAAGTTACTAAAATAATGCTATAAAAACAATGCAACAGTGATCATAAGAAATGTGATTGAAAGTTAACAATAGCGACATATATAACATATATTACTAAACCTAGCATCCTTCGCTAGCTGTTTGAGTCAATCCATAATAGCAGGAGTAACAATTATGTATGTTGATTAACTGCGAATAACCCAATCAATAACAGATATCCATTGTAATTTACATCAATACATTACCCCCCCCCGTCTTCGTATCGGATCTGCTTACAAGCGACGACGTCACATTTATCCCCCGTCTACGTCTATTAAAGACCGAAACAGGGGAAGGATTTCACCACAACTCTGGCTGTCACCTGACGAGGCGGGTTGTTGTTGTAGTTACAGGCGAAACGTCACGGTACTTGAATTGTAAATGTTGTGGGTTTACTCTCCAACACACCGATGTGCTGAATTAGTCACTAATTGGCATGTTTTGTTTACGTGACAAACTTGACTAAGATTTACGCGAACTAACCCAAACAAACAAAAACACCCTCTAATAAGTAAATATTTGTATTAATTCCACGAATGGACCTTGGCCTGGGACTGTGGGGATTGAGAAGTTATGGATGCAGCTTCTGTTTGTGCTGCCATCAGAATGACCAACAAATAAATAAATAATACACACGGATTGGTAACTACAGTACTAGACCCCCAGTGCTTTTATATTTAAAAGTGTATGTGCTTTGTGGTTGCTTTATTGCGCGTGTGTACATACTGTGTAACACTTGTTTGAACGCAGGTGATGGGGTTGTCCATGTTGGGTGTCATTACAGCCAAAAACAAGCAGCAGTACGAAGACCAGGACGCCGTGGCCGACCATGAGGACGGAAATTGGCCTCGCCCGGTCACAACGTACGACAGCAGTACAGGTTTCCCTCCACACATGCACACACCTACGAGTTTCCCACTACAGAGACGAAGATCCCCCATATAGCCTTAACAGACTGTTGTGGCAAGTGCTGTTCGCAAGCACCAATGAAGGTCGGCATGGTATACCAGGGGGTAGGCAGCCAACACCACACCCGGCCGCCTTTGTCTCCCAAGTTGTGACGTATTACACACACCGCTCCAGGTATTCATTTGAGGTTGAATCGACCCAGGACCAGTTCAGATAAATTATCGTTATTGGTGTTGGCCATGAGCGGGACTCCAACTCGGATGTTTGCGGGGTTCGGAGCGTAGCGTACTATCCACTGTGCCACTGCTACCCTCACATAACGCACACAGAAACAACACACACACACAGGGACCCACACGCACGGACACACAGGGGCCTGCTCAACATTGAAATGTGCAGCCCTTGTGTGGCGGCCTGCGTTGAATTTGGGCATTCATCTCGTCACCCATACAAAAGGTCTCGACACAATCAATGGCAGTCCCCCTTGCCCTGCCTGGCACGCACATCGGGCCAGTCACCCCACGCACAGCGCACACAACGTGCGCGTCGCGTATGCCAAATCAAGAGTCGTCCCCGAGTGTCCGGCAAATTGGACCGACTATCCCGGGCCCCGCGCTTCGGGGGAGGCCCCACGTGTAGACATCAGTGTCACATGTAATGCTTCCGGTTTAGTTTGAAGGCATCGGGGGGGGCCCCACGCACCCCCTATGGACGGCCCTGGTCAAAGCACACGGCAGCGCGGAGCACGCGCGTCACGCGCACGGGCCACGTGCGTCACGGGTACGTGACATCTACAAGGCAAGCACCTGCATCGCGTGGTCATCACTTGTAAGGCATGCCCTTTGTGCATGGGACGTGCGTAGTGTGTGCAACACGTGGCACATGTATGTCACACATGCGCATCGCAATGTGATGTCATGTGTACGTGGACATTTGAATTGCATGTAGCTGTCTGGTGGGCAGGACGGATCTACGCGTGGGCAAGTAAGGGGGTGGCTGAGTAAGACTGATACGGAGACACGTCAAGCCACACACTCACCACACACTCACCGGCACACTCACACACACCACATTCACCGCACACTCACTTACCGGCACACTCGCACACTGGCACTCACTGCACACTTACACACCGCACACTCACCACGCACTCACTTACCGGCACACTGACTGCACATTCACACACACTCACCGCACACTCACTTACCAACACTCTGACTGCACATTCACACACACCGCACTCACACCGCATTCACACACACTCACACCGCACTCATTCACTCACACACACTCACACAAATTTACACACACTCACCGCACACTCGCACACAATCACACTCACCGGTACACTCGTGTGCAAGCACACTAGTGAGCTTCCACGAAATGTGCTGCACATTAGTGAGGCCACACACCAGCAGGTTTACACATCAGTGAGCTTACACACTAGTGTGCACACACACAGTCGTAAGCTTACAGATTAGATAGCATACATACCAGCTCACCGGTGAGGTGAGCTACACACTGGTGAGTTAACACACCCACCTGTTTACGTGCGCAAAGCTCTTAACCCTAAACCTAACATATCCCAAATGTCATGGCTAAAGTTATTTTACACACGCACGTGCATACACACGCACGTGCATACATGCATGCGCATATGAAGGCACTCATGCACACATACGTGCACACAAACACATGTGCACGCACATGTTTAAACATATACAATTCCATGGCGTTGGACTTGAGACTCCCAGAAGTGGAATCAGGACTCCTGAGTGTGCGATATAGCTCAGTGGGCCTTACTTGGTAAAATTGAAATAATTAATTTAGTTTCAGGATGTAGGGTTCTGAAGATATTTCATCTTTCAGTCCTTTCTGACCGTTTGAGTGTGGGTGAGTGAGTGACAACTACTTATGCATTTTGTTATTACAAATACAAGCATTTCCAGCTATTGACATGAAATGTATTAACTCTGGAAGATGATGGTGATATAGGTGGTGGGTAGCGGTAGTGTAGCGTTTAGCACGCTGCGCTACGAACCCGGCGACCCGAGTTAAATTCTCGCTCATGCCCAACGCAGGTAACGACTCTCTGAACCGGTCATGGGCCTCCCCTAGGTCGACTCAGCCTCAAATGAGTACTTGGTGTGGTGTAAACATCACTACTGGGGAGACAAAGGCGGCTGGGCGTGGTGTTGGCCACCCACCCCTCGTGTGCCATGCTGGCCTTCACAGGTACTCGCTAACAGCACTTGCACCAACAGTCTATTCGGGCTATACGTGGAGTCTTTGCTTTGTGGTGATGATACAGATGGTGATTGATTATGCAGATGGTTAGGATGATGATAATGATACATTTGGTGATGATGGTGGTGATGATGGTAATATTAAGACACACTAATATAAAATGTAATCATTAAAGCACAATATATAACATTTGTAATTTCTGTTGAAATCATGTGCTTATAATGGTCACGTGTATTTGTACGTGGTTGTGCATGAATGCACGTGTTTTTTATTTTCTGTATTAGGTGCTTGACGACAGCACTTGGCCCAACAGTCTATATTGGTTGTACAGGAAATCTTTGTGTTTTGATTTACGAATGTTCCATTCACGAAATTTAGTGAAAACGAAATTGACAAATTAAGGATACTTTTCGACTTACGAAATAGAATTTCAGCGGAAACAATATATCACATGGCACGCGCCATGAGATCATCAAGCAAGAAGCTGTCATCCATCCACGACAGTGTCACGGTATCCCCATAGTGCAAAAGTAACGCCTCGTCACCTCTCCAGTCACTCCAACATGCAGATCTTTTGGTGAGTTCCTTGAAGATGTTAATTATTTTTGTTTTAAATTGATTATTATTCAACCTTTTGTAATATTTGTTCCTTATTATTTTTTGCATTGTGAAATATTGGTGTTTATTTTGGGTTTATAGTAGAAATGACTGTCTGAAACACATCGCAAGTTTTTCGTATTCAATTAAGGGGAAAAGCCATTCCGATTTACGATATTTTGTTTTACGTGCGTTTTTCGAAGAAGGCATCCCTTTCGTAAGTAGAGGCATACATGTACAGGAATCCATTGCCAACCGCTAATTTACCAACCACGAGATTTTAGTAAACACGGATTGACTACTGGACACCTGTTTACTAACCACGAGCATCTCGCTTTGAGTATTCGCGAGTCGCGCCGAGTCGTGAAATCAAAACAACACGATGTACCTTATGGGGGGGGGGGTTCTTGTATTTGTTCTTGTATTTGTACGAGCTGTTGTTTGTTTATGTTACCGATCTTTACGGGCAGCATTAGTGCAGCGGGTTAGCGAGCTGCACTATGAAGCCATAAATCCTGGTTTAATTCCTGCTCGTGGCCAACACCAGTGGCAATTAGGGCTTATTAACAAATGAAAACGGTGTGTATATTTTAACTCACCTGTAATGGGAATAATGTTACGCTCAGTGGGAGCAGTGATGCTGCGCTTTGGTCTGAAGGATAGCTGGCAGGTCAGGAGTAAGTTTGGTGGTTGAGATGCGAAGGACGTCACGGAGATGGCTGTCGGTCGTTCTGGTTCTCAGCCTGCTTTTGTTCAGCGTTAACAGAGATAATGTCTGCTCACATATGTATGTTGTTATTATTCTGTCTCTCACTGTTCAAATAGACCTACCATTAAAATTATAGACTGATCATTTCTTTGTCAGTGGGCAAACGTACAAAATCAGCAGGGGATCGAATACTTTTTTCCCTCATTGTATGTGAGGAGTCTGTGGGTCGCAACAGCACGTACGGCTGGAAGTAGGACATTCCAGACTAAGAGGGTTCATAATGGCCGTGTCAACGAGACTGAACCAGCCAGCACAACTCACTGCCAATAACACATCACATAATTCACCCTTAGGCAATTGTTCAATCAATTAATTTAATCACTACAATTAAAACCAAAGAATCTCCCAGAACAAACACTTCGCACTCTCCTCCGTCAGCCACCTGCATCGACAATAGAAACGCATCAGTCCAGCAGTGGATAAAACCTGGCGTCGGAGGTATGGGGGGGGCGGCGGCTTACACTTGCGGTGGACAGCAGGGGGGTGGCTGGATGCAGTAGCCATCGCAGATCAAGCGGTAGAACTTGTCATCGACTGCCATGCACCAGGGTAAGGGGCCTCTCCTACACCCACACACATCACACACCGAGCGGTACACACGTCACACCGAGGAGCACGCACGTCACACACCGAGCAGGTTGCACAGGTCTCCTTTATCAAGACAAACGTGGAGCAGATTACACCTACTACAATACGCCTGTCACAATGCCCCCCTCTCCCCCCCCCTCCAGTTTATGGGGGGGCACGGGCCTCACTCCCCCCTTCGCGTCAGCCCCTACTAATAAATGGTCCGGTTGCATTGTGAATGCACCACTCGAATGACGTGCAGTCCCGTGGCGCACTGTAACGGGCTCATGATTTACTCAATACAATTCAACGTAAAAAAATGAAAACGATCCCAAGACATTATTTAAAATAAAGTATGGCCATCGTGTGTCAGCATCACAGGCGAAAATTGGCATGTAAAAAAAAACTTCACTGCGAATCACTCAATTGGGATTGCTCGCAGCAAACAGCACTTGACCTGCTTGCAGGTTAGGTGCTGAATAACCGTGTGTCACACAGAGAACAGTTGCCACTGAGGGTGCCCTTTTAAAATGCTTGATGAGATGTGATTATCGCGTGTAAATGTGCACACTAAAATAACCAAAAAATTATAAGCGAACTATTATCGTTTCAGGTGGCAGGGTGGTGCACCGGTGATCTTTGACCCTCGCAACAAGAAGCGCCTTGGTTAATTAATTATCCAGTTTGCTCACATAGCTAGAAAACACACAATCACAATGTAACTGGGTATTGGCCAAGCATCCCAATGCTAAAGTTACCTGCAAATTACTTCATTGGGATGACACTCGGCAGCAGAGCCGGATGATGGCATTGCTGGGGCCCTATGCCATTGTCAAGTTTAAGAGGCCCCTTCTATGAATGCCTGTATATTTTTGTCAACAGAATGAAAATAACTGCTTTGGAGAGTCTTTTTTTCTCACCGATCTTTATTTATTAAGCAATTATGTTAAAACTCGAAACCTCGTATCCATTTCTTGTTTCGTATTTAGAGATCCCCCCCTCTCTTAATGCGAGGCCCTAAGCTGCAAGTGTGGCCGGTGTGAGCTCGCCTGTGATGAATCACACATATAATTGTGCACTCTAATTTTCTATGGGTGGCCAGAAGAATGGTGATCAGGGGATTGGATCCAGAGCCCCACGTACACAGTAGAGTACAAGGGAACGCCCACAATACAGATTTGAGCTGACCTGCGGATTGAGAAATTTAACTGTTTTGTGACGTGGAGGGTGTTTCTGAACGCTATTGTGACCGACCCGTCCCGACGGGAGGAGAGAGGACAGGGTGGACGGGCTGCATGAGCATACTCTCCGGCACTGCACAGCACAACATCGCCTCCCTACTGCAAAAATACTCGGCAGGACCCTCCTGAAAATGAAAGTCTTCGGAATCAGTGAGGCCTGTCCTTGGGAGGACAGGCGTAGTCTTGGTCGTCACAAGCGAACATTTGTTTCTCCACATTAATTTGTATCCCCGGGTTACCATCAGGGCTGGGCGCTGCAAGCTTAGCTTCTGAGATCTGATGAGATGGGTAGCCGTTTTTTAAAAGGTAATTTCGGCATCTGGAGCCCAAGCATGCAACAACTCTATGCAACTTCTTGGTTCTTTTGGTAAAGTTACGTAGAATAGAAATAAAATAATAAAAATAAAACATAATAAAAAATTAAATTCTCACGACGTTTCGGCCACAACACAAGTAGCCTTCTTCAGGTGAAGGAACAGAACTGTCGGGACGACAGCGCTTCAATAACTGCTGCTAAAATTCGCAGCGTCTTTTAAACTAGGTGGGAGAGGTAAAGCGCCTTGACAAAGGAGTTTACATATCAAACAGGATAATTTAGCATTGAAATAGCTGCGTTAAAGTGTTGGATCAGCAGGGTGTTAAAGTCAGAAATTAGCATGTAACTGGGAGGTTAGCATGATGTTAATGTGAGCGATTAGCATGCGACTGGTCACGGAAATAGCCATCTCAACAGAGGCATTTAGTATATGGACGCTAAAGGACTGCAACTACCCAACTATTATACAATTAACCGATGTGAAAAAAAACTAAGTATAAACTACATCAATATAATAAATGTACTCAATATGTTCTTCAATACGTTGAGCTATAAACATAAAGTAACTGTGTATACACTACACTATATAATGAATACCATATAGTAAACGAATTAATAAAACTAAAATATAAACTACATCAATGTTATTAATAAACTCTATATACTCTCCAATCAGCTGAGCTACTAACAATAAGTCATTATACATTACAATGCCATATGGCGAAAAAATGGGTGGCGGTTTTTTCCTTCTTTCCAACGTTAGCACCACGGAGAGCGACGAGCCTCGTTCAGACGGACGAGTCCATCCATGCTCGGAACAGAGGAGGGGGGAGAAACAGCCACGATGCGCTGCTCTGTCCTGTGTTGCGTTACAACCATGCCATAAACTAGACTACTATACATTGTAATGTTATACCTTCCAATCTAAACTACATTGTATAATATCGTATACACAGCCCAATGTAAGCTCGAACATTATGCAGTATATTTATATGTCTTCAACTAAACTTTTTCCTACATTACACGACTATACACCGTAATATACACTACCATAGACAAACCCACCCTTTAATTACACAATGCGTTACTTTACACTACCCTATACTTTAGACTGTAAAATGTTAGACTTGTAATATTACACTGTATTATTCTACCAACCCTACTGTATACCACACTGCTGTATATTCACAATACAATTACGATACTATATATTGCCTTATGAATTATGTTAAACATTACAATGTTATACTATTTATTATTATATAACATGCTATAAACCATACCATTGACCGTCGTGCGAAGAGGCAGTGCCAGCGAATGGACTGCAGTCTGAATGTCACCATAAAATACAATCAATTAAGAACTGAAATTGTGTATAACGTCTTTCCAATGAAATTTTGATTTAAAGCTTTCGTGACTGCAGTAATTCATAATCTTAGTTCTTTCGGTAAAGTCACGTTGAAGGGAAACAACAAAATAATAATATATATAAAACAATAAAAATTCTCACGACGTTTCGACCATAACACAAACCAATTCCTCGACCACATCAATTCCATACACCCAGCCATCAGATTCACCATGGAGGTCGAAAAAGATGGCAAGCTACCCTTTTTGGATGTCCTAATTAAAAGGAGACCTGATGGTTCAATGAGCCACTCTGTCGACAGGAAAGCTACGCATACGAATGCTTACTTAAAACCGGATTCCCACCACCATGCATGCCAGAAGAACTCCCTCATCAAGACTCTATACCATAGAGCCCAATGCATTTCCGACCAGGAACACATTGCCAGTGAACTTAAGCACGTACACCAAGCTCTCAAGGCTAATGGTTACTCCGACTACACAATCCGCAAAGCCATCACTCCAGCCATGAAGAAGGATCCTCTTGAGGAGCCTTTCAAAACCATCACCTTACCCTACATTGCGGGGGTCACAAAAAAGATCTCCAAAATCCTGAATAAACACAAGATCCAGGTCCGATTCAACACAGTACATAAAATCCGTGATCTGGTTCCGTCTGTAAAAGATGTGGTTCCAGACATACAGTACCCGGACGTCTACAAACTAAGTTGCCTCTGTGGTAGCAGTTACATTGGAGAAACCAAACGACATATCTGGGACCGCATCCGTGAACATAAAGCAGACTTGAAACACGGTAGGACGAGCACCTCAGCCGTGGCAGATCACTTTTATAATTCAGTGGGCTCACATGACATTGACTTCTCCAAGACGGACGTTCTCTGCAAGCCATCCGGCTACCATGAGAGATTCGTTCATGAGGCCATCCACATATACAAACACAGAAACAATTTCAACCGAGAAGATGGATTCTGGCTTAATAACCATTGGAAAGACGTTATAAACCATTTTGGTACTTTATTGATTGTATTTTATGGTGACTTTCAGATCGCAGTCCATTCGCTGCCACTGCCTCTTAATACCTTTCACACGACGGTCAATGGTATGGTTTATAGCAGGGGTGTCCAAACTTTTTTTCCCGAGGGCCACATACAGAAAAATATACGAAGGATTGGGCCACTCACTACACGTGAGGTATACTGCCTCACTTCTCATGCACTAATATTGTCAAAATCAATCAAATGCAGGTAAATTACGTTTGATTATTGAACATGTTTGAAGAAAAAAGCCTCCATCATAGCTCTTCATTAGTAGATTTTAATTAAATTTTTTACAAAAAGGTTGGCAGGTAATTCTCTCAGTGACAGCCTCAGATTGGTTCTTAGGGTGCTGATCCCCCTTCATTGTCCATATGAAGGGAGAGACAAGAAGACAAATAGGGGATGTGGATATTTCAAGCTTATTACACAAATAAATTATTGGGCTTGTTAACACATCAACTAACGTTTGTTAAAAAAATTCTCATCAACTTTAATTGACTGAATTTATGAAGTAATTGGGCTTATTAACAAATGAAAACGGAGTGTATATTTTAACTCACCTGTAATGGGAATAATGTTACGCTCAGTGGGAGCAGTGATGCTGCGCTTTGGTCTGAAGGATAGCTGGCAGGTCAGGAGTAAGTTTGGTGGTTGAGATGCGAAGGACGTCACGGAGATGGCTGTCGGTCGTTCTGGTTCTCAGCCTGCTTTTGTTCAGCGTTAACAGAGAGAATGTCTGCTCACATATGTATGTTGAGCCGAACAGACTCATCATTCGTTTTGCATGGCGTCTCGTCAGAGGAAACTTGGCCTTTTCCAAACTCCGGTAGAAGTCAGGTAGGGAGATAAGCTGATGCTGATTCTTCAGAGAATCATCACACTGAATTTCGATCAGTTCTAATTGCAGACTCTCCTCCACTTCTTTTGCATCCATTGAAAACGGAGCCGCAAACAGTGTGATTTCCTTCTCAATGACAGAAAAATCTTGGAAGCGCTGACTGAATTCTGTCATGAGAGATGTGATCACAGACACATATTCTCCCATTTTTGCAGAGAGCTTGGCATTTGGAAATGCGCATTGATTTCGGTCAGCGTGGGGAAGTGCGCTACATTGAAGTTGCGCAGTTGTGACTCGAAGAGACGGAGCTTCGCACGGAATGCTTTCATGTGCACATACAGCTGTGGTACCAGCTGCTCTTTGCCTTGTAGTCTCTTGTTCGGGGTGTTGAGATGATCAGTGAGATCAACTAAAAAAGCCAGGCCTGCCAACCATAAAGGGTCACTGATCTCATGGAGAGGTCTGTCCTTTTCTTTCAAAAACTTGTCGATATTTGATCTCAGGGAATAAAACCGCTGCAGCACGGAGCCGCGACTGAGCCAGCGCACTTGAGAATGGTAGAGTAGGTCCCCGTATTCAGCATCGACATCAGAGAGGAACACTTGCAATTCTCTGTGGTAAAGCCCTCGGGCCATCATTTTTTTTGACATTTTTCACAACTGTGTTCATCACATCGCCAAGCTGGATTATCTTGGCACAGAGGACTTCTTGGTAGATGATACAGTGCATTTTAACAGTCTCACCTCCGCTCTCCTGCACCTTGGCACTCACCATAGAAGCCATTCCTTTGCGCTCGCCTGTCATTGCTGGAGCCCCATCCGTTGAAATTCCACACAGCTTGTCCCATTTAAGTCCAGCCTGGTTAATTGAATCTGACACATCTTCAAAACATATCCTTCCCAGTTGTTGTCCCCTTTAGACTCCGAAGATCAAGCAGTTCCTCTGTAATGCAAAAATTCTCATCAACTCCCCGCAAAAAAATTAACAGCAGTGCAGTGTCCGTGGCATCTGTGCTCTCATCACATGCAATCGAGTAAAAATCGAAAGCACAAGCTTTATCTGACACTTGCTGTTTTAAGTTAGCCGACAAGTCTTCAATTCGCCGCACAACCTTATTTCTGGACATACTAACATCGTTAAAATCCTGCATTTTCTCCAGGCACATTCCCACGACTTTAGTGAGGCACTGTTTGATGAAGTCACCGTCTGAGAAAGGTTTCCCGTGTAGGGCAATGAGTTGAGCTACTTCATTGCTGGCTATTGTTGCATTTTCTTGAGCTTTGTTAGCACGGGAAAAAAACCCTGCTGCTGCGTTAGCAGGCTAGCTTGCCATTTGCTTTACCTTCTCTCTCCGCTCGGCGCCAGTGTAGGACGTGAAGGTCTGATGTTTCGTTTCATAATGCCGTCGTACATTGTACTCTTTCATCACGGCAACACTCTCATTACAAATCAAACAAACACACTTCCCCTTGGTTTCTATGAAAAAAAAATCATTTTTCCACCGAGTCTGAAATTTTCTGCACTCGCTTGCAATCTTGCGTCTCTTCGGTTCCGGCATTTCTGGTGACCCTGAGCAAATGTTTTCTTCGATTGCTTGCTTTGTGGAGACGCTGCCTTGTTCAAGACAATAGCGCCATCTAGTGTTTAAATTAAGAAATGCAATACAGTGGGCCATAGTCCATTATATTTTTAAACTTTGATACGGGCCAATTAAAAATGGATGGCGGGCCGCAGTTGGCCCGCGGGCCGTAGTTTGGACACCCCTGGTTTATAGCATGTTATATAATAATAAATAGTATAACATTGTAATGTTTAACATAATTCATAAGGCAATATATAGTATTGTAATTTTATAGTGAATATACAGCTGTGTGGTATACAGTAGGGTTGGTAGAATAATACATAGTGTAATATTACAAGTCTAATATTTTACAGTCTAAAGTATAGGGTAGTGTAAAGTAACGCATTGTATAATTCAAGGGTGGGTTTGTCTATGGTAGTGTATATTATGGTGTATAGTTGTGTAATGTAGGAAAAAGTTTAGTTGGAGACATATCAATATAATGCATAATGTTAGAGCTTACATTGGGCTGTGTATACGATATTATACAATGTAGTTTAGATTGGAAGGTATAACATTACAATGTATAGTAGTCTAGTTTATGGCATGGTTGTAACGCAACAGGACAGAGCAGCACATCGTGGCTGTTTCTCCCCCCTCCTCCGTTCCGAGCATGGATGGACTCGTCCGTCTGAACGAGGCTCGTCG
Source organism: Petromyzon marinus (assembly GCF_048934315.1). Classification (NCBI taxonomy): domain Eukaryota; kingdom Metazoa; phylum Chordata; class Hyperoartia; order Petromyzontiformes; family Petromyzontidae; genus Petromyzon; species Petromyzon marinus. The sequence continues at coordinate 2,855,593 of NW_027423677.1, read as the reverse complement.
CTCTCCGTGGTGCTAACGTTGGAAAGAAGGAAAAAACCGCCACCCATTTTTTTCGCCATATGGCATTGTAATGTATAACGACTTATTGTTAGTAGCTCAGCTGATGGAGAGTATATAGAGTTTATTGATAACATTGATGTAGTTTGTATTTTAGTTTTTTTATTAGTTTACTATATGGTATTCATTAGATAGTGTAGTGTATACCCAGTTACTTTATGTTTATAGCTCAATTTATTGAAGAATATATTGAGTACATTTATTATATTGATGAAGTTTCTACTTAGTTTTTTTTCACATCGGTTTATTGTATGATAGTTGGGTAGTTGCAGTCCTTTAGCGTCCATATACTAAATGCCTTTGTTGAGATGGAAAATTTGACTTTAACATAGCTATTTCCGTGACCAGTCACATGCTAATCCCTCACATTAACATCATGCTAATCTCCCAGTTACATGCTAATTTCTGACTTTAACACCCTGCTGATCCAACACTTTAACGCAGCTATTTCAATGCTAAATTATCCTGTTTGATATGTAAACTCCTTTGTCAAGGCGCTTTACCTCTCCCACCTAGTTTAAACGACACTGCGAATCTTAGCAGCAGTCATTGAAGTGCTGTCGTCCCGACAGTTCTGTTCCTTCACCTGATGAAGGCCACTTGTGTTGTGGCCGAAACGTCCTGAGAATATTATTGTGTTATTTTATTTTATCAATTTATTATTTTATTCTCATTCTACGTGACTTTACCGAAAGAACCAAAGAAGATTAACAAAGATAATTTCCACCAGCAGATGGTGCTAGAACGTGGTATGTCCAGAGTACAGTATTCTATCACAGCGTTAAATCCATCTGAGTCATTGATTGCGTAGCTTTCTGGTGGATCGTGAAACCCGCTGAGATCCACCAGAATGAATCGCGGTGCTTGGTGGATTAATACCGCTGCTCCGTTGGCATCTCGTGGCCATACCGCAGCCTGTATCTACTGTAAATTTAATCTTCATATTAAATAGAGGCTACAACAAATGTGAATATTGTTGTTGTTGTTGTCTCCCTGTACCGTTACAGATACTCGGATGTGATTGTGCACCGGCTGCTGGCCGTGTGCGTGGGCGCCGACCCCACGTACCCGGCGCTCACCGACAAGCAGAAGCAGCAGCAGCTCTGCAACAACCTCAACTACCGCCACAAGATGGCGCAGTACGCCCAACGCTCGTCTGTAGCTTTCCACACGCAGGTGGGAGGCGGAAGTGTGGGCCACGTGGAGCTTGCACGGCGTGTGCTTAGGCACCTGATAATGCGTCCATTCGTCTCTTGAAAACCATTTTTAAGGTCACGAAAGCAGGCATCGTATTGTGCGTGTAGTAAGAATCAATTGTTTTCTATTCGCACGCTTACGTGTGGTGGTGCCGTGGCTGTACTGGTTGGCTACACTTGACATTGCTTTTCAGCATTCTTCTGTGTTTGCTGAAAAACCTGGTTACTTGGCACATTTGCCCATGATGTGACAACTTTATTTGATTGGCTCTGTCAGGTGATGGAGGATTATAGTCAATACAATTGACATTGTACCTTCACGATTTAACTCAAAATAATCCCCATGACATTATGCCAATAGCACAACTGGAATAAATTAGCGGGGGGATGCAGGAAAATTACCTTAAATTTTGTTAAATAATTATGGGCTTGGTAAGTGATGCGCGTGTGTCTGCTCTTTGCCACGTAGCGGTGATTAACGGCTGTTGTTGTTGTGGTCTCAGTTGTTCTTCAAGACTAAGAGAGTGGTGAGCGAAGAGGGCTTCGTGCTGTTTGCGCGCAAAAATGCCGTGGTGGTGCTCATTCCCAAGTACGGCTTGGAGGGGACGGTTTTCTTTGACTCCAAAGATCTCAAGCTCAACGTTACCTTCGACGAGGAGGTAGGGCATGTGTTCACTTAACCGGGAGACATTGGCATTTCCTGAACGGCTGAATTCTGCATTTAAACCCAGGACTGGCTTAATGCACTGGGACCCAAGCCCCCTGACCATCTCCCTACGATTAGGTTTCTATCAGACACACAGACACTTGGTTTAAGGTGGAAGAACGCAGTGAGATACGAAGCTCCGTTTTTTTTGCCATTTGGCAGTGTGGACTATTACAGAGGAAGTTACACCGGTGGATACATTAGAGCCGGATGGCTCACAGGGCTATACCAAAATAAACTGAAACTGAATTAAATTATGTAAATGCGTTTCAAATATAAAACTGTCACAATTAAATTTGCTTTGGAAATAACTGCCATGACGGAGCCCGTATTGTCACGGAGAGGACATCACATTAAAAATACAGTAAAATCCTTCAGATCCGGAAGAATTATAGAGAAAATCTAATGCTTTCTGTAAACAATGAGAAACTCGAAGGGCAGAAAAGTACTTGTAGAATAAAAACAAATGAGGGAAATAGTAGTTGATGCAAAAAGTGATCTCTAGATGGCAAAAAGCACATTTGTCATCAGTGGATCCGGTCCTTTCCAGCATGCCTTGCATGCCGCATTACATTGTAACTCTGCGTGGATAATGCACACAGCCTAATTTGGACCAGAAGCTCAAAAGGGTCAACATTTGCAGCCATATTTTAGGTATGTTCTTAACTGCAATTGTGCACTCCATATAACCTAAGGGGGGTTGCATCTACTCCTTAATGATGGCCAAATAAGGCTTTAAAATTCCTTGGCTGGCCCGCACATCACGATCCCTCGGTTGGTTTGGTCATTGCAGCCATCGGCTTCTCATGCCTGATTTTCAGCTCGCGGTGAGGTGGCCCAAGCGGTATTGCATTCGCTGTGTGTTGTGGAGATTTGTGTTTCAAACTCGGTGGCCACTCCGGTTAATACTGTGGTGTGTCTTCTTTGGTTCTTTCGGTAAAGTCACGTAGAATGAGAATAAAATAATAAATTGATAAAATAAAATAGCACAATAATATTATCACGACGTTTCGGCCACAACACAAGCAGCCTTCATCAGGTGAAGGGACGAGACTGTGTTGTGGCCGAAACGTCGTGAGAATATTATTGTGTTATTTTATTTTATCAATTTATTATTTTATTCTCATTCTACGTGACTTTACCGAAAGAACCAAAGAAGATGAATCCTTGCAGTCACGAAATCTTTAAATCGAAACTGTGGTGTGTATTAAGCGTAAAATATTTACAGGCTATCCGCTTTAACAGTGGACGTTAAAAGATCCTGTAACGTTATTCGTGTGCCAGCATCATGGTCCAAGGTTGGCAAATTACATGCAAATTACTTATTTGGGGAGCACATATCAATCGTTCGCCTCCTTTTACAAAGACGTAGCAGTGACCTTGAATGCAAACGTTTTGAAAATCAGTGAGGCTTTTCTGAGTGACCCATGTAATAGTATGAATAATAACGTTGGGTTTACGTCAATCCGTGCTTGTGTGCAGGGCACTTGGCAGAGAGCAGTCAGCGGTAGTGTAGCGGTTAGCGCTCTGCGCTACGATCCCGGCGACTTGGGTTCGATTCCTTCGCACGGTCAACATCAGTGATGATTATCTGAACCGGTCCTGGGCCTCGCCTAGGTTGACTCGGAACTCAATTGAATGCCTGCTGCGGTGTGTAAACATCGCCACTGGGGAGACAAAGGCGGCCGGGCATGGCGCTGGCAACCCACCCCCTTGTGTGCCGTGCCGGCCTTCATCTGTGCTCCTCGCCAACAGCACTTGCCCCAACAGTCTGTTAAGGCTACATTGGAGATATGTCTTTGTGTTTTGTGTAGGGCCCCACGCTGTGCGTGGAGGGCATCGCGCTGAACATGTTCGACCGCGTGTGCGTGCGCGTGTCGCTGGATTCGTCCAACCTGCAGCACCAGCGGATCCGCATGCACCTCGTCCGCCCGGAGGTACTCACCGTGCGGCGCGACGCGCAACCTCGGAATACCACCGATTTGTATTGTGACCATGCTGCTGTTGCTGCTTGCTGCGCCAGCAGTAGTGCACAAAAAACAAACGCTCGCCGCATCGGAACATCAGCGGGCCGAAAATTAATGGCACAAGCCACAGCATAGCGCTTGTTGCCATGCAACCCAAACTGTGGGACCGTATAGTAAACCCATAGAGACACAGAGATACATAGGAGATACAGAGAGACCCATTATGATTCCTAGAGATTCATAGAGACTCATACAGATACATAGCAGTGCATTAAAAACAAGCTCCTGTACGATTGTGGCCATGCAACCCAAACTATGGACTACATTTTACACCACTGTAGTCTGCGCTCCTTGAATGGAGGGGGTGGCAAGATGACACAAACTCTCTCCTGAGGCTCTCCCGTAGCTATCAGACCCATACATTGGCATTTAGCCCCTGAACGTAATACCCTTATAACACAGGAATAAAATATAAACTCCGGTCTTGGATGGAAAAAAATATATGTATAGCTAGCATTTTGAGCTGCAGTCTGTTGTCCTATACCTCCTGTAACTGGCAAATTGGATATAACGCGATGATGAATGTATGAAGGAACGCATTTTTTGTATAACGCGGATCCAAACTGGATATAACTCGGTTGAATGAATGGAACTACGTCGCGCGAGTAGGAATAAGCGGTCGTAACGGCTGCCTCGGCGTAGCATCACACAAGGCGGGATGCTGCTGGATGCTTCTAGATGCTACCCACGTTCCTTAGTCTTTGTTCAGCCTGTGTTACGCATCTCACGCGTTATTGCGGACTGCGCTTTACCCCATATAATATATTATTTATTATAACACGATTTTTTCAAAACGCGGTGTTCTTGAGGTACGCAACTACCGTATTATAGAACAGACTGTATATCCAAAGACTATGGGACACTATCCCTACCTATATCAGTTGTGACTGTCCATGTGTTTAAATCCAGCTTGAAAACATCGTTATTAATTGGCTTTTCCTGGATTCTGATTGGTTATTACTGTGAGAGGAATCATTATGATTAGCTTTTATTGCATTTTGCATGCTGTGTAAAGTGTCAGTATCACTGTCATTATTGTTATTATCGGCTTTTACTTTATTTCTATTGGCTTGTATCTATACTTGAGTAGTTTTTTAATGTCCAGTGCTTTTTTGAGATATTTCGATATGCAAGGTGCTGTATAAAATAGATTTTTATTATGGCCCTAGTTCAGGGGTCGGGAACCTTTTTGACTAAGAGAGCCATGAAAGCAAAAAATTTGGAAATTTATTTCAGTGAGAGCCATATAATATATTTTAAAAGTGAATTCAACTAAATGTCAGTATAATAAGCCTCTGAATTTATTCTTTTAAATAATGTTGTTATAACACTCACCATTAATGCGACTTCTGGTGCTGCATGGATTTGCTGATGTCTTTGTAGTCGGGTTGGTACTTGGTGAGGTTAAGCTTCATGCAAGCGTTGAGGCTTTCATCCGTTAAACGTGATCGTAGGTTGGACTTGATGTTTTTAAGATGTGAGAATGACTGCTCACATGCATACGTAGATCCAAACATGGTCAATACAGCAATACTCACACGCTGCAGTGTGTGGTATGTGACAGGAAGCGCGTTCCAAGTTTTGAGAATCAGCTGGTCTTCGGGTTGGAGTTTTTTCATTTCTGTCCACATGTGCTTGCTCGCCAACTCCGCTTTCTGTCGTGTGATTCTTTCCAAATCTTCATTCAGTGACTTGAACTTATTCACCCACATGTCTGAGGCCTTCAGGTCAGCCACTTCTGCTTCAAAATCTCTGACGGAGACATCAGGGATGTAATTCAGGTCGGCTGTGTTCAGTGAACACTCGTTTGGATGGGTGATGAACTTAAAAAGACGAGTGTGCTCACGAAATTCTCCAAAGCGTGCTTTGAAGGACTGTAGGAGACTGGATGTGCAGCCAGCTAGCTGGTGGAGATCAAGGTTTTGAATGGGCTCACTTGCTGTGCATGCATCTTTAAATTGGCTCAGTTTTTCAAAATGTAGTAAACGACCTGTTTCAAGATCCGTGATGAAAAGCTCCAGCTTGTTTTCAAAAGCAAATACAGCTTGTTGAAGGGATAACACTGTATTTCCAATGCCTTGCATTTTCACGTTGAGCTGGTTCAGATGTTCAGTCAGATCTACGAGATAGTAAAACTTGAGGAGCCACTCGGTGTCGGCTAGCTCAGGATGCCCGACGCCTTTCATTTCAAGGAAAGTCCGGATTTCGTTCAGGCAAGCCGCAAAACGGCTAAGCACCTTCCCTCTTGACAACCAACGCACATTGCTGTGCAAAAGCAGACCAGGATAGTTATTTACAACTTCATCCAGCAGTGTTTTAAACTGGCGATCATTTAAGGCTTGGGCAACAATAAAGTTGATCACACGAATGACCAGCGACATCACTTCGCCAAACTGCCTGTCACACATCTGAGCACAAAGTGCCTCCTGGTGTATAATGCAATGGAAACTTAGGATGGGTCTATTTTCATGTTCACGGAGAAGCGCCACAAATCCTTTGTTTTTCCCCACCATACACGGAGCACCATCAGTACACACTGAGAGAAGTTTATCCATAGGTAGACTTTTTTCTTGAGCAAACTCCATGAAAGACTTGAATAAATCCTCACCTCTTGTGGACCCTTTTAATGGCAGAACAGCAAGACTTTCTTCGCGCGGTGTGTCACCGACAGCATATCTTGCAATCACGCTGAACTGCGACAAATGGCTCACGTCTGTTGACTCATCCAAAGCCAGAGAAAAGAACGGCGCTGCATTTATGTCCTTCACTTGCGTTTCCTCCACTTTGTTTGCCATCACGATGGTACGATCATGAACAGTTCTTGCCGACAGAGGCATGTCTTGTATCCGTTTGATTATCTTGTCTTTGTTCGGAAGATCATCAAAAAGTTCATTGGCTACATCCAGCATGAACGTTTTAGCATACTCGCCATCTGTGAATGGTTTTCCGTTCCTCACTATTGCTAAAGAACCAGCAAAGCTAGCCGAATTATAGTCACCTTGCCGGGTCCATACGCGGAGTTGCTGCTGGCTAGCTTGCACCCTGCTCAGAAGCTCTTGGCACGCTTTCTTTCTGCTGTCTCCCGCAGGGTATTTTGATGCAAAGGTAGCGTGGCGCGTGTCGAAGTGCCGCTTTACATTCGACCGTTTCAACGATGTAATTTTGTCATTGCAAATTAGACACACCGCAGAACCCGCTCTCTCCACAAAGGCGAATTCTTCGGTCCATTCGTCCTGAAATGTACGATACTCGTCGTCTTTTTTTCTTTTCGCCATCTTCTTCGTCGAAGGGTTAGCTTTGAGCTAATGACCGAGCAGATGCAGTCTCAGACTGATTCAAAAGGGGGCGTTTACCTGTTTTACCCAGCAACGGCAAACGTAGGCCAGTATCATCCAATTAAAATAATGGACAATTGCTCCTGCAGCCCTGAACAGGACATGCGCAGTGAAAAATCGATGGATTAAAACAAGTGAGAATATTTTGTTTTATCTGCGAGCCATATGCAATCATCAAAAGAGCCACATCTGGCTCGCGAGCCATAGGTTCCCGACCCCTGGCCTATTTGATGACTGGTACTCTGATTCTTTTTTTTACAAATCAGGGACTTGTTTTAATTAAAATGTGTCTGTGTGTGTGGTTGAACGGTGTAACAAATCCATGCGTTACATGTGTAGTGTTGCAGCGCCGACCTGGTCAAGGCCTATGATACAATCAGTAGGCCAGGGCTCTGGATTGTTACTCGTATTTCCGGAGTCCCTAACCCTCTGCTCACAATCATTAAGGACCTTCACGATGGTGGGCAGGCCCGGATAAAGTTGCGTGCCCAGGAGTCAGAGCAATTTCCTGTTTACAGTGGGGTGCGACAGGGATCTACTCTGGCTGACACATTATTTAGCATCATCTTCGACCACATAGTTCGAGAAGTTTTTTTTTATGGCTGTACCGGTGGATTTTTTAATATTTGCTACAGATACAATGGGAGGCTGATTGATGCCTGGGTGAGGTCAAGGGATGGCTCCCTACTGGTCAACCATGTTATGTACACTGATCATTTGGAAGTTGATGCTCACACTGAAAAATAGTTGGAGGTTCTGCTGCTAAGCCTGGAGCGTGTGACAAAGAGGTGGTGCCTTACCATCAGCCCCACCAAAACTAAGCACCCGCCTGAGTATTTTGTGTAATTTAATACTCCGCCCCCTCAACTACTCTTGAGTGATGGGGTAATTGTAAAGAGAAGTTTACGTACCTGGATAGTGTGCTTATGCAAAAATTCTGGTTTGGCAGCAGAGGTCTCACTCCGAATCGGTCAAGTGGCATATTTTCATCAGCTTCGTAACACTTTGGGGTATCTACCTGGTCTGTCACTCGACACAAATCGCAGGGTCTTCTTGGCCAATGATAGAATAAATGAAAAATCTGAACCAGCTTTACACTTTCAGACTGGCCTGCCTACGATCCACCCTGGGTTTAACTAGGCTGGAATGTGTGAACAGCTCACAGTGAGCTCCACTGGTGGGCAGGGCTGCATTGCCTGGGTCATGTAGCCTGCTTGCTCAGCCACCGCATCCCCAAGCAGCCTCTGTTTTTCCAGATAGAGGGGGCTAAATGGGCGTGGCACGGCCTGGAGAAGAGATGGACTGATGCAGTACAGGAGGATACGGAACTAAGTGGACTTGCCAAAGACTGGTACCACTGGTGTCAAGATCTGCCTCTATGGAGGAAGCTCGTGAACGATGCTTATGGGACGTTGGTGGCAGTTGCCCTCAAGCAAAAAAGGAGGGTGAGAGGAGCGACGCTCACAACAACAGACGGTGCACTGGATGACTAAAACGCAGCAAGTTGGCACAGTAGGATGCAAAGGTGGTGCGTCTGCCAGTCATCTCAGTCAGTCAACCCATCGCACTGGGGTCTGTCCCCTGATCTCCTGTCGGCAAGCCTTCGACACTTCAAGTGGCCTCGGAGTGCACCAGGCCTGGCACAAGCGCCATGGTGACGTCTCTGTCACTTAGTGGCGAATGAGGGCTGTTGTTGTTATCTGAGTCGGTTAGGGGCCTCCCCTAGGTCCACTCAGCCTCAAATAAGTATCTGATACGGTGTGTAAACATCGCCACTTGGGAGACAAAGACGGACAAGTGTGGTGCTGGCAACCCACCCCTCGTGTGCGGTGCCGGCCGTCATAGGTGCTCACTAACAGCACTTGCTCCTACAGTGTTTCAAGGCTATACACAAGATTTCTGTCTTTGTTTGTGTCTATGTGCAGTGTCTGTATGAGTGGTTGGGAGCAGTTGTGTCTGTGGGGATCGACCTGAGTTCGATTCCCATTCACAACCATCAGTGACTAATAAATAAAACCGGTCGTGTGCGTCCCCTACATCTACTCAAACTTAAAACAGTACCTCGTGCAACGTATAAACATCAAATGTGGGGAGACAAAGGCATCCGGATGCGGTGCTGACCACCCACCCCATCATAGGTGCTAACTCGCTAACAGCACTTGACTCAATAGTCTGTTAAGGCTATACGGGGATCTGTCTTTGTATACAGGTGCATGTGTCTGTGTGTATGTCTGTGTGTGGAATTACAGTACTCACTTCCCGTCGGCTTGCTCATCTCTCCACCCTGCAACAAAATCACAGCAGCGGACGTGAGACTCTAATCATATCAAAGCTTACAACCACCACCACCATCATCATTACCGTCCTCATCATTAAACATTTCGAACAGACACACATTCACATATAGATGTTCTCTCAGATTAATGTTATCCTGATACAGCGCGCGTGTGGATGTACTCACGGAAGACATCGCCTTGAAGGCAGAACGAGAAGTCACGGATGGTCACGTTTTGTCAATAGATTTCGTTAACTGTGTTAATGAAGTGTTCAACCTCACGGATGTTTGTCAATGAGGTTTACCAAGTAATTTAACCGCGTTATCGATGTTCACTGACGACGTTGTCGAAGTGTGCTCCCGAATGCGATCTTTAAGCACACAGAGCGCGCGTCCACCTCCGTCTGTAACGATCGACCGTTGCTAGGGAAGTGACGTCACTTGTTAAGGTAACGAACCCCAGAAACCACGTGGTCCACTGTATCCTCCAGGCCTGATTAGTTACACGACTGTCAAATTTTTACTTTAAACTTTCGTAACTTGCAGGAATTCATATTTTTGGTTCTTTCGGTAAAGTCACGTAGATAGAAAATAACATTTTAAGTGAAGGCAAAACACCCACGAGGTTTCGGTGGCAACACAAGCGGTCTTCATCACGTGTTGCGATCGAAACGTCGTGGGTTTTTTTCTTTTATTTTAATTTATTTTTATTGTTATTATTTTCTATCTACGTGACTTTACCTGAAAGAACCAAGAATATAGTAAGGATTGTACCCTGGTCGCCACGGATGAAGAGGCCGAGCGGGCTCGGTTCGACTGTTGCCAGGTACCTCCACCACTCAGCTCGCAGCACACACACACACAGTGTCCACTATGTAAAAATCAGGCTAAACTAAACCTTTCTAGAAGTTACTAAAATAATGCTATAAAAACAATGCAACAGTGATCATAAGAAATGTGATTGAAAGTTAACAATAGCGACATATATAACATATATTACTAAACCTAGCATCCTTCGCTAGCTGTTTGAGTCAATCCATAATAGCAGGAGTAACAATTATGTATGTTGATTAACTGCGAATAATCCAATCAATAACAGATATCCATTGTAATTTACATCAATACATTACCCCCCCCCGTCTTCGTATCGGATCTGCTTACAAGCGACGACGTCACATTTATCCCCCGTCTACGTCTATTAAAGACCGAAACAGGGGAAGGATTTCACCACAACTCTGGCTGTCACCTGACGAGGCGGGCTGTTGTAGTTACAGGCGAAACGTCACGGTACTTGAATTGTAAATGTTGTGGGTTTACTCTCCAACACACCGATGTGCTGAATTAGTCACTAATTGGCATGTTTTGTTTACGTGACAAACTTGACTAAGATTTACGCGAGCTAACCCAAACAAACAAAAACACCCTCTAATAAGTAAATATTTGTATTAATTCCACGAATGGACCTTGGCCTGGGACTGTGCGGATTGAGAAGTTATGGATGCAGCTTCTGTTTGTGCTGCCATCAGAATGACCAACAAATAAATAAATAATACACACGGATTGGTGACTACAGTACTAGACCCCCAGTGCTTTTATATTTAAAAGTGTATGTGCTTTGTGGTTGCTTTATTGCGCATGTTGTTCATACTGTGTAACACTTGTTTGAACGCAGGTGATGGGGTTGTCCATGTTGGGTGTCATTACAGCCAAAAACAAGCAGCAGTATGAAGACCAGGACGCCGTGGCCGACCATGAGGACGGAAATTGGCCTTGCCCGGTCACAACGTACGACAGCAGTACAGGTTTCCCTCCACACATGCACACACCTACGAGTTTCCCACTACAGAGACGAAGATCCCCCATATAGCCTTAACAGACTGTTGTGGCAAGTGCTGTTCGCAAGCACCAATGAAGGTCGGCATGGTATACCAGGGGGTAGGTGGCCAACACCAAACCCGGCCGCCTTTGTCTCCCAAGTGGTGACGTATTACACACACCGCTCCAGGTATTCATTTGAGGTTGAATCGACCCAGGACCAGTTCAGATAAATAATCGTTATTGGTGTTGGCCATGAGCGGGACTCCAACTCGCATGTTTGCGGGGTTCGGAGCGTAGCGTACTATCCACTGCGCCACTGCTACCCTCACATAACGCACACAGAAACAACACACAGGGACCCACACGCACGGACACACAGGGGCCTGCTCAACATTGAAATGTGCAGCCCTTGTGTGGCGGCCTGCGTTGAATTTGGGCGTTCATCTCGTCACCCATACAAAAGGTCTCGACACAATCAATGGCAGTCCCCCTTGCCCTGCCTGGCACGCACATCGGGCCAGTCACCCCACGCACAGCGTACACAACGTGCGCGTCGCGTATGCCAAATCAAGAGTCGTCCCCGAGTGTCCGGCAAATTGGACCGACTATCCCGGGCCCCGCGCTTCGGGGGAGGCCCCACGTGTAGACATCAGTGTCACATGTAATGCTTCCGGTTTAGTTTGAAGGCATCGGGGGGGGGGCCCACGCACCCCCTATGGACGGCCCTGGTCAAAGCACACGGCAGCGCGGAGCACGCGCGTCACGCGCACGAGCCACGTGCGTGTCACGGGTACGTGACATCTACAAGGCAAGCACCTGCATCGCGTGGTCATCACTTGTAAGGCATGCCCTTTGTGCATGTGACGTGCGTAGTGTGTGCAACACGTGGCACATGTATGTCACACATGCGCATCGCAATGTGATGTCATGTGTACGTGGACATTTGAATCGCATGTAGCTGTCTGGTGGGCAGGACGGATCTACGTGTGGGCAAGTAAGGGGGTGGCTGAGTAAAACTGATACGGATACACGTCAAGCCACACACTCACCACACACTCACCGGTACACTCACACACTTACCACATTCACCGCACACTCACTTACCGGCACAATCGCACACTGGCACTCACTGCACACTCACACCCCACACTCACCACGCACTCACTTACCGGCACACTGACTGCACATTCACACACACTCACCGCTGTCACCACGCACTCACTTACCAGCACACTGACTGCACATTCACACACACTTACCACACACTCACCACGCACTCACTTACCGGCACTCTGACTGCACATTCACACACACCGCACTCACACCGCATTCACACACTCACACACACTCACACCGCACTCATTCACTCACACACACTCACACACATTTCCACACACTCACCGCACACTCACACACACTCACTTACACACACCGCACACACTCACACTCACCGGCACACTCGTGTGCAAGCACACTAGTGAGCTTCCACAAAATGTGCTGCACATTAGTGAGGCCACACACCAAAGAGCACACATCAGCAGGTTTACACATCAGTGAGCTTACACACTAGTGTGCACACACACAGTCCGTAAGCTTACAGATTAGATAGCGTACACACCAGCTCACCGGTGAGGTGAGCTACACACTGGTGAGTTAACACACCCACCTGTTTATGTGCGCAAAGCTCTTAACCCTAAACCTAACATATCCCAAATGTAATGGCTAAAGTTATTTTACACACGCACGTGCATACACACGCACGTGCATACACACGCACGTGCATACACGCATGCGCATATGAAGGCACGCATGCACACGTACGTGCACACAAACACACGTGCACGCACGTTTAAACATATACAATTCCATGGCGTTGGACTTGAGACTCCCAGAAGTGGAATCAGGACTCCTGAGTGTGCGATATAGCTCAGTGGGCCTTACTTGGTAAAATTGAAATAATTAATTTAGTTTCAGGATGTAGGGTTCTGAAGATATTTCATCTTTCAGTCCTTTCTGACCGTTTCAGTGTGGGTGAGTGAGTGACAACTACTTATGCATTTTTTGTTATTACAAATACAAGCATTTCCAGCTATTGACATGAAATGTATTAACTCTTGAAGATGATGGTGATACAGGTGGTGGGTAACGGTAGTGTAGCGTTTAGCACGCTGCGCTACGAACCCGGCAACCTGAGTTAAATTATCGCTCATGCCCAACGCAGGTAACGACTCTCTGAACCGGTCATGGGCCTCCCCTAGGTCGACTCAGCCTCAAATGAGTACCTGGTGTGGTGTGAACATCACTACTGGGGAGACAAAGGCGGCCGGGCGTGGTGTTGGCCACCCATCCCTCGTGTGCCATGCTGGCTTTCACAGGTACTCGCTAACAGCACTTGCCCCAACAGTCTATTCGGGCTATACGGGGAGTCTTTGCTTTGGTGGTGATGATACAGATGGTGATTGATTATACAGATGGTTGGGATGATGATAATGATACATTTAGTGATGATGGTGGTGATGATGGGACTGTATGAGTGGTCCTTGAAGATATTTACTGTGTAATATTAAGACACACTAATATGAAATGTAATAATTAAAGCACAATATATAAAATTTGTAATTTTTGTTGAAAGCATGTGCTTATAATAGTCACGTGTATTTGTACGTGGTTGTGCATGAATGCATGTGTTTTTTATTTTCTGTATTAGGTGCTTGACGACAGCACTTGGCCCAGCAGTCTATATTGGTTGTACAGGATATCTTTGTGTTTTGATTTACGAATGTTCCATTCACGAAGTTTAGTGAAAACGAAATTGACAAATTAAGGATACTTTTCGACTTACGAATTAGAATTTCAGCGGAAACAACATATCACATGGCACGCGCCATGAGATCATCAAGCAAGAAGCTGTCATCCATCCACGACAGTGTCACGGTATCCCCATAGTGCAAAAGTAACGCCTCGTCACCTCTCCAGTCATTCCAACATGCAGATCTTTTGGTGAGTTCCTTGAAGATGTTAATTATTTTTGTTTTATATTGATTATTATTCAACCGTTGTAATATTTGTTCTTGATTATTTTTTGCATTGTGAAATATTGGTGTTTATTTTGGGTTTATAGTAGAAATGACTGTCTGAAACACATGGCAAGTTTTTCGTATTCAATTAATGGGAAAGGCCATTCCGATTTACGATATTTTGTTTTGCGTGCGTTTTTAGAAGAACGCATCCCTTTCGTAAATAGAGGCATACATGTACATGAATCCATTGCCAACCGCGAATTTACCAACCACGAGATTTTAGTAAACACGAATTGGCTACTGGACACCTGTTTACTAACCACGAGCATCTCGCTTTGAGTATTCGCGAGTCGCGCCGAGTCGTGAAATCAAAACAACACGATGTACCTTATGGGGGGGGGGGTTCTTGTATTTGTTCTTGTATTTGTACGAACTGTTGTTTGTTTATGTTATTGATGTTTACGGGGAGCGTTAGTGCAGCGGGTTAGCGAGCTGTACTATGGAGCCATAAATGCTGGCATTATTCCTGCTCATGGCCAACACCAGTGGCAATTATCTGAACCATTCCTGGACCTACCCTCGGCCTCAAATGAGTACTTGGTGCATTGTGAAAACATCAGCACTGGCAGAGACAAACCCCATATGCTGTGCTGGCCTACATAAGTGCTCATAACGGCACTTACCCAACAGTCTGTTACATGGGGGGATCTTACTCTTGGCGTGTAAGTGAGAGTTTGTGGACTTTGCATGTTCTTCCCCTGTTGTGCACGCGTTTTCTGAGGGTTCTCAGCTTTCAAAAAAGAACAACCAATTCTAACAGTGAGATTTTACTTGCAAATTACTTAAACAGGGATTACACACCGTGGCAACATCGCCCCCCTTCTGTGAAAGCTGGACAGGACCCTCCTGCAAAAGAGTGAGACTTCCCTGAATTAACAAATGTAGCACGGTAATCTTTGAAATAATAAAATAAACTATTCACCCCTAGAGTGGACAGGGTAACGAGGGCGATCCTAGCAAGTGAGGGAGCTGTACTCGGACGGAACGGACGACGGCTCCCAGCCGACCCCTTCGCCTTTGTCGATCTTGTCATCGTTGGAGGCCGGTCTCAGCTCTGCGAGGATCGCCTCAAACGTGGGGCGCTCTAACGGCGCGTGGCTCCAGCAGCGGTGCATCACCTTGCGGCTGTGGGGCGAGGGGAGGGTGCAGTGAGGGTGCGAGGAAGGTGAATCGTGCACAAGCTCGGACTGCGCTTTCACCTCTTCAAGTGTGCGTTCGTTCTCAGAATGGTTGAATGAGTGCCGATGATGTTAATGACGTCAAGGAGGGGGGTGAAGGGGGTCAGGTGGCGAGGGGGGTGAGGGGGGGTGAGTAGGGAGAGGGTCATGAAGGCATAAAATACCTACAGTATGGATTCACACAGCGGCGTCTAAATGCCACCGCATCTCCATACGTAGCGCAGAAACACTGGTCATGTTTATCTCGTAGAGAGAGAAGCAGTCTGTGGGTCTCTATGTGAGGAGTCTGTGGGTCACAACAGCACGTACAGCTGGAAGTAGGACATTCCAGACTAAGAGGGTTCATAATGGCCGTGTCAACGACACTGAACCAGCCGGCACAACTCACTGCCAATAACACATCACATAATGCACCCTTAAGCAATTGTTCAATCAATTAATTGAATCACTACAATTAAAACCAAATAATTTCCCAGAACAAACACTTCGCACTCTCCTCTGTCAGCTGCCTACATGCGACAATAGAAACGCATCAGTCCAGCAGTGGATAAAACCTGGTGTGGGAGGTATGGGGGGGCGGCTTACACTTGCGGTGGACAGCAGGGGGTGGCTGCATGCAGTAGCCATCGCAGATCAAGCGGTAGAACTTGTCATCGACTGCCATGGGCCAGGGTAAGGGGCCTCTCCTACACCCACACACATCACACACCGAGCGGTACACACGTCACACCAAGGAGCACGCACATCACACCAAGGAGCACGCACATCACACACCGAGCAGCACGCACGTCACACACCGATGAGCACGCACGTCACACACCGAGCAGGTTGCACAGGGCTCCTTTATCAAGACAAACGTGGAGCAGATTACACCTACTACAATACGCCTGTCACAATGCCCCCCTCTCCCCCCCCCTCCAGTTTATGGGGGGGCGCGGGCCTCACTCCCCCCTTCGCGTCAGCCCCCCCTAATAAATGGTCCGGTTGCATTGTGAATGCACCACTCGAATTACGTGCAGTCCAGTGGCGCACTGTAACGGGCTCATGATTTACTCAATAAAATTCAACGTAAAAAAATAAAAACGATCCCAAGACATTATTTAAAATAAAGTATAGCCATCGTGTGTCAGCATCACAGGCGAAAATTGGCATGTAAAAAAAAACTTCACTGCGACTCACTCAATTGGGATTGCTCGCAGCAAACAGCACTTGACCTGCTTACAGGTTAGGTGCTGAATAACCGTGTGTCACACAGAGAACAGTTGCCATTGAGGGTGCCCTTTTCAAATTCTTGAGATGAGATGTGATTATCGCGTGTAAATGTGCACACTAAAATAAAAACAAATCATAATTCTAAGCGAACTATTATCGTTTCAGGTGGCAGGGTGGTGCAGCAGTGATCTTTGACCCTCGCAACAAGAAGGGCCTTGGTTAATTATCCGACTGGCACTTTGCGGAGTTTTCTACGTTCTCCCCTTTGTTCTGTATGGGTTATGCAGTTTGCTCATATAGCTAGAAAACACACAATCACAACGTAATTGGGTATTGGCCAAGCATCCCAATGCTAAAGTTACCTGCAAATTACTTAATTGGAATGACACTCGGCACCAGAGTCGGATGATGGCATTGCTCGGGCCCTATGCCATTGTAAAGTTTAAGAGGCCCCTTCTATGAATGCCTGTATATTTTTGTCAGCAGAATGAAAATAACTGCTTTGGAGAGTCTTTTTTTCTCACCGATCTTTATTTTTTTAAACAATTATGTTAAAACTCGAAACCTCGTGTCCATTTCTTGTTTCGTATTTAGTGCCCCCCCTCTCTTAATGCGAGGCCCTAAGCTGTAAGTGTAGCCAGTGTGAGCTCGCCTGTGATGAATCACACGTATAATTGTGCACTCTTATTTTCTCTGGGTAGCCAGGATAATTTATTATTGAAGTGAATGCAGTGGTGATCAGGGGATTGGACCCAGAGCCCCACGTACACAGTGTACAAGGGAACGCCCACAATACAGATTTGAGCTGACCTCCGGATTGAGAAATTGACTGGCGGTGTTGTGACGTACAGGGTGTTTCTGATCGCTATTGCGACCGTCCTGTCCCGACGGGAGGAGAGAGGACAGGGTGGACCGGCTGCATGAGCTTACTCTCCGGCACTGCACAGCACAACATCGCCTCCCTACTGCAAAAAACTCGGCAGGACCCTCCTGAAAAAAAAAGTCTTCGGAATCAGTGAGGCCTGTCCTTGCGAGGACAGGCGTAGTCTTGGTCGTCACAAGCGAACATTTGTTTCTCCACATTAATTTGTATCCCCGGGTTGCCATCAGGGCTGGGCGCTGCAAGCTTAGCTTCTGAGATCTGATGAGACTGGTAGCCGTTTTTTAAAAGTAATTTCGGCATCTGGAGCCCAAGCACGCAACAACTTTATGCAATTAAAAATAATAGTGTAAGCTAAGACTATAATTGTTGTCTGCTGTGAGTATGTTCTGTACTCAGGGCCCCGAATGTTTGTGGCAAGTGAAAGTTTGTCTCAACAAAATGTAAGATTTCTCACAGTAGTACGCCGTATGACCACACGTCGCTCTGCACCTTGTAGAGCCCATAGAACATGCTTTCTGGAGACATCCACTTTACAGGCAGAGGCACCTAACGGACATGACCGCATGGCCACAAGCACAACAATACGTTCAGTAAATTCAGTTCAGGGCGATGCTTCGCGATTCGTCATACGTTTTTTGCGTGAGGCCACATATTCATCTGGCCAAATTAGCGTCATCTAGCCCTCCACTACCCTGAAGGGTTAAATGTGTAATGACATCACGGGATGTCACTGTGTAGTGCCGGGCCTAGAGAGGCACGGCGTGCGGTGTATTGACATCGCGGATACCACTATGGTGTGGGTGTAGTACCGGTCCTAGAGGGGCTCGGTCAGCGCTGATTGATCAGCTGGATGGCATCACGCTTGGCGTGCAGTGCCAGCCCGACAGGATAGGGTGTGGGAATGCCGGCCGTAGGAAAGGGGTTACCAAAGGCCATGGCACTCTGGTTGACCCGAGAGGACACGTGACCGGTTAAGTCTACAAAGGGGCCCCAAGTGGGGGCTAGGGGTGGTCACGTGGTCGGGGTCCAGATCCTGCTGCTCGGGGATTATAGAAGGTGGTCGTGGCCAAGGGCGGAGCCAGCCACGCCACAGAGAATATAAGCCGGATCCCCCAGAGGGACTGGCATTGTTGTTCATCTTGAAGAAACCTTTGTCTGCATCTACGTTCTACCGAGTCTCCAACACGTGGTCCTGGACCCGAGCTGTGGTTCCGGTCTGTCGTAGCTAGTCATGTTGGAATTAGTGTAGTTAGCCTGGTGGTCACCACCACAGGTTGTTATTCTGGGCCAGTTACCCCGTGTACCACATGGTGGGGGGGGGGGGGGGTAGGAGGAAGGCGATTTGTGAAATTGCCCCGTATTTTAAACTGTCGGCAGAGCAGAGAGATTGAATCCAATTACCGACCTCTGGATTGCAAGTCCAGGGTGGGGGAGCCATTGCACCACCGTGTGTGGCAGCACCCCCCACTCTTTTTTTTCTTAGGGGCTGTGCAAAATAAAATAAAAACATTGAGTACAATTAAAGTGATGGGCCTTCTATCCCGATGATGGTGATGACATTGGCGTTACTGATAATGATGCTGATGATGCTAAGTAAGGTTAAAAACTCACATTGCCCTTCACCACGTAGTTGGAGTCAGTCTGGACGTCCCGTGCCAGCCCAAAGTAGCAAATCTTGGCGATGTGTCCATGCGTTACCAGCAATTTCCTCGCAGCCAGGTCGCGGTGGATGCACTAAAAAAAATAAAAATAAAATTCCCTGTGTGGCCTTCAACAAACTTGGGGCAACTTCTGTGAAGGTCGGCCACGGTACACGACGGGGTGGGTGCCCATCACCACGCTCGGCCGCCTTTGTCTCCCCAGTGTAGATGTTTACACACCGCACCAGGTACTCATTTGAGTCCACCTGGGGAGGCCCAAGACCGGTTCAGATAATTGTCACTGGTGTTGGCCGTGAGCGGGAATCGAACTCTGGCCATTGGGTTCGTAGCACAGTGAACTAACCACTGAGCGACCATTCGCCACCCAGACAGACATATTAAGGGCAACAAAGACGTGCACCACAGACACAGTCACATACAAAGACACAGTTAAACACGCACAGTCACAGAGACACAGTTAAACATACTCTTTGGTTCTTTCGGTAAAGTAATATAGGTATAAAATAAAACAAATCACGACGTTTCGGGCGCAACACAAGCGTCCCTCATCAGGTGGGAAAGCATGATCTGCTGCTGAGGCAGACTGTTTTAAAAGGTTTGAAATGGGTGTAGCCCAAGGGTCATAAAAGAAGTGGGTGGGGCTAGTGATGTTAATGTGAGAAATTAGCATGTAAATGTAAGATCGGAGAGCGGCCTCCTCGACGAGGGCTTCAAATCAAGACAGTTAAACACGCGCAGTCACACATGGTCAAATTGAAACACAGAGGTGAATTTCCGGAGGTTCTTAAAGATGGTCAAGGCTCTGTAGGGATAAAGGCAGACAGGCACGGAGACACATACCGAGAGACAGAGACAGGTTAAAATCATCACGTATTATCATTGTTCCACCACTCGTTTAACCCAGGAGAAAGGCTGACTGCTGAGTCACTCCTCTCACGACTCATGTTCTTGTGAGCAAGGAAAGTTGTCCACCCCGGATGGAGTATAGTCGCTCACGATCGCTTCTCTCTCCGACGACGACGCGTCCCAGCCTGTGGCGCACAAGGAAGCCCGGACGACTCAGAAATGCCCTAACTATAGAGTATCTATAGTAGATCATCGATTATTCGGCGGCTTCGGGGGGGTGGGGGGGGAAGGGGACGCCAAATTTTTTAACAACGCCGGATATTCACTGCATAATTTTAAATAGCTAATTTTTTGCACATTCTTGCATAGCATTATGTTTTTTAATGTTGTGAATGTTTTTTTGTGTTTTAAATTAGTTTAATATGTGAAATTGGTATGAATAAACATACAAATACACGAAAAAAAAATCCTACTGTAAAATGTAATGGTATTTACTGTACCGTGCTTACCAATCCAATCTCAAAGACTCTGAATGGAGTGATGTATATACGTGCAGTATTGTCATTTTTTAAGTTGTATGAGGTGTATAATGTATCGTCTATAATATTTAACACTGAAATCAAGTCGGTGGTCGCTCTGGTTAATACCACGGTCTACTTCGCAGTAGACACTGTTAGAGCGAACACGTACATGATTCGAAAAAGAGAGTCGGCCAAGTGTTATGTGGTGTAATTATCCAAATTTGAGAAATTTACTCGCAAATTATTCCATCGGGGAAGCTGCCTAATAACATCACAAACCCACTTGGCAGGGTAAAGCCCGCTTGCAAGGCTGTGGCTGCACCAACTCACTCAAACCACCATCTCACTCAAACCACCAACTCACTCAAACCACCAACTCACTCAAACCACCATCTCACTCAAACCACCATCTCACTCAAACCACCATCTCACTCAACCACCATCTCACTCATCCACCATCTCACTCAACCACCATCTCACTCAAGACACCAAGTCACTCAAACCACCAACTCACTCAAACCACCATCTCACTCAAACCACCATCTCACTCAAACCACCATCTCACTCAAACCACCAACCCACTCAAACCACCAACTCACTCAAACTACCAACTCACTCAAACCACCATCTCACTCAAACCACCACCATCTCACTCAAACCACAAACTCACTCAAACCACCAACTCACTCAAACCACCATCTCACTCAAACCACCAACTCACTCAAAGCACCATCTCACTCAAACCACCAACTCACTCAAACCACCACCATCTCACTCAAACCACCAACTCACTCAAACCACCATCTCACTCAAACCACCATCTCACTCAAACCACCATCTCACTCAAACCACCAACTCACTCAAACCACCATCTCACTCAAACCACCACCATCTCACTCAAACCACCAACTCACTCAAGCCACTAACTCACTCAAACCACCATCTCACTCAAACCACCAACTCACTCAAACCACCAACTCACTCAAACCACCACCATCTCACTCAAACCACCAACTCACTCAAACCACCAACTCACTCAAACCACCATCTCACTCAAACCACCAACTCACTCAAACCACCACCATCTCACTCAAACCACCATCTCACGCAAACCACCATCTCACTCAAACCACCAACTCACTCAAACCACCAAACTCACTCAAACCACCATCTCACTCAAACCACCAAACTCACTCAAACCACCATCTCACTCAAACCACCATCTCACTCAAACCACCATCTCACTCTAAAAGGTTGAAGGTTAAGGTGCAGGCAGCCCTGAAAATATATTGGCTCGCACCACTGCAAGCTCCCTTCTGGAGGATATGTTGTTGAGCCAGACGTTTGGAAGAGGTGGGAGTAACCCACATGTTACCCCACCACACACGAACTGCCGATGGACTACCCATTGACAGTGCTGAGTGGACAACGGCAGGGCCAGTGACGGGGGATTTAAGAAACGGTTCAATCACCTGCCGCGCTTGGAGGACGAACCGGCGGCATTTGGGTCGCCAAGCCCAGTGTGATAACCGTCACATTATGGCAGCATCATAATCTGAATATTTTTCCTGGATCAATCCGATGAGCTATAAAGCTCTTTTTTCACAGGTGTCCAGCACCACTTCATCATTTGGATGAGGGGTTCCTGAATCAGGTGAGAGACATATTTGTCCTCCTCTACCAGGTGAGGTCGGTCAATTTTACTTCTCACTTCACCTTCCTCACCTCAACTGGTAAGGTAGGAAAATCATTGCTCCTGAACTAGGTGAGAGCCCAATCAGGTGTGACCTGTGGTGCATAAGGGGACCACACCAATGATAAAAAAATACTAAACTATTTTTTATTTTCTTGGTTCTTTCGGTAAAGTCTCGTAGAAGGGAAATAATAAAAATATAAAACAATACAATTATCGTGACGTTTCGACTGCAACACAAGCAATCATCATCGCTTCTACGTGACTTTACCGAAAGAACCAAGAATATGAATCCCTGCAGTCACGAAAGCTTTAAATCAAAATTTATTTTTTATTTATTTACCAAGGTCACATCTATAACAGCAGCCACTATACCTGACCAGTGTTTCTCATTTCTACTGTTACCTATTATTATTATGATTAGTGTGTGGACCCACCACAATGCGTTATACCCCTGCTACAACTTTATCACCTTAGTTCTCATCTGATCTCCGATGCTAAGCAGAGTTAAGCCTGGGCTTGCCCTGAGCTACAGACGTGTGACTGTCAGGTGACCAGGGGATGGCAGTGCTGAGTGTTTTCTTCAGCTGCAAGCCGAATGTGGGGAGTTGTGTCGACTGACAGGCAAAGCTGTACCAGCTAAGCGCTCAGACCTCTTGAGACACACACCCACATTACGATCATATGATATAATAATGTTTAGGTGGAGCGCCGTTCATGCAAATTGCATGAACAATGTCACTGCAGCCAAGCGGTGAGCCAGCACCAACAATTGCCCAAGCTCTATATACCAATATATTCCAGCCAATTTATGCGTGTTTATTCATGTGGGGGGACAACACTTTATCCCATACAGAAGGGACAGATAATATTAGTCCACATTTTGCTCTGCTGCCTTTTGGCATATCCAGGGTATGGCACTTCCTGCATTCTCACGGGAAAGAAGTTTTGCAACATTTGCATGATCCATGAATCCTCGCCTCAACGGTGCTGGATTACAGGCGTGCACCACCGCCGCCCGGCTAATGAATGCTCCCCTCGTGTGTACGTTTGCGTGTGTGCTTGCTTCTCAGATTGACCTGCTGGAGGACCCGTGCCTGCTTAACGTGGTGATTCTGCAGACGGTGTTGCAGGAGATCCGCAATCGCTCCGCTTCCGTCTACAAGAGACTTCGCGACATCATCTCCACTCCGCAGAAACACTTCTACACCTTCACCAATGAGCACCATTGGTAGGCGCAGCTCTCCAACTGGTCCTAGCCATCTCGCCAATCCAGTGTGCACGGCACACGGCACACGAATTGACGCCTCTTCTGAACTGTGGCACACGGTGGCGGTTGGTGGCGCAAAGTCTCGTTGGGACTGTTTCCCAGTGCCATGAGGGCCAGCAGAGTTGGTGGCGTAGTGGCATTGTGCATAAGGCTGCCCCTGTCCAGATGGCCAAGGATTGGTAGCTGATTTTTTCGCCAGGGCTGAAATTAATTGCACTCCCTTTATTTAATTTTGGCACTCTGTGGGGTGGGGTTTGAATTGTATGTATGTTGAACTTCCTTCACACAGTACATAGCCAACTGTGCTACGTACAGTTGAGATAATAAACTGTGCATCTGATTCGGCTCGTGGGACTGAACGCCCCCGTGGCTTGAGTTACCGAGCAAAAAGGCGTTTTATAAATGTAATTCATGATTATTAAATACATTTCTTGTCATTAAAACTGGATTCCTGAAGGCGTTTCCAGCACTCGGAGGGAAACCTCTGACATTATGCCTAACAACTCATGGAACTACATGATATACACTTCTCGCAGAGCTGTGCTCATTTTACTGCCCCAGAAGAGGTACAAATTTCCTAGTCGACCTCTTAAGCGCCATTTCAACTCCACAACTTTGTTACTGTGACTCGCGTGCAAGTGATTACACAGCAACGCCCAGTGTGATTGTCTAACAGCGCCGTAACTTGATTGCCGTGTGTCTCAGAGACACGTACGTGGAGCAGGAGAAGGGGGAGTCTTCCAATGACCGTAACAACCGAGCCTTCCGATATTCTGTGTTGACTTCCACCTGAAGACGGAAGCTTGTGTTGCCTCCGAAACGTCGTGATTGAATTGTTTTATTTTGTTTTATTTTATCTACGTGACTTTACCGAATAAAACCAAAGAGTATGAATCCTTGCAGTCATGAAAGCTTCAAATCTTGTCACGCTGCTTTGCACATGTAACAGCCCTCTTTTTCAATCCACTGCTGGGTGTGGGCCTCGTTCTGTGCGAGGTTGTGCAAGGTTGTTTGACCGTACGGTAGATCCCCGTTGAATGCGCGTTCACACTACGCGTTTTGGCTTTAACACGGTATTACCTTTTTTTGGAAAGTTTTTAGATTTTAATGCTCAACCGCGCTCGCTACATTGCAAGTATAGCGCGTGGTCATGGACTACTTTTCTGAGCGGCGTCGGTGTTAGCAGTGTTGTTGGATGATGCTAGAAGCTGTAGTACTGATGTATGCTGTGATACCCAGCGTACCTTCCTCTTCCTCGGTCTTTGTTCCAGCAGGATCTTTGTGCGCTGAGCGTCATCTCGCTCCATTATATTTTTCACTCACCATATCTCTCACTTGAGATTTAATTAAAGGAGTGTCATACTTAGCATATTGATAGAGATACTATATAAACAGAACACATTTTAAAATAAACATGTAAAACAGTGTACTGTGCTATCAAAAACAATTAAATTACGGGCTGGAACGGCACCCCCACCTTTACCGTTATTTGTTATGGGAAAATTACTCCCGTTGAACGCGGATTAGTTTCACTTAGCAATTGTCAGGAACGCAACCCCCGTGTTAAGCGAGGGCTTGCTGTATCTCACACCTTTGGTCAGTGCGGGTTGGTGACGACGATAGCGCGGAACAAAACAATGGACATTGCTTCACCGCCATATGCTGCCCACCACAGCCTATAACAATCTGCTGCGGTCGACTTTACCAAAGGCTGCTTTATAATACTCCAATGGCATGACAACAATACGATGATAATATCCGAGTAGATGGGAGCCTCGGAAAGAACGATTTGCCCCCCAGCTTCACAATTAAATGAATACCACGGCTCGGGGCCGTGATCCCATTTAAGGATCCCTCTCTTTAACAGTGGTAAATGTAGTGCCTCTTACTCTTTGTTTTTTTTCGGTAAAGTCACGTATGAATAAGAAATAATAAAATAACATAATAGCGTACGACGTTTCGGTTGCAACAGAAGCAGCCATCATCAGGTACTGAAGAGCTAATTTTACGAGAGAGAGGAAACACTTTACCGAAAGAGCTAAGAATATAACCCCAGATGCATATACAGACACAAGTAGGGGGGAACTAACACAGATACAACAGGGGACAGAGAGAGAGAAGCATACCAAACAAACAGGGTTTAGCAAAATTTGGAAACCATATAAAGCAACACAGACGGTCGGTCAAAACACAACGCATAGTCTGGTTGATTACGCTATTACAAAGATTGATAAATTGCAAGTTAAGTATGAAATTTAAAATACAGACCGTGCACACACATAGACATCCAAGTAGAGCGAACCAGCACAGACACGCACACAGTGAAGTCGCCTTAAATAGGCAGAGAAGGTAAGGCTGAGAGACAATGGGACAATTTAGCATGAGGTATGCATGGAGCAAAGGGGGCGCAGCAGCACACACTCGGAAACACCAAGGCCCACACACAGGCAGAGACAGCACAGAGACACAAATCCAAGCCAAGACACAAAGGCAGATACACAAGCAGAGACAACACAAAGACACAAACCTCATACCTCCCCGTAGAGGTGGTTCAGACTTGATTCAAAGCTTTCGTGACTGCAGGAATTACTCTTTGGTTTTTTTTTCGGTAAAGTCACGTATAAATAAGAGATAATAAAATGACAATAGCGTACGACGTTTCGGTTGCAACACAAGCAGCCATCATCAGGTACAGAAGAGCTAAATTTACGAGAGAGAAGAAACACATAACCCCAGATGTATATACAGACACCCAAGTAGGGGGGAACTAACACAGATACAACAGGGGACACAGAGAGAGAAGCATACCAAACAAACATGGTTTAGCAAAATCGCTGGTTGTAATCGCCAGGGAAACGATATACAGTCCTAGAATGAAGGACTGTGCATTTGATAAGGCCACGTGAAGGTGTTGTGATCCCCGCTCTCTATTAGGGTGAGGGCTATCCCTTTGCAAACACCCATGACCTCACAACCACAACGAAGAGCATGTAAGAGATTTGTGGCTGGCCAGATGGTGTCGTACACACGTGTCATTTGGCATTGTGGTGAAACAAATTCAGCTCCGTTATAATGTGGCTGGACATGCTCGGGAGCAATGCCCCATATAAACGTGGATGTCCAGCCAGATGAGCTGGCACGCAGCTGTAGGCTGACCCCATAGCCAGGTGATATCACACTCTTCCATAATCTTGTTGATGTGCTCAGTTGAGGTGATGCCTACCTGTAGTTCTACTGATCGGAGGCTGACACTCATTGATCATTTGAAGACGAGAACAATTCACTTTAATGGGCAACATCAAGTGCACAGATCCTCATACGCTGTTATCTAAATTTTGTATCGCCTCGGTGATTTAGTTAAATTGCAATGAAGAGAACTGGTGTATAAATCAGCCAAACGTGTGCTCAACGAGTGTTCGGTTGGCAGATATAAATAGATCTTATTGTTTTCTGCTCTACTGACAAACCATGACTTTATTTACCAATATATATTTTAAAATATATATACAGATAAAAAATAGATGTTGCTTGACTGCTGCTTATCTTGTTTAAATTAAGCCTTTTTCATTTCTGGCCCTCACTCTCAGCAATAAAAAAGACTTGTCACTGACTCCTGGCCCTTTACATGGGGAGATGATCTGAACACTTGCAATGAATACGTTTTCACCCTTAAATGTTAAGTGTTACGTTTACAAAATGTGTCTGATTCCAATAATATGCGTTAATTGTGTTTTGACCGACCGTCTGTCTTGCTTTATATGGTTTCCAAATTTTGCTAAACCCTGTTTGTTTAATATGCTTCTCTCTCTGTGTCCCCTGTTGTATCTGTGTTAGTTTCCCCCTACTTGGGTGTCTGTATATGCATCTGGGGTTATGTGTTTCCTCTCTCTCGTAAATTTAGCTCTTCTGTACCTGATGATGGCTACTTGTGTTGCAACCGAAACGTCGTACCCTATTATGTTATTTTATTATTTCTTATTTATACGTGACTTTACCGAAAAAAACAAAGAGTAATTCCTGCAGTCACGAAAGCTTCGAATCAAGTCTGAACCACCTCTACGGGGAGGTATGAGGTTTGTGTCTTTGTGTTGTCTCTGCTTGTGTATCTGCCTTTGTGTCTTGGCTTGGATTTGTGTCTCTGTGCTGTCTCTGCCTGTGTGTGGGCCTTGGTGTTTCCGAGTGTGTGCTGCTGCGCCCCCTTTGCTCCATGCATACCTCATGCTAAATTGTCCCATTGTCTCTCAGCCTTACCTTCTCTGCCTATTTAAGGCGACTTCACTGTGTGCGTGCCTGTGCTGGTTCGCTCTACTTGGATGTCTATGTGTGTGTGTGCGCAGTCTGTATTTTAAATTTCATACTTAACTTGCAATTTAGCAATCTTTGAAATAGCGTAATCAACCAGACTATGCGTTAATTGTGTTTTGACCGACCGTCTGTGTTGCTTTATATGGTTTCCAAATTTTGCTAAACCCTGTTTGTTTGGTATGCTTCTCTCTCTGTGTCCCCTGTTGTATCTGTGTTAGTTCCCCCCTACTTGTGTGTCTGTATATACATCTGGGGTTATGTGTTTCTCTCGTAAATTTAGCTCTTCTGTACCTGATGATGGCTGCTTGTGTTGCAACTGAAACGTCGTACGCTATAATGTTATTTTATTATTTCTTATTTATATGTGACTTTACCGAAAAAAACCAAAGAGTAATTCCTGCAGTCACGAAAGCTTTGAATCAAGTCTGTAGTGCCTCTTGTTAAACAGTGCTTCAGTTAAACAGGAAAATTAATAAATCCAGCAGGCATGACTTGAAAAGTAACGAATTTACATTTTGGGTAGCACTCTAAATCGTCTAGTAAATCGTGTCGCCAATTATAATTTCTGCGTTTATCTGCGCGTGTCTGTGTACCCCCAGTGGAGGAATACGTGCGTAGCTTGCTGGACAACCCTGAGTTGATTGACCGTCTGGCACTGGCCTCGGAGCAGGTGAGACTCCGTATGCGTGCATCAGCTCTGCCCCCCCTTCATATTTATGGTGCGGGCCTGTACCCTTGTCCGACCCCTCACTTCCGCGTTGCATCCAGCTGCCTCACTGAAGAAAGGGACACTTGCCTTGCGCTGAGTACGACGTTTCGCTGGTTGTAATTGCCAGGGAAACGATATACTCGATTTGTAAGTGTTGTGGGTTTACTCTCCAATACACTGGCGTGCTGCAGTAGTAGCTAATTGACACGTTCTGTTTTACGTAACAAACCTTACTCATTGGCTGTACCGGGTTAACTACACACATTTACGCGCTCTTACCCAAAAAACCTTTATTATGGATAATATTGGTCGCAAAAGAATACGTGTTAAACAGCTCCCTTTTAGAACGTCTCATCCTCACCAGCAATGGTCAATCAATCAAATAAATCCTAGATTTATAACGTGGCATATTTAGCAAAAAGCAGAGACGGAAGGGTGAAACACTAGAGGTAGCTCTATGATATCCACTTTTGTGGAACGTTCTCTAACACGGATGGCTGTACTGCTCTGAGATCAATCAGACTGGATCCTTCGTCTCGTTACGTGATGGCGGTTGCAAAATTGTTGTTGACGCGTGCATGTGCCGTGCGTGTGCTGTGTACGTGTGCAGGATGTGGTGGAGTCCCGGGTAATCTTCCCCGAACATCTCCCGCTGTCCCAGCTGCAGCCAGGTGTGCGCTCCGGCCGGTTTGTCCAGGGAACCTTCCTTGCGAGTCGTGAGAATTACCTGGAGGGGACTCTGAGGGTGCGAGGGGACGGTGACAGTGATAAAGAGGTACACGTTTCACAAGCCTGCGTCTGGAAGGAACAATGCTGTTCGATCGTATCTGTGTGAGTTTTAAAAACAAATTTATAATGAAGCAGTGGCATAGCGTTCTTGGCATGAGCAGTAGCTCTTAACCTTTACTGCAAGGCTGCAGTAAAGGTTAAGAGCTGGGCTAAAATATTTGTATTTTGAACGTCTTTTGCACCCTACGTAGGTGTCGTAGCCTGGCTCCTGCCCCCCCGGCCTGTGGGTCCTGGTGCAGTTGCACTGCCTGCACACTCGATAGCTACGCCACCACAACAACAGTATATACGTTAATTGTGACTACTTTAATAATAGGGTTTTTTCCTTTTTTTCTGGCAACAAAACTGAAACCTTTTACAAGGAATCATGTGTGCATTAACCACAATACTTGTGGTCAAAATGCAAACAAAAAACACACTATGATAATATATGCATTGTCCTTGAGACTGATTGGTCCACACCAGGGACGGCTTTCTTTTGAGCCTCGACCCAATTGGTGCGAGACCAGAGGACGCCAAAAGGCGTACGCATATATTGCAAATATTATCAGTGTGTTTTTGTTTGCATTTTCACCACAAGTATTGTGGTTAACGCACACATGATTCCTTGTAAAAGGTTTCAGTTTTGTTGCCAGAAAAAAGTGGAAAAACCCTATTATATTTTGGTACTGGCAAAGGAGGTCTAATGATGGTTGTGACTACTTTGTTAACAAAATGAATGGTCTATTTCCACCTCCAAAATGTAACGTTAAATAACAATTAGGTACATTGGCCCTTTGTTGGAAAAAAAACCCAGTCCAGAAATTGCTCTGCTTGAACATATGTTACTGAAAAACATCGGTTTCAGAAGATTCATGGGCTAATAGTCCTACATTTGAAATTGTTTATTCGTGGTATTAAAACTCTTGTACAGTAAAACCTTGGATTGCGAGCATAATTCGTTCCGGAAACGTGTTTGTAATCCAAAGCACTCGTATATCAAAGCACTCGTATATCAGTTGTGATCACGTGACGCTCGGCAGTACAAAGCTGCTCGTATTGCAAGACCCTCGCTCGTTTATAAAATTAATATTTATTAAAAATTTTGCTCGTCTTGTAAAACACTCGCAGACCAAGTTACTCGCAATCCAAGGTTTTACTGTATATGCTGCTCTCTAACAGCACTTGGCCCAGCGGTCTGTTAAGGCTATACGGGGGATATTTTTTTGTCTCCGTGCAGGTGTTGATCCAGGGGCTGCAGTATTTAAACCGCGCGATGCACGACGACATCGTGTGCGTGGAGATGTTCCCCGAGGAGCGCTGGGTTGCCCCCTCCTCGCTGGTCCTGCACGATGAGGGCGTCGCAGGGGACGTTGCAGAAGAGAATGAGGAGGATGTTGTGAGTGGAGCGTCAACACTGCCGAACCAAAATCAAACCCAGACACCTGCAGTGTGCGTGTCTCTCTCCCCGTGGTCGCATGGATTTTTCTCCAGGTCCTCCGGCTTTGCCCTCCACAGTTACAATCTGACATGCACTTAGAGTATTTGGCTGCTATCAATTTCAAATGTGATAAGATACTTCATTGAACGATCATTTGTGGCCAGGTCACTTAAAAAGAGCTATATAGCTCTCAGGGTCCTTACCTGGTAAAGTTATTTAGTTTATAGTTTTTAAATAGTTTTAATATAGTTTAAACAAAGAATAACAACAAAGACTCAACCACTTAAAGAGAGACCTTAAACATAATGAACTCCGTGTGACCAGACAACAATCCACATTAGAGATGCTGTTAGCTTGATTTTGCGTTTAAATGACTTAACATTACATTACTTCAAAATCAAGTCAGGAGTGCTAATCATTTCGTACTATTTTTGTATGTACGTAGGGGTTATTTGACCATACTTCGGTGCGGGTTGGTGAAGGGGGGGGGGGGCATAGATCAGGAGCATAGAAGGACAGGACAACAGTTCATTTTGCTGTACTGCGCTCTGCTGCCAGCCATTTTGGCGCAGAGCCTATACCACCTGTTATGCATATCCAGGCTCAACACGGCGTCGCTTCCACGGTCTGAGCTCCTTTTTAATGTTTATTTTAATTAACTTAATTAGAACTCAAGAGATCAGGACACGTATCATTTGCGAGAGTGACCTGGGTCACAGGGTGGCCTCTATATTGAAAACTAATTTCTTTAGAACTGCTTTTGTATTTAGATTGTAGTCCTTGCCACGCACCTCTTTTTAGCATGGTTGGCTGTGTACGGTGCGAAATAAGTTCTACATGCATACATACCACAGTGACAAAATGCAAAACATAATAAAGTACAGCAATGAAGTTAATTGAAATTGGCACAAAAACAACCGTGGTTTATGAAAAGTCGACAATATTTCACAAAAATAAACAAGTGTTAGATATGAAATCGCATGTAGTGCAAGTTGGCTTGGACAGATTATTTATATACTGATCATTGCACAGTTATACTTATAAAAACGTTACGTAAACATTAAACACATATAGGGTGACTGATGTGCTAAGCAGGTAAGAGAAAATGTCAATCACAATTGCAAGTTAAATCATAAAGAATCGAGAGATTAAGCATCAAATTGTGAATTAGATGGGAGGGTAACCTTTGTTGTAGATAATATTGGTCGCAAAAGCCTACGCGTTTTTTTTTGATTCTATCAATCGCCAGAACTGTTTTAACTTATCAATATTTACGGAGGACTCCTCACTGTGATCTTTTGTCATTTTAACAACGCGTCAGTCTCATTATTGACATTGATGAGACACAGCATGAAACCACATCCGCAGGTTAAGCGCTATTGTTTTGGATTGCTCCTTCCCCTTCAAGCCAAATTGTATTGTGTTACGCAGTGAGCTGGTAAAAAAATAGTTATTTCATTATTTCAGTGTGTGAGAGAGACGCTACTGTGGTGAGTGCTCATTTGAGTTTGCGTTGTCATCTCCCGGTGCTATCCCAGCTGCTGCTGCTGCTGTCGTCGCTCTTGCTTAGATTGCGCAACACGATGTTTGTCCTTTGTTTTGGTCTCCAGCTGAAAGCCGAAAGTGGGAAGATGCGTCGGCCCACTGGCAAAGTGGTCGGCATCATCAAGCGGAACTCGAGGCCGCTGTGCGGCATGCTCATACCCGGCCCAATCAAGGAGGTGGGCTGATCTGCATGTGTGTGTGTACGTGTGGGGAGCGGTGATGTAGCGAGTTGGATTATATTTATTGCTCATAACCAATAAACAGCGGCAAATGTCTAAACCTGTCTTGGGCCCTTCCCTAGGTCGACTCGGCCATAAATGAGTCTCTGATGTGGCATGTAAACATCAGCGCTGTGGAGACAAAGGCGGTCGGGCATGGTGCTGGCCGTACCCACCCCGTCGTTTGCCGTACCAGCTTGAATAGGTGTGTGCTGACGGCACTCACCCAAACAGTTTGTTGAATGCCTTACTGGGGGCTCTTTGTGCGTGTTGCAGGCCACCCGCCACCTGTTCACGCCCGCGGACCGCCGCATGCCACGAGTGCGGGTGGAGACAAGACAAGCAGCGTCCCTGCAGGCCCACCGCATCGTGGTGGCCATCGATGGCTGGCTGCGACACTCCCGCTACCCGAACGTACGACTGCACCGTGACGCCCCGGACGCCGTGACACCCCACCCGTCCGTCCCGTGGTCGGCATCGTCGGGCTCATCCTTCTGTTACTTGACGCGCAGCCACGCGGCTCTGTATGCAATACAGCCGTCGAACCCAAAACTCGAACGGTGACACAGTGAATTGGAAGTCAGGGTGGATGAGGTGGCACCACTGTGATTTTTTGTTTGAAAGCATGGCAAACTCACCTGTGATTCAACCTAGGTTAGTAAGGTGTTGTAAGTTGATAGTCTCAGCCAAGTCACCAATAACTGCACCAAAAACGATATTAAATTTGGTCGTGTTTGATTGTTTAATTTCCATCTCTGAGAAAACTACTGCTTTTGACTGCCATGTGATGAACATTACTTTGATTGGCAGAGTGGTTGGAAAAGCACTGCCCCCCTACAATTTGGACTGCATTTCACTTCAATGGATCTTAGAAGTAGCTCTGTTATTTCTGCTCCTGTGGGTCGTCCTTGACCACGAAGGGTGGTATAGATTGCTTGTCTTGTGTTATACCATTAACACAATGAGAAACAAAATTGGTGAAAAGTTAAATATATTGTTAAGATGTATTCTTTGGGTTGTATCTTTGTTTAAACAGATGTCGGTTAATATTCTACATAATGTACGTTAGGTACAAGGTTGGCATTGTGGTTGTGCTTTTCATACCTATTTGCCACTGCACAACCGAGCGGCACCATGGCTGGCACGGTTTAGTAGGCTGCAGGTTGTTTATCCACTGCAAAAGCAGATCCATGCCATGGACGGTCAATGCTTTGAACAAGTCTAGGCACGTGCAGATGACGCTGTGGTGCCACGTCCCCGTGGTGTACCGACTGCCGTCACACAATTAACGTGTCGCTAGCCCCGCCCTTGGCCCTGCTCGGCCCCCGGATAGATTTGGATGCCTTGTGGGGCCAGCATATCACGGTTTGGTTCTGGTTCGACACTGCAAAAAGCCAGTGGGTGACCACAGACACCTCGAGAGCTCTGCGCTGTCTGGGTTCCAATGTACCAGTGGAAAAGGGATACCTGTGACGATTGGCCACGTATGTGCATATGCATGTTGAACTTCTTCCGTACCATACGTAGACAACCGTGCTAATCGTCGGTGTGCTTGTGCAGGGCCATTTTGTGCGCTCTCTGGGCGAATGTGGGGATAAGGAGATGGAGACAGAGGTGCTGCTGCTGGAGCACGACGTGCCACACCAGCCCTTCAGCCAGGCCGTACTTGCATGCCTGCCCCCTTCCACGTGTCAGCATCACAGCAGAGGTACGCATGAGACGTGTGACGATATGTCAATTCATCGATTGAGTTCAATTCTTACGCCTGCGGTGTGTTGGTGTGTTTGGTCGTGCATGTGAGAATCCTTTACTTCAATGTTCTTTATTACAAGGCCCAGGGGCCACTGGTGGCCCCTGGTGGCCTTTGATGTGGCCCATGACGTGTGGCCCCCAACGTATAGGCCCCCGACAATAGACAAATGTGAAAACACCCCCCATCATCATCATCGTGCTGTCAAACCTCAATAGTTTCAAGATGTTTGGCCTGCGTAGAATACCTTCTAGAGGGCCTCTCTGGAGCTCTCCCTCCAGTCGAGGTCCTTCCGCTGCACTGGCATGAACGAGAAGCCACGGGGCTCTACGCCTTTACCGCAGACCGTATATAGAAAAGCCGTCGACCTGAAAGAAAGTCGATGGCTCGGACACATCATCGTAAGAAGAGAGGAAATTCACATCGGAGGAAGGCGACGGACTTATGGAAGCACCAGGGCAGAGACCCAAGAGGCAGGCCTCGAGAGATGCGGATCAAAGTGGTGAGCCAGGATGTGGAGGACTCTGCAGTGGCCGTGGAGATGGGCCAGTACAGAAATGAATGGAGCAAGGGGACTACAGACTTTTCTCCTATAACGCTGTACTTGCGTTCCTGAAGAACACTGAATTGTGGAAAAATCACATGATTAATAATATAGGGTTAAGCACAGTCCGCAAGGACACGTGAGATGCGTACGCAGGCTTAACAAAGACTTCGGGTACGTGAGTAGCATCTAGAAGCATCCAGCATCATCCCGCCTTGTGTGATGCTACACCGAGGCAACCGTACAACCGCTTATTCTGCCTCGCACAACGCAGTTCTGTTCACTCGATCGCCTTTTATCCAATTCACATCCATGTTATGAAAAAAATGTGTTCCCTAATGCATTCATCGCATTATATCTAATTCACGATATGAAAACACGCGGAGTTATAGGAGAACGGACTGTACTTTCAAAATATTCAGTCGCCTATTGAGAAGATAGAACGCCATTAGAATGAAGTTGGTTTACCCATGTATGGCTCACCCTGTGTTTTGTTTGTTGTAAGGCAGCGTTTTGTTGAACCTGGTGCTGTGTGTGTCCCGTGCAAGGACCAGGCTGGCAGGGAGGACCTCCGTGCGTTGTCCATCTGCAGTGTGGATCCTCCAGGCTGCACAGACATCGACGATGCCCTACACTGCAAACCGCTCGACAATGGGAACACCGAGGTATTCATTTGGTGGTGGTAATCGTGGTCACGGTCACGGTAATTCGTGCCTATTCCTTTCATGGTTTTGTCAATGCTAGCGGAGGTGACCAGGGGAGTTTAGTGGCACAATGATAAGTGCACTGCACATTTATCCGGTCAAGCTGGTTTAGTTCCAGTCATGGCTAACACCGGTACAGAGTGATATCTAAAAAAACTGCCCAAGTTCTCCCCTTCACCACCTGCATTGACCATCGTAATAAAGCAAGGTCAAATGACAATCGCGACCCATTACAGCATGGAGAAGCCCTCATCCTGCCGTGGATTGACAAAGGGGTGGACAATATTCCTGTTATTAAGTTTCCAAACATTGTTGCCTTAGTGCCCGTATTCTTGGTCTCTGCTCGGCTCAGGACTGACTTCAACATGGCTCGGTTCTGGTTTGATCTGCTCCGTTGCCTCCAAAGAAGTATGAGTGGCTCAGCTGTGCCTTGGCTCAGCTCACGGAAATTCTGAGCATGGCTGGGAGCATGCAGGGATATACGAGGAGGCACAAGGGACACGGAGGCTCAGGGCTGGAACCATGCTTAGAGGCAGCTCGGGTTTTAAGCGTTGCTTTGATGTGGCTTATTGAGAATTAGAATCAGAATATTTATACTGGAGTAATCCGATGAGCTATGAAGCTATTTTTCACATGTCCAGTAGAGGCGGGTAAGAACATTACAACAACAAACAGTACAAAAACATCATAGTAGTGCAAAGTACAAGTAAGATAAACAAATAACCCAAATACAAACAAATACAACGAAACCATCCCCATCCTACCAGGCAAAGCCCACTGAGGTATTGATTTATTTTTTATTAGTGACCTGGCCACAAATGAATAGCTCAACAAAGTGGCCCATCATTTGGACATTTATAGCAGCCAAAATAATAGAAATAATCTCAATGCATGTTGCGCGACAGCCAAGCCTGAGCCAAGCCATGGCTAAGACCCCACTGGCCTAAGTGTCCACGTCACTGGCCGAATGCCTGGTTCACAATGAATGCACCAGGTAGTAATGGGTGTGCATTTCATTTCACATTATTGTGCTTTGGTTGGAGTGGCTATGGTGGAGGTTATGCATGCATGTGGAGTGAGCGACTTCCGACAGACGTCTAGTAGAAGGCGTCTTATTTATTAAAAGCACAGAGCGATATACTTTGTAACGCGGCTACACCTAGGCTGTACAAACACGCAGCCCATCTCCGTCCTGTGTAGCTACGCTGGTTGGTTGACGAGCGTAGCGGCGGAGACAGAGCTGCTCTTGCAGAAGAACCAGCCACGTGGTCGAAGACGAAGAGATGACGACGGTAGCGACGCAACCAGGACCCAGACCCCACGCTAACAGCCCCGAAGCTCTGATTCGGTGCTCTTTATATCTGCCTGGAGTGGCCAAGCTCCACCTCTGGCCACGCCCCCTTTCTAGAACCTTCTAGGCCCTTCGGGATGGTTCCCGGAGTTTCTCGACTGACTCCACCGTTGACCTTTACCCCAGATACGCCCCTTCATAATAAGGCATTATGTAATGCAGCTATAACCTTAATTACCCTTACAGGCCGGCAGGTATCACCCTGTCATTACACATCCATGCATGTGAGGGTGGTGACGGTGTATTAATGTGTGTTCTAGGTTGGGGTACACATCGCCGATGTGAGCTACTTTATCCGGCCGGGGAATGCCTTGGATGAGGAGGCATCTCTGCGTGGTACCACAGTTTACCTGTGTGAGAAGGTGAGATGTGGATTTCTTCTTGCCACAATATCAAGTGTTTTACGACCCGCCGATTTCATCTTTTCATTCTTAACTTTACGACATGATGTAAAATATTATGATGTAACGATCATCGCGGTACCAGTTTCCTCACAACTGTAATTGTACTTGACATTTTCACCACATTTATTTGCGTGCTTTTCAGTACTTCCCGTATGAATAACGATAACTTAAAAATGAATTAGAATTAAAAAATGTGCAACAACAATGCTAAATATCTCTCATGATGTTTTAAACGAGGTGATTTTTGCGGATTTCTTATCATATGATGTACCGTGACATCATGAGCGGCAGGCTATCGGCGCAGTGGTAACACTCGTGCCTTGCAGCAAGGAGACGCTGGGTTTGATTACTCAACTCTTGTGCCTTTTTGCTTGCAGTTTTGTTTGTTCTCCCCCCTGTTAGTGAATGGGTTTCCTCTGGATTCATCAGATTTCCTCTAAATAAAACCCATACAATCTTAACTGGCATTCGCGAAAACATCCCCTTTCTGAACAGTTACCTACAGGTGACTTAATCATGTGTGGGTTTGCTTGCAAAACACTCGTTGAGTTGGTGCATATGTATTTGCCAGATTGTGTTTATTGACAGAGAAGTTGTTGCGTTTATGTGTTTGTGCGCCTGCAGAGGATTGATATGGTGCCAGAGTTTTTGAGCTCAAACCTGTGTTCCTTGAGATCCAACGTCGACCGGTGAGATGCACCAACAACTGTGAACTCGCGAGTGCGCACATTGCAACCCATACTCAGCAGCTAACGTGCATTGTTGCCAGGTGCACATGTAATCCCATGATGCGTGGCACTGTTAAAGTGTCATTGTACAGATCCACACAAGCATGTGTACATACATAAGCAGCCAAACCAGGATGACACAATGGTAACACGTGTCTCACAGCAAGAATGGCCTAGGATTGATGCCCGTCTTGGTTGCCTTTCCATTAAGATTTTGTATGTTCTCCCCCTATTTAGCATGGGTTGACTCCAGGTTATCAGGTTTCCTCTCATCGCTAACATAAACGTGTTATTACTACTATGATCCTTAACCAAGAAAAGCCTCACTGAATCTCATAACTTCGTGAGGGTACTGCAAAGCTTTTGTAGTCGAACAATGGTTGCTACATATATATTCCAGTTGAGTAATTTGTAACAACCCAAACCGGTATTTGGGCAAACATCCCGCTGCTGAAAGAATGACTCGACTGCCAAAAACTTGGCAAGACCCTCCTGAAAAAGAGTCCCGAGACTTTGCGAGGCTTTTCTGAGTGAACACCCTGCACCACTCCAATGACGACGACTCCGCCACTCGACGGTGAATGGCGATGGTGCATGTGCTGTGCACGTGCAGGCTGGCGTTCTCGTGCATGTGGGAGATGACTCCAAAGGCTGAGATCGTGAGCACACGTTTTACCAAGAGCATCATCAATTCCAAGGTGATTTCCCCCCCCTCCCCCACAGACGTTCAGTTTTTGTAAAACTCTCGTTTGCTTTCACGTGTATTGTATCGGTGCCTTGCTATGTTAGTGCAGTTGAGGTTTCCGGATGGCTGAGAGGTCAGAGCGTTGAGCTTGCACCTCTGGGTTCACAAGTGGAGCGAGATGAACCGGGTTCACAAGTGGTAGTATGTATGTTGAACTTCTTTTGCACCGTACGTAGCCAACTGTGCTAATCGGAGATGCGAGGTAGAACATGAAAGTAGTGAGTTGATGGTCTCTATCCAGTCAACAATCACTGCACAAAACACAGGTTTTTTTTTAGGTCGATCGTGTAAATATGTAAATGTGTCATTAAACCCACCCCCACCCGACACAGCCAACTATTAAGGGTTGTCACGTAAACAGAACATGCCAATTCGTCACGAGTACAGCACACCGCTGTGTTGTACCAGTGACGAATTGGCCACGTTCTGTTTATGTGACAACCCTTACCTGTCGGCTGTGTCGGGTGGTGGCGGGTTTAACGACACATTCATGTATTTACACAATCTAACCCAAAAAACCTGTATTATGGATGGTATTGGTCACGAAAGCCTACGTTTTAAACTCACTGCACAAAATACCACCAAATTACATTGCACAAAATTTGGTTAAATTCCAGCTTTGAGAATTCAAAAAATATAAATTTTGCTGTCTTTGGGTGAGCGTAACCCTCAGTGGTCATCGGGAGCCACGTAGACATCTGTTGAGTTCTGGCTTGGGCTTGGATCAGGCGTGGGGATTGTGTAATTGCGAGGACCCCATGGTTCACCCGTTGTGTGTTCATCGTATCCCCGCAGGCGTCTCTGACGTACGCAGAGGCTCAGCTAATGATTGACGACGTCGGGCGGAAGGACCCGGTCACCAGCAGCTTGCGTGGCCTCAACTCCCTGGCCAAGATCCTCAAGCAGAGGCGCATTCAAAACGGGTAACTCATTGTCAAGATCCTCATCCCCTCCACCGCCTCTGGAGCGCTGAGCAGTATTAATGGGTGCACCACATTTAGTCGATCGGCAGGTCGCCTGTGGCGCGGTAAAGTGTGGTTACTCCCGTGTCTTCTAAGATATCCGGCCAGCGCGGAAGAGTAGGCTAAAATACATTGAGAGGGACTGTAAAAGGGTGTATCTCTAGAGGGGCCCCCTCTTATGGGAGCCCCCTTATTCCAGCAGTGGCTTGAGCAAGCAATTGCAAGGCTGCACCTGTAGCTTTTTTTGACCTCATGATGCATGAGGCTTGGGTGAATACCATGCACAAACAATTGTTACAGGATTCATACTCTTTCTTTTTTTTCAGTAAAGTCACGTAGGTAAAACTATAAAATAAAATAACAACTAAATTAAATCACGACGTTTCGGGCGCAACACAAGCGTCCTTCCTCAGGTGGGACAACCACAGCCAGAAACAATTGCTGAAGTGGGCAAAAAAGGGCTGTTGTAACAAGAGGCTATATAGGTAAGAGAGTGGGGGGGAGCAAGGGGGGAGAGATAGAGAGGGGGGGTGTGGGGTAGGGGAAGTGGGGTGCTGCTAGAGGGAGTAAAGGGGCGAGCACGGCAAAATGCCGCGGGGGGGGGGGGGGAGTGAGCAGGGCTGGGAGTGGGAGGCTGAAGAAGCTGGAGATGCGGAAATGAAGGCAACAATAAAGAAGTTAAGGTTTTACCTGGTTAATAACATCCTTCTAGATTGGAGTGTTACAGGCTGCTGCGGGGCTACATTGTGGGCAATAGAGGACAATGTAGTGACATAAATTGTTTTACTCTACTTAATGCTCCCATGTCTGTGCTCCCCCACCTTTGCCAACGCGTACTGACCACCACGGTTAAGTACGGTAAAACCACCCCACGACCCGCATGACATGGGGCGGCCCTCATCCAGCAGTGGATTGACTTAACAAGCTGTGCATGTTCAACTCAAATATCTGAGTTTGTGAAGTGTCTTATATTAAGATTCTGTGTTGTTTTGGCTGGACATGATCATCGCTCATGTCCCTTCTCCACCCGTAGGGCATTGACTCTGGCATCCCCTGAGGTCCGATTCCACATGGACAGCGAAACCCACGACCCGATCGACCTGCAGACCAAGGAACTCAAGTGAGTCTCGTCAACAAGACACCTCCCATGACTGCAATCCGACTGTTGTGCAGATCTCTCTATCAGAATCAAAATATTTATTTCTACTGGAAGAATCCGATGAGCTATAAAGCTCTTTTTTCACAGATGTCCAGTTGGGGCAGGTCACAACGTTACAACAACAAACAATACAAGCACACGTTAGGATTGCAAAGTATTGGAAAGGTAAACAAATAACTTAAACAAATATACAAATACAACTAAACTATTTATCTTACCAAATAAAACCCTGACCACAAATGATAGCTGAACAAAGTGGCTTATCACGTAGGAAATTTATTATCGGCAAAATAATCTAAGATAAAGATTCTTAACCCTTGTGGTTGATGTGTTGTGGTGGCGGAAACTGGTGCGTGTACACAGGGAGACCAACTCGATGGTGGAGGAGTTCATGTTGCTCGCCAACATCTCCGTGGCGGAGCGCATCGTAGGCGAATTCCCCGAGTGTGCGCTGCTCCGACGCCACCCGGCGCCTCCGCCTTCCAACTACGACATCTTGGTGAAGGCGGCGAAATCAAAGGTAGAGTTAGAACCCCTTTTAACGACCACCCTTGTTAACTAATCGCTTAACAACGGGCCTCCATAGAGCTCAATGTGTAGGCTTAACCGACCATTTCTCTGTTAACGACGGGCTGTTGTAGGTACAGTAAATATGAATTAATGCCACGTAGAAGGGAAACAATAAAATAATAAAAATATTAAACAATAAAATTATCACGACGTTTCGACTGCAACACAAGCAATCATCATCAGGTGTGAAAACCACAACAAGAACATTTGAAAAAAGTGGCAGTTATTTTTTACGTTAGCACCACGGAGAGAGATTTGACAGTTTGTTCAGATGGACGAGTCCATCTATGTTCGGAAAAGAGGAGGGGGGAGACAAAAAATAATGGATGCGTTCTGACAGCCACCTTAAGCGTGATCAATCAATTAAGACCCGAAATGGTTTATCAAATCTCTCTCCGTGGTGCTAACGTTAAAATAACCTCCGCTTTTTTCAAATTTTCTTGTTGTGGTTTTCACACCTGATGATGATTGCTTGTGTTGCAGTCGAAACGTCGTGAGAATTTTATTGTTTTATATTTTTATTATTTTATTGTTTCCCTTCTACGTGAATTTACCGAAAGAACCAAGAATATGAATCCCTGCAGTCACGAAAGCTTTAAATAAAAATGAATTAATGAATTTATTAACAGTGTTTATTTTAATATGATGTGTTTATAATGTTAGTATATTTATGTATTAATATCCATTGTTTAAATATTATAAAGTACGTTTTTTGGGTGAACAAGGGGAACTTTCGATGCTATCGGAACGAATTAAGCTTTTAACACGTATTTCCTATGCTCGCTTAATGACCAAATCCTTTAATGCTCAGGTTCGTGGAACCAATTACCGTCTTTAAGAGGGGTTCTACTGTCTCTAGATTGCTGTTAACCTTCCTTCAATATCATCCTCCTCGCAAGGAATTCAGAGGTCGCCGGGTGGCTCAAATTTTTGTTTGAGGTCTTTTGGTTTAACCGGGTGAGAACTCAAGAGACCATAATAGTCTCATTTGCAAGGGTCACCTGGGTCACCCTATGACCCAGAGATTACAGCTGGGACCCTGGCTTCAAAATCCAGCAGCCGCATTGAACATACTGTGTTATCAAGTGTAGGGAGTTGAAGGACTCGGCTCGTTTCCCAGCTACTCCACAGACATAAGCAACAAAAAACCATCACGATAAATGTAGTACTGTATTTAATTTTAGATAAATTCCAGCACTGAAATGTTGAAATATCAGGTCGACTTATCGTGATGAACATTGTGCTCAAAATGGGTGGGAATGTGCTACCCCCTACTGTGAAGCAGAGGTGTCTTGAAACGATGTCAGTATTGGCCTGAGCGAGCAATTGCAGGGCTGCACCTTTTACCTTTATCTTGAGATGTAGCCGTATAGTTTCCACTCGCCCTTAGAGGCAGAACAACTCAAAAGGTGTGACGAACCACAGACAACGCTGGAAGGCAGCCAGGCACTGTGCCAGATGTAGATTAATCCACTTGCTGTACTGCCTTCTCCTGGCAAGCCAGGTTATGGAAACCTGAATGCCCACAGGAAGTGCGCTGAATAACGTTTTCTTTACAATACACCACAACCCTTGCTGCTTCCCCAGCACTGAACTACAAGCCACGTGCGGGATAGTCACCTCACAAACGCCGGTGTGCCCGATTTTTTTGCGCAGAACATCGA
The DNA here is from genome assembly GCF_048934315.1 of Petromyzon marinus. NCBI lineage: Eukaryota > Metazoa > Chordata > Hyperoartia > Petromyzontiformes > Petromyzontidae > Petromyzon > Petromyzon marinus. Next base: position 2,812,268 of record NW_027423677.1, on the reverse strand, counting down.
GATCCAGGTGGACTCGGCTAAGGCGTTGGCCGAGTCCCTGGACCGGGCGGCGGTGCCGGGAGCGCCACCATACCTCAACACTCTGCTGCGCATCCTGGCCACGCGCTGCATGATGCAGGCCATCTACTTCTGCTCCGGCATGGAGCCCGACACCCACCACTACGGGCTCGCCACCGCCATCTACACCCACTTCACGTCGCCCATTCGACGGTGATGTGCTCTGGCGTCAGGCACACGCGTGAAATCGACCTTCGCGATTATTGAGGGGACTATGTTGTTGTCTTGGTGTGGTCTGGGACTGTGCTGCCTTTCCCAAGTTTAGGAATTATTTATTAATTGATGTACTTATGCAATGTTAACTTGTCATTATGGCACACCTCCGATTAGCACGATTGGCTACGTACGGTGCGAATGAAGTTCAACATACAACTTGTATATCTTTTTTCTATTATTTACTTTTAGTGATTTGTTTACCTTTTCTATTCTAAGCACTCCTATCATTTACCTACTGGACGTCTGTCAAAAAGAGCTTTTATCGCAAATCGAATTTCTCCAGGATAAAGATTCAGATTTTGACTTATTTTTCTAAAAGGTCCTATAAACGGGAAGTTTGGCCAATTCCTTAAATGGTTGTTTGGCTTGTGTTGGAGAAAAACTAGAGGATCCGGAGAACACCAACGCCTACAAGGAGGGTGACAGTGTTCCACGTGCAGAATCAAGAATCCATTGCCGTGTTGCAGCGGCGGCCAAAAGTGAATTGCAATTCTGCCATGGATCGCTAACGATTTTGTTGTGGATCTTAAATAAGAACACAGATATGAGCAGGCAGCAATTTGCGTTACATCTGATGACAAATAAAAAATCCTCAACAAAGAATTAAATTCATACATTAACAAAGCTAATTTCCACAAGCAGATGGTGCTAGAACGTGGTATGTCCAGAGTACAGTATTCTATCACAGCGTTAAATCCATCTGAGTCATTGTTTGCGTAGCTTTCTGGTGGATCGTGAAACCCGCTGAGATCCACCAGAATGAATCGCGGTGCTTGGTGGATTAATACCGCTGCTCCGTTGGCATCTCGTGGCCATACCGCAGCCTGTATCTACTGTAAATTTAATCTTCATATTAAATAGAGGCTACAACAAATGTGAATATTGTTGTTGTTGTCTCCCTGTACCGTTACAGATACTCGGATGTGATTGTGCACCGGCTGCTGGCCGTGTGCGTGGGCGCCGACCCCACGTACCCGGCGCTCACCGACAAGCAGAAGCAGCAGCAGCTCTGCAACAACCTCAACTACCGCCACAAGATGGCGCAGTACGCCCAACGCTCGTCTGTAGCTTTCCACACGCAGGTGGGAGGCGGAAGTGTGGGCCACGTGGAGCTTGCACGGCGTGTGCTTAGGCACCTGATAATGCGTCCATTCGTCTCTTGAAAGCCATTTTTAAGGTCACGAAAGCAGGCATCGTATTGTGCGTGTAGCAAGAATCAATTGTTTTCTTTTCGCACGCTTACGTGTGGTGGTGCCGTGGCTGTACTGGTTGGCTACACTTGACATTGCTTTTCAGCATTCTTCTGTGTTTGCTGAAAAACCTGGTCACTTGGCACATTTGCCCATGATGTGACAACTTTATTTTATTGGCTCTGTCAGGTGATGGAGGATTATAGTCAATACAATTGACATTGTACCTTCACGATTGAACTCAAAATAATCCCCATGACATGATACCAATAGCACAACTGGAATAAATTAGCGGGGGGATGCAGAAAATTACCTTAAATTTTGTTAAATAATTGTGGGCTTGGTAAGTGATGCCCGTGTGTCTGCTCTTGGCCACGTAGCGGTGATTAACGGCTGTTGTTGTTGTGGTCTCAGTTGTTCTTCAAGAGCAAGGGAGTGGTGAGCGAAGAGGGCTTCGTGCTGTTTGTGCGCAAGAACGCCGTGGTGGTGCTCATTCCCAAGTACGGCTTGGAGGGGACGGTTTTCTTTGACTCCAAAGATCTCAAGCTCAACGTTACCTTCGACGAGGAGGTAGGGCATGTGTTCACTTAACCGGGAGGCATTGGCATTTCCCGAACGGCTGAATTCTGCATTTAAACCCAGGACTGGCTTAATGCACTGGGACCCAAGCCCCCTGACCATCTCTCTATGATTAGGTTTCTATCAGACACACAGACACTTGGTTTAAGGTGGAAGAAAGCAGTGAGATACGAAGCTCCGTTTTTTTTGCCATTTGGCAGTGTGGACTATTACAGAGGAAGTTACACCGGTGGATACATTAGAGCCGGATGGCTCACAGGGCTATACCAAAATAAACTGAAACTGAATTAAATGATGTAAATGCGTTTCAAATATAAAACGGTCACAATTAAATATGCTTTGGAAATAACTGCCATGATGGAGCCCGTATTGTCACGGAGAGGACATCACATTAAAAATACAGTAAAATCCCTCAGATCCGGAAGAATTATAGAGAAAATCTAATGCTTTCTGTAAACAATGGGAAACTCGAAGGGCAGAAAAGTACTTGTAGAATAAAAACAAATGAGGGAAATAGTAGTTGATGCAAAAAGTGATCTCTAGATGGCAAAAAGCACATTTGTGACTAGTGGATCCGGTCCTTTCCAGCATGCCTTGCATGCCGCATTACATTGTCACTCTGCGTGGATAATGCACACAGCCTAATTTGGACCAGAAGCTCAAAAGGGTCAACATTTGCAGCCATATTTTAGGTATGTTCTTAACTGCAATTGTACACTCCATATAACCTAAGGGGGGTTGCATCTACTCCTTAATGATGGCCAAATAAGGCTTTAAAATTCCTTGGCTGGCCCGCACATCACGATCCCTCAGTTGGTTTGGTCATTGCAGCCATCGCCTTCTCATGCCCGGTTTTCAGCTCGCGGTGAGGTGGCCCAAGCGGTATTGCATTCGCTGTGTGTTGTGGAGGTTTGCGTTTCAAACTCGGTGGCCACTCCGGTTAATACTGTGGTGTGTATTAAGTGTAAAATATTTACAGGCTATCCGCTTTAACAGTGGACATTAATAGAGCCTCTAACGTTATTCGTGTGCCAGCATCATGGTCCAAGGTTGGCAAATTACATGCAAATTACTTATTTGGGGAGCACATATCAATCGTTCGCCTCCTTTTACAAAGATGTAGCAGTGACCTTGAATGCAAACGTTTTGAGAATCAGTGAGGCTTTTCTGAGTGACCCATGCAATAGTATTAATAAGAACGTTGGGTTTACGTCAATCCGTGGTTGTGTTAACGGCACTTAGCAGAGAGCAATCAGCGGTAGTGTAGCGGTTAGCGCTCTGCGCTACGAACCCGGCGACTTGGGTTCAATTCCTTCGCACGGTCAACACCAGTGATGATTATCTGAACCGGTCCTGGGCCTCCACTAGGTTGACTCGGAACTCAATTGAATGCCTGGTGCGGTGTGTAAACATCGCCACTGGGGAGACAAAGGCGGCCGGGCATGGCGCTGGCGACCCACCCCCTTGTGTGCCGTGCCGGCCTTCATCTGTGCTCCTCGCCAACAGCACTTGCCCCAACAGTTTCTTAAGGCTACATTGGAGATATGTCTTTGTGTTTTGTGTAGGGCCCCACGCTGTGCGTGGAGGCATCGCGCTGAACATGTTCGACCGCGTGTGCGTGCACATGTCGCTGGATTCGTCCAACCTGCAGCACCAGCAGATCCGCATGCACCTCGTCCGCCCGGAGGTACTCACCGTGCGGCGCGACGCTCAACCTCGGAATACCACCGATTTGTATTGTGACCATGCTGCTGTTGCTGCTTGCTGCGCCAGCAGTAGTGCACAAAAAACAAACGCTCGCCGCATCGGAACGTCAGCGTGCCGAAAATTAATGACACAAGCCACAGCATAGCGCTTGTTGCCATGCAACCCAAACTGTGGGACCGTATAGTAAACCCATAGAGACACAGAGATACATAGGAGATACAGAGAGACCCATTATGATTCCTAGAGATTCATAGAGACTCATACAGATACATAGCAGTGCATTAAAAACAAGCTACTGTACGATTGTGGCCATGCAACCCAAACTATGGACCACATTTTACACCACTGTAGTCTGCGCTCCTTCAATGGAGGGGGTGGCAAGATGACACAAACTCTCTCCTGAGGCTCTCCCGTGGCTATCAGACCCATCCATTGGCATTTAGCCCCTGAACGTAATACCCTTATAACACAGGAATAAAATATAAACTCCGGTCTTGGATGGAAAAAATATATCTATAGCTAGCATTTTGAGCTGCAGTCTGTTGTCCTATACCTCCTATAACTGACAAATTGGATATAACACGATGATGAATGTATGAAGGAACGCATTTTTTGTATAACGCGGATCCGAACTGGATTTAACTCGGTTGAATGAATGGAACTACGTCGCACGAGTAGGAATAAGCGGTCGTAACGGCTGCCTCGGCGTAGCATCACACAAGGCGGGATGCTGCTGGATGCTTCTAGATGCTACCCACGTTCCTTAGTCTTTGTTCAGCCTGTGTTACGCATCTCACGCGTTATTGTGGACTGCGCTTTACCCCATATAATATATTATTTATTATAACACGATTTTTCCAAAACGCGGTGTTCTTGAGGTACGCAACTACCGTATTATAGAACAGACTGTATATCCAAAGACTATGGGACACTATCCCTACCTATATCAGTTGTGACTGTCCGTGTGTTTAAATCCAGCTTGAAACATCGTTATTAATTGGCTTTTCCTGGATTCTGATTGGTTATTACTGTGAGGGGAATCATTATGATTAGCTTTTATTGCATTTTGCATGCTGTGTAAAGTGTCAGTATCACTGTCATTATTGTTATTATCGGCTTTTACTTTATTTCTATTGGCTTGTATCTATACTTGAGTAGTTTTTTAATGTCCAGTGCTTTTTTGAGATATTTCGATATGCAAGGTGCTGTATAAAATAGATTTTTATTATGGCCCTAGTTCATTGCACAAGAAGGGCCATTATCTGAAACGTGACCTATTTAAATGATCGTTTGGGGCTGTTGTTGATGAATGCGAGTTCTCAAGATACCAAGCTAAGTCAGGGTGTGGGAGCCTTGGTAGATATCAGATGTCTTAACAAAACTCCATGAGTCTGTTCTGCATGGGTTTCCTCCGGGTTCTCTGGTTTCCTCCCATATCTAAAAAGAAGCATGCGTTGAAACTGGTATTAAGGTAGTTTACGTATCGCCATGGGCGGCAGGGTGGCACATTGGTAAACCCTTGCATCTTGCAGCAAGAAAACTGGGTTTGATTCCCAACTAGAGTGTGTTACTGTGTGGAGTTGTCATCTTCTCTCCCCCTGTTCCTCAAAAGTCTTCAGACTTGGTGAAGTTTTTCAGTGTTATTAAGTGTAATAATAACGTATCACTTGTGTTGGAAATACTCGCATGTGTGTGTGAGAGCATTGGTGTAGTGGTTAGCATGCTGCGCTATGAACCCGGCAACCCAATTCCCACTCACCGCCAACACCAATGAGGATTATCTGAACTGCTGTTTTGCCTACCCAAGGTCAACTCTTTCTTAAATGAGTACCTGGTGTAGTGTGTAAACATCAGCACTGGGGAGAGGTGTTGGCCACTTACCCCCTCGTGGGCCATGCCGCCTAACAGCAGCACAGTCTGTTAAAGGCTTATTTGGGTGACTATCTTTGTTGTACGTTTGTGCCATTTGTGTGTCCGCTGTCACAGATTCCAGGCTACAACTCTGCGGAGTCCACCCCATGGGGCTCGCCTTCTCCCCGGCCTAAGAAACCCAGACAGCACTAGTGTATCGTGGATGCGGTGTCAACAAGATGTCGGAGGAGGTGCATGAGTGGGCACAAACTCTGGGTTTTACATCTGCAGAGTTAATTAAGTGTACATTGTGCTCGCAAGCAGAGGTGAACAATTGAAAATAAAGCAGTGGCGGTTATGAGAAATGTTTCCCTGAAGTAACAGACGGTTTGCACTCTGAACTTGCAATCCAGAGGTCACCGGTTCTTCGTTCTCCTGTCGCAGCAGTTCAAATGGTAGCGCAATTTTTTTTTTAATTTAGAATTTTTACCTTGCCAACCAGTACAATCAGCCAATGAAGGTGTATACGCATCAAGATGTATGAAAGGTTTAGGATATCTTATGCCCCACTTCTTTGCCAGCCAAGACACTGACCCCCTTGTGATGAAGGTGATTTCACAAAAATATTGGTTAATGAATCGGTGGTGTTTATTGACTAACGCAGCAGTGTCCAACCCACAAAGCACTGTGATCCATTCTGGTATATCTCAACATGTTCCGTGATCTACCAGCAATATATAACCAACAGTTACCCGGATGGATTTAACCGACTAATAGAACACTGTAGACATGCCAAGTGCTAGTGCGATCTATTGGTTTAAAATATATATTATTAATCCATTAATTCTTAGTCGGGGATTTTGTTTTGCCATCTGCTATAACAAGAATTGCTTTATATTAGAGGTGTTTATTCCTATTTGTCCCGAGATCCACAATCAAAATCTTTTGCGATCATCCACCCATGGATCGCGATTCACATATCGGCTACCACTGATCTAACCGTTGAAAACCAGTTTAACACGTAGGCTTTCGCGACCAATATCCATAACACGGGTTTTTTGGGTTAGATCGCGTAATAAATATTTAAATGTGTCGGTAAACCCGCCACCACCCGACACAGCCAATTCGAAAGGTTTGTCACATTAACAGAACGTGCCAATTCGTTACTAGTAACATCACACCGGTGTCTTGGAGAGCAAAGCCACAACATTTACAATCTGAGTACAATGTTTCACCAGTAATTACAACCAGCTTCATCAGGCGACAGCCAGTTTCGTGGAGAATCCTCGTCCCTTAATGCCCATGCATAATGTGTGTTGATTAACATATAAATAACCCAATCGGCAATGGATACCCATAGTCATATGCATTCATTGATTCCCCTCCCAATTCGCGAAAGAAGTGCTCACAAGTGATGGCTGTCGCCTGATGAAGCTAGTTAGTGCTGGCTAGGACACCGATAGCCCTCTGGCTATCGGTGTCCTAGGGGAGGCTAACTGACCCGACCCAGCCAAGGTGCGGGTCCTGACCATTGGTCCGCGCTCGGCCCCGACCCTTATAAGGATGTCGGGTCCCAGGGTCCTAGCTAGGCTGGTCTTCTGTTCTTCGTCTTCGGAGCACTGCCCCGAGCTGTCCCAGAGATGCCCCTTTAATACACCTCTCGGGGGCTCTCCGCCCCCGGTACCGCCCCCTCTCTAGAACCTTCCAGGGGGCTCTGGAAGAACCCCCCAACCCCTCACCTGGGGCCTGGCTCAGGGTGGCACCCCCTATGGGCTTGTGCCCGCAAATGCAGGTAAGTATACCGACGGTATAGGATGTGCATTTATGACGCTACATATATGCGAGAGAGTTTGTGGACAAGAGTCTGCTCTGCGGGAAGCAAGCATTGCCATACGAATGAGATGAGCTCGCGTTTGATGCGGGCAGTCTTGAGGACGACCGTCGACAGGCACGCGTGGAGGCACGCCGTGGTCACAGCGCAGCGCCGACTCGTGTAGGTGGTGATGGCCCAGTTGTAGAGAGGAATGCCGGAGCTTGGAGCAGATGTAGCCGAATGTAGGATAGAGCATCTTGAGGAGCGTTGCCCTCGACCCCCTCCGGGAGGCCGTATGGTTTACTTGGCACTCCCGTCCCTTAGAGTCCAGTCTGATGTAGGCCTCCTCAGGTTCCAGCAGCCTGGCTTCGTAGGTCTTCATTGCACCGCTCTGCTCGTCTAGCATAGTCTGAAGGGTCATATGTGGCTGCCTCCTGAATCTTCACCGTCCTGCAAACCTTACTCGACATCTCGTTGAGGACCCGAAGAAGGGCAGTATTCTCTTTGTTTAGTTTTTTACAAAAGGGCTTGTAAGAGCTCTCGTTCCTCCCACCGCGATCTCTGGTGTCAACTTGAACGGGGGGGGGAAGGAGAGACAAAGCTATGGCTTTTTTCCCAGGGGATCTGTCTTCCATGGAGCACAAAGATACAGGCGGAAGGTCCCGTTGGCCTAGCCATGAGGTCAGGCTCGAGTTGCTTACTGAGGACCCTACACCTAAGGAGGCTGTGGATCGTCCTAGGAAGCTCCAAAGTAGAAAACCAGCTTTCCAAGGCCCCCTATAAAGTGCCTGAGTCCAGGTAGAAAAATAGGAAAACTATCAAACAGGAAAGCGAGTGGTTATGTTGGGTCGAAAAAGGTAATGTTCTAATAATGTAGGGGTTGGAGCGGTCATTGCTGCTTACTCGGCCATGACGTCACTGCAACTCGTTTGATTAACACTTTTAAAATAAAAAATCACGACGCGTACTGAACATATTATTCCGAATCGGTTTTACCACCACTACCACCATGACACAGTGGCAAGGCTGGCACATCGCAGTGCAGCTGCTACGCTGAATCATATGAATAAATATAATCAAATCTAGAAATATCCTTTCTGTACCCAGGAGAGCCACATTGAGTCTCGAGACTCATTATTAGCTCCGTGCTGCATTGAGATGTTTGGACAATTTCAAGCATCAGGGTTCGGCACGTAGGAGGAAACCGGAGAAACGCGCAGATGTTGTGAAGCTGGCTTGGTGGTAGAAGTCAGTCCAGAACATTTGGCCCCACACCTATCACTGTAACGAATCAGTGTTCTACGGGGGCATTCTAAGCGAGGACTGATTGTATTAAAATCTACTTTGATCTACGAATCGTAATGTATCAATAATGTTAACGTGTAACATGCCCCACGGTTTTTCTTAATCTGGAAGGAGAGAACAACGGATGATCTGTATGCTGATGATGTTGGTGATGATCTCGTAATGGCTGTTCACTTCGAGGAGTGGGAGAGTCTGATGGTGAACTTGGATCGTGCCAATAAGAGGTAGGGCCTTACCATTCGCCCTACCAAATAAATCAAAGCAGTACCTGCCTTGATATTTTGTATGTCTTCAAGGACTCCACCCCCTCAACTCCGCATGATAGGTAGTTGTGGAAAGAGTGGAGGTATTCCCATATCTGGGCAGTTGTTTATGACCAGCTCCGATTTCAGAGCGGAGGTCTTACTCTGAATTAGTTCAGTGGCATATCCTTTTTTTCAGCTGTTTAGCGCCGTATAAAAGTTACATGGCCTATCACTTCATACAAAGCTCTGGTTGTTTTCTGCCAAACTTGTCCTCTCCCTCCCAGCTATAACCTCCCGAAAGCAACATGTGACCTTTGTTTTGGCGTGACAAACACCAGTGAAAGCAAAACACCGAAAGTGTAATGACTACACGTAATGCAAGAATCTCAATTGTATTTCTCAACGGGTATTGAATATGAAGTCCCAGGAGTGGTGAAGGTGCATCAGCCTGCAGACCCACAGGTGGCAGCGGTGGATTGGCTTGCAGACGTTGGGGTGGTGGTGGATTGGCATGCAGACGCTGGGGTGGCGGCGGTAGATCGGCCTGCAGACGCAGGGGTGTCGGTGGTGGATCGGCCTGCAGATGTAGGGGTAGCGGCGGTGGATCTTCCAGCAGTAGCCGACCAGTGAAGTTCTCGAATAAATGTACGCAATTTGCCGAACCTGGTGGCTTTGGCACAGGCGGTGGTGGTGGTGGATCTCCCAGCAAAAGCTGGGGAGGCAGTGGTGCATCTGCCAGCATGAGCTGGGTTGGGATGACAGCGTTGGATCTCCCGGCAGCAGCCGGGGTGGTGGTGGCGGTGTTGGAGATGCCAGCAGCAGCCGGGGTGGCAGCGCTGAATCTGCCAACATCAAGCGCCATGGCGGTGGGGGTGAATAATATGCCAGAAGCAGTCGGGGTGGGGGTGGCGATGCATCTCCCAACAGCATCCCTGGTGGTGGCGGCGGAACTGCATGTGGCTGCCAGGATGGCGTTGGAGGCAGTGGTGGTGTTGGTGGAGACCGTGGCCGTGGCTTTCTCCAGCTCCTTGAGCTATCGACGCATCATTTCCAACTGCAGATGGCGCTCCACATTCTCCCGTTTGTATACTTGAGTGCAGGGAAATCATCGACAGTTTGGTCAACATTAGCCCCTACACGAGCCTTCTAATCATCGCAACTCTTCAAACTATATCGCTTATATAATGTACATAATTTCAGTCACAACAAAAATTACATATAACACATCGGGGCTGTGAAAATTACGGCTTCGTATTGTCATGCGAACGGTGAGGAATCAGCCCAGAACTACACGGGAGGATCTTGTCAATGATCTCAAGGCAGCTGGGACCATAGTCTCCAAGAAAACAATTGGCAACACACTACGCCGTGAAGGACTGAAATCCTGCAGCGCCTGCAAGGTCCCCCTGCTCAAGAAAGGTCATATACATGCCCGCCTGAAGTTTGCCAATGAACATCTGAATGATTCAGAGGACAAATGGGTGAAAGTGTTGTGGTCAGATGAGACCAAAATGGAGCTCTTTGACATCAACTCAACTCACCGTGTTTGGAGGAGGAGGAATGCTGCCTATGACCCCAAGAACAGCATCCCCACCGTCAAACATGGAGGTGGAAACATTATGCTTTGGGGGTGTTTTTCTGCCAAGGGGACAGGACAACTTCACCGCATCAAAAGGACGATGGACGGGGCCATGTACCATCAAATCTTGGGTGAGAACCTCCTTCCCTCAGCCAGGGCATTGAAAATGGGTCGTGGATGGTTATTCCAGCATGACAATGACCCAAAACACACGGCCAAGGCAACAAGGGAGTGGCTCAAGAAGAAGCACATTAAGGTCCTGGAGTGGCCTAGCCAGTCTCCAGACCTTAATCCCATAGAAAATCGGTGGAGGGAGCTGAAGGTTCGAGTTGCCAAACGTCAGCCTCGAAACCTTAATGACTTGGAGAAGATCTGCAAAGAAGAGTGGGACAAAATCCCTCCTGAGATGTGTGCAAACCTGGTGGTCCAACTACAAAAAACGTCTGACCTCTGTGATTGCCAACAAGGCTTTTGCCACCAAGTACTAAGTCATGTTTTGCAGAGGGGTCAAATACGTATTTCCCTGATTAAAATGCAACTCAATTTATAACATTTTTAACATGCGTTTTTCTGGATTTTTTTGTTATTCTGTCTCTCACTGTTCAAATAAACCTACCATTCAAATTATAGACTGATCATTTCTTCGTCAGTGGGCAAACGTACAAAATCAGCAGGGGATCAAATACTTTTTTCCCTCACTGTATGTGAGGAGTCTGTGGGTCGCAACATCACGTACGGCTGGAAGTAGGACATTCAGACTAAGAGGGTTCATGATGGCAATGTCAACGACACTGAACCAGCCAGCACAACTCACTGCCAATAACACATATCACATAATTCACTCTTAAGCAATTGTTCAATCAATTAATTTAATCACTACAATTAAAACCAAAGAATCTCCCAGAACAAACACTTCGCACTCTCCTCCGTCAGCCACCTGCATCGACAATAAAAACGCATCAGTCCAGCAGTGGATAAAACCTGGCGTGGGAGGTATGGGGGGGGCGGCTTACACTTGCGGTGGACAGCAGGGGGGTGTCTGGATGCAGTAGCCATCGCAGATCAAGCGGTAGTACTTGTCATCGACTGCCATGCGCCAGGGTAATGGGCCTCTCCTACACCCACACACATCACACATCCAGCGGCACGCACGTCACACCGAGGAGCACGCACGTCACACACCGAGCAGGTTGCACAGGTCTCCTTTATCAAGACAAACGTGGAGCAGATTACAACTACAACTCTTCTACGCCTGTCACAATGCCCCCCTTTCCCCCCCTCCCCAGTTTATGGGGTGGCGCGGGCCTCACTCCCCCCTTCGCGTCAGCCCCTACTAATAAATGGTCCGGTTCCATTGTGAATGCACCACTCGAATGACGTGCAGTCCCGTGGCGCACTGTAACGGGCTCGTGATTTACTCACTAAAATTCAATGTAAAAAAATAAAAACGATCCCAAGACATTATTTAAAATAAAGGATGGCCATCGTGTGTCAGCATCACAGGCGAAAATTGGCATGTAAAAAAACTTCAATGGGAATCACTCAATTGGGATTGCTCGCAGCAAACAGCACTTGACCTGCTTGCAGGTTAGGTGCTGAATAACCATGTGTCACACAGAGAACAGTTGCCACTGAGGGTGCCCTTTTCAAATGCTTGAGATGATATGTGATTATCGGGTGTAACTGTGCACACTTAAAAAATTATAAGCGAACTATTATCGTTTCAGGTGGCAGGGTGGTGCAGCGGTGATCTTTGACCCTCGCAACAAGAAGGGCCTTGGTTAATTATCCGACTGGCACTTTGCGGAGTTTTCTACGTTCTCCCCTTTGTTCTGTATGGGTTATCCAGTTTGCTCACGTAGCTAGAAAACACACTATCACAATGCAACTGGGTATTGGCCAAGCATCCCAATGCTAAAGTTACCTGCAAATTACTTCACGGGGATGACACTCGGCAGCAGAGCCGGATGATGGCTTGCTGGGGCCCTATGCCATTGTCAAGCTTAAGAGGCCCCTTCTATGAATGCCTGTATATTTTTGTAAGCAGAATGAAAATCACTGCTTTGGAGAGTCTTTTTTTACACCGATCTTAATTTTTTTAAACAATTATGTTAAAACTCGAAACCTTGAGTCCATTTCTTGTTTCGTATTTAGAGCCCCCCCCCTCTCTTAATGCGAGGCCCTAAGCTGTAAGTGTAGCCGGTGTGAGCTCGCCTGTGATGAATCACACGTATAATTGTGCACTCTTATTTTCTATGGGTGGCCAGGAGAATTTATTATTATTCAAGTGAATGCAATGGTGATCAGGGGATTGGACCCAGAGCCCCACGTACACAGTAGAGTACAAGGGAACGCCCACAGTACAGATTTGAGCTGACCTCCAGATTGAGAAATTGAACTGTGTTATGACTTGGAGGGTGTTTCTGAACGCGATAGTTACCGACCCGTCCCGAAGAGAGGAGAGGGGACAGGGTGGACCGGCTGCATGAGCTTACTCTTTGGCACTGCACAGCACAACATCGCCTGCCTACTGCAAAAAACTCGGCAGGACCTTCCTGAAAATAAAAGTCTTCGGAATCAGTGAGGCCTGTCCTTCGGAGGACAGGCGTAGTCTTGGTCGTCACAAGCGAACATTTGTTTCTCCACATTAATTTGTATCCCCGGGTTACCATCAGGGCTGGGCGCTGCAAGCTTAGCTTCTGAGATCTGATGAGACTGGTAGCCGTTTTTTAAAAGGTAATTTCGGCATCTGGAGCCCAAGCATGCAACAACTTTATGCAACTTCTTGGTTCTTTCGGTAAAGTCACGTAGAATGGAAATAAAATAATAAAAATAAAACATAATAAAAATTCTCACGACGTTTCGGCCACAACACAAGTAGCCTTCTTCAGGTGAAGGAACAGAACTGTCGGGACGACAGCGCTTCAATAACTGCTGCTAAAATTCGCAGGGTCTTTTAAGTTAGGTGGGAGAGGTAAAGTGCCTTGACAAAGGAGTTTACATATCAAACAGGATAATTTAGCATTGAAATAGCTGTGTTAAAGTGTTGGATCAGCAGGGTGTTAAAGTCAGAAATTAGCATGTAACTGGGAGATTAGCATGATGTTAATGTGAGGGATTAGCATGCGACTGGTCACGGAAATAGCTATGTTAAAGTCAAAGTTTACATATCAACAGAGGCATTTAGTATATGGACGCTAAAGGACTGCAACAACCCAACTATTATACAATGAAACCGATGTGAAAAAAAACTAAGTATAAACTACATCAATATAATAAATGTACTCAATATATTCTTCAATAAGTTGAGCTATAAACATAAAGTAACTGGGTATACACTACACTATATAATGAATACCATATAGTAAACGAATTAACAAAACTAAAATATAAACTACATCAATGTTATCAATAAACTCCATATACTCTCCAATCAGCTGAGCTACTAACAATAAGTCATTATACATTACAATGCCATATGGCGAAAAAATGGGTGGCGGTTTTTTCCTTCTTTCCAACGTTAGCACCACGGAGAGCGACGAGCCTCGGTTCAGACGGACGAGTCCATCCATGCTCGGAACGGAGGAGGGGGGAGAAACAGCCACGATGCGCTGCTCTGTCCTGTGTTGCGTTACAACCATGCCATAAACTAGACTACTATACATTGTAATGTTATACCTTCCAATCTAAACTACATTGTATTATATCGTATACACAGCCCAATGTAAGCTCTAACATTATGCAGTATATTGATATGTCTCCAACTAAAATTTTCCAACATTACACGACTATTCACCATAATATACACTACCATAGACAAACCCACCCTTGAATTATAAAATGCGTTACTTTACACTACCCTATACTTTAGACTGTAAAATGTTAGACTTGTAATATTACACTATGTATTATTCTACCAACCCTACTGTATACCACACTGCTGTATATTCACTATACAATTACGATACTATATATTGCCTTATGAATTATGTTAAACATTACAATGTTATACTATTTATTATTACATAACATGCTATAAACCATACCATTGACCGTCGTGTGAAAGGTATTAAGAGGCAGTGCCAGTGAATGGACTGCGGTCTGAAAGTCACCATAAAATACAATCAATTAAGAACCGAAATGCTTTATAACATCTTTCCAATGGTTACTAAGCCAGAATCCATCTTCTCGGTTGAAATTGTCTCTGTGTTTGTATATGTGGATGGCCTCATGAACGAATCTCTCATGGTAGCCGGATGGCTTGCAGAGAACGTCCGTCTTAGAGAAGTCAATGTCATGTGAGCCCACTGAATTATAACAGTGATCTGCCACGGCTGAGGTGTTCGTCCTACCATGTTTCAAGTCTGCTTTATGTTCACGGATGCGGTCCGAGATATGTCGTTTGTTTTCTCCAATGTAACTGCTACCACAGAGGCAACTTAGTTTGTAGACGCCCGGGTACTGTATGTCTGGAACCACATCTTTTACAGACGGAACCAGATCACGGATTTTATGTACTGTGTTGAATCGGACCTGGATCTAGTGTTTATTCAGGATTTTGGAGATCTTTTTTGTGACCCCCGCAATGTAGGGTAAGGTGATGGTTTTGAATGGCTCAAGAGGATTCTTCTTCATGGCTGGAGTGATGGCTTTGCGGATTGTGTAGTCGGAGTAACCATTAGCCTTGAGAGCTTGGTGTACGTGCTTGAGTTCACTGGCAATGTGTTCCTGGTAGGAAATGCATTGGGCACAATGGTATAGAGTCTTGATGAGGGAGTTCTTCTGGGATGGATGGTGGTGGGAATCCGGTTTTAAGTAAGCATCCGTATGGGTAGCTTTCCTGTAGACAGAGTGGCTCATTGAACCATCAGGTCTCCTTTTAATAAGGACATACACAAAGGGTAGCTTGCCATCTTTTTCGACTTCCATGGTAAATCTGATGGCTGGGTGTATGGAATTGATGTGGTCGAGTAATTGGTCTAGAGCAGGCCGGCCATGTGGCCAGATGATAAAAGTGTCATCCACGTACCTCTTCCATAACGTCGGGCGTAGAGTGGCAGTCTGGATGGCATCAGTTTCAAATTTCTCCATGAAAACGTTGGCCCCCGTGGTGCCTCACCACAAACGTGGGGCCCGGTCAGCCGCGTCGACTGTCGTGATCGCGTACAGGTGGTGAAACTGCCACACATGAACCATGATACCTTGCTGATCTCGTGTCAAGGAGAATAAACCTGCAGCCCGTCGTTAGCAATGGGAATGATCGGTAAGGGAACACATTGGTCTCTACAGAGGCACTCCACTATTATACACCACTACTATACAGTAAACATTGGGCTCTATGGAGGCCTATCGTTAAGGGATTACCCGTGAACATGGGGTGGTCGTTAAGAGGGGTTCTATTGTATATAACAAGTTTAAATATTTAATAAGTTAATAGAGAGTACTCAACTGAGATGGCAGAGGAGTTTGCTAAACTCACAATACAAAGGCCACTGTCCCAGCCTCTGTGGTTGGACCATCTCTAGCTCCACCCACCTACCTTGATGCACCTATCTCAGGCCTATATAAGACCTTGTCTCAGCAACTTTCTCTCTCACCTGACCTGAAGACGATTGCTTGTGTTGCGATCTAAACGTCGTGATATTTTTATTATTTTTTATCTACGTGGCTTTACCAAAGGACCCATAGAATATAATCATAAACAGGTTACGTCCTCTACATGGACCCCCCCCCCCCTCATTATTAATCATGAGCAGGTGACGTCCTCCAAATGGACACCCCCCTCCATTGATAATAATTAGCGGGTGACATCACTCCACATGGGGGGGGGGGGCGAGGTGCCTCCTCTCCCCTCCTAAGCGTCAACTTATCAACTCACTACAAAGGCAGAACCCTCACGTAACGCGATCTCCATAACGCTATTGAGACATCTAAGTAAAAAGAACGTCATGATGAACAAGGGATTATAACCTTTAAAGGAAATAGGTCTGTCACCGCGGCCTTACAAATTGCACACAAATGGATGCAATGAATATCACTTTGCGGTCTGCTTTGCGCTTGCAAGTTTCAGATTTACTGCAATACACCCATGCTTGGACGGGCAAAAGGCTAGTAAACAAATAATCCCCTCGCCTGCTCCCCACCACGATATCACACAATGATATAGTACTTCCTTGTACAGTATACCCAATAAAGACCAAATCTAATCCCCATGATAGGTAAATTGATATACATAGAGCTTGCCGGCGATAGGTCTAAACCACGAACTATGAACTCGTGATATTCAAGGGTCTCCCGTATTTGGAATTTGCATGTTCTCCCCATGGTCACGTTGAGATAATGACTATGAATTTTCACATAAGCCACCTCGTTGAGCAATCATATGTGGCCAGGCTGCTTCTGGAAAAGAGCTATATATCTCAGTGGGCCTTACCTGGTCAAATAAAAATAGGTTGCTTACAGGAGTTGAATGGATTGCCACATCACAGGGATGTGAGGAATCGCAGCATGGAGAGGGCTTCATCCAGCAGTGGATTGAGTGTTCTTGTTGAAACGTGTGTATTTAATATTTTTCTGATGTTCTTTTAGTCTCGTGCTGATCATTCGTCCTGTTTGCCCAACATAACATTTGCCACAAGTGCAGTTAATCCTGTACAAACCTTCTGTTGATAGCTTAGGTAATACATATTTTATACCAGAAGTCGAGTTCAAGAAACATAAGTACGTTTTTATTTCAACTGAAATGTATATATACATATATAAATATACATGTCCATACAACCACGTCTCAATGTCTATGTCTGGGAGAACATGCTAGTTTCTCCCTCTGTGGAGTCTCCACCACTTCTCTTTCTTCTTGTTTCCCAGCTCCTCGTCTTGGTGCTCCTTCCCTCTGTCTCCTCCTCGTTCATTCTCCTCTTCATCTTTCTCCAGGTGCCGTGTGCAGCACATGAAGCTCCTAATTGCCCAACGCCAGAAACTGTTCTTTCTCTCTCCCTTAGTAGATGGGATGTGCTTAATCTCTTTCTTCTCTTCCTGAACACTCTCTGCCCTCCAAGATTGCTCACATCTTCCTTCCTCATTCACCACTTCCTGCTTTGTATCGTCTTCAATCGTGTCGACCTCCTTCAGTTCTACCTCATTTGCCTCTAACTCAATAGCTCCTACTTCTTTTGCGTCTACCTCTATTGCCTCTACATCATTCGCCTCTACCAAAATCGCCTCACTCTCCTCCACCTCAAAATCCCCTACCTCCACTTCTACCTCAATCACCTCTATGTCATTCGCCTCTAACTCATTCGGCTCTACCTCCATAACCACCTCCTGCTTGGCCTCTCCCTCAATCTCCTCTACCTCTTTTGCCACTTCCAGGATGGCATCTACTTCATATGCCTCGACCTCATTTGCCCCTTCCTGCTTTATTTCCTCCACCACGTTCTCAACTTTTTTTGCCATTTCCTGTTTGGCCTTTAGCTCATTCGTGTCTACCTCATTGATCAAGACCTGCATGGCCTTTTCTTCGATCGTGTCGACCTGAATTGCCTCGACCTGTTTCACCGATTCCCGCTTTGTATCTCTCTCAATCCCTTCTACGACATTGGCAACAACCTCTTTCACCACTTCCTGCTTGGCCACTGCATCTACCTCAATCACCGCTACCTCTACCTCAGTCGCCACTTCCTTCTTGGGCTCTACATCATTCCCCTCTCCCTCAATCTCGTTTTCCTTCATCTCTTCTACTTCCCGAAATTTCATCTCAGTCCTTCGTAGCTTCCTATTCCTACGTTTCCTCTGAACACCATCCTCTCCTTCTTTCTTTGTCTCCACAACATTATCAACTTTCTTAGCCACTTCCTGTTTGGCTATTCCCTCATTCCCATCTACCTCACTTGCCTCTACCTCTTTCCCTAAGTCCTCCTTGGCATCTCTCTCAATTCCTTCTACGACAATGGCCACTACCTCTTTCACAAATTCCTGTGTGGCCACTGCATCTACCTCAATCACCGCTACCTCTACCTCATTTGCCTCTACCTCACTCGCCACTTCCTTCTTGGGTTCTCCATCATTCCCCTCTCTCTCAATCTCGTTTTCCTTCATCTCTTCTACTTCCCAAACTTTCATCTCAATCCTTCGTAGCTTCCTATTCCTCCGTTTCCTCTGAACACAATCCTCTCCCTCTTTCTTTGTCTCCACAATATTCTCAACTTTCTCCGCCACTTCCTGTTTGGCCATTCCCTCATTCCGATCGACCTCATTTGGCTCTACCTCTTCTGCTAATACCTGTTTTGCATCTCTCTCAATCCCCTCTATGACATTGGCTGCTATATCTTTCACCACTTCCTGCATGGCCACTGCTTCTACCTCAATCACCGCTACCTCTGCCTCATTCGCTAATTCCCGCTTGTCATCTCCTTCTAATATCTCTACCTTATTCAACTCTACCTCATTCATCACATCCTCCAAAGCCACTGCCTCAATCATCTCTACCTCAATCGTCCCAACCTCCACCACTTCCTGCATGGGCTCTCCCTCACTCCCCTGTCTCTCAGCCACCTCTTCTTTCACTGTCTCCAGAACTTTCTCCTTGTTCTTGTGTTTATTCCTATTCCTACGTTTCCTCTGAACACCATCCTCTCCCTCTTTCTTTGTCTCCACAACATTATCAACTTTCTTAGCCACTTCCTGTTTGGCTATTCCCTTATTCCCATTTACCTCACTTGCCTCTACCTCTTTCCCTAAGTTCTCCTTGGCATCTCTCTCAATCACTTCTACGACATTGGCCACTACCTCTTTCACAAATTCCTGTGTGGCCACTGCATATACCTCAATCACCGCTACCTCTACCTCATTTGCCTCTACCTCACTCGCCACTTCCTTCTTGGATTCTCCATCATTCCCCTCTCTCTCAATCTCGTTTTCCTTCATCTCTTCTACTTCCCGAACTTTCATCTCAATCCTTCGTAGCTTCCTATTCATACGTTTCCTCTGAACACAATCCTCTCCCTCTTTCTTTGTCTCCACAATATTCTCAACTTTCTCCGCCACTTCCTGTTTGGCCATTCCCTCATTCTGATCGACCTCATTTGGCTCTACCTCTTCTGCTAATACCTGTTTTGCATCTCTCTCAATCCCCTCTATGACATTGGCTGCTATATCTTTCACCACTTCCAGCTTGGCCACTGCTTCTACCTCAATCACCGCTACCTCTGCCTCATTCGCTAATTCCCGCTTGTCATCTCCTTCTAATACCTCTACCTTATTCAACTCTACCTCATTCATCACATCCTCCAAAGCCACTGCCTCAATCATCTCTACCTCAATCGTCCCAACCTCCACCACTTCCTGCATGGGCTCTCCCTCACTCCCCTCTCTCTCAGCCACCTCTTCTTTCACTGTCTCCAGAACTTTCTCCTTGTTCTTGTGTTTATTCCTATTCCTACGTTTCCTCTGAACACCATCCTCTCCCTCTTTCTTTGTCTCCACAACATTATCAACTTTCTTAGCCACTTCCTGTTTGGCTATTCCCTTATTCCCATTTACCTCACTTGCCTCTACCTCTTTCCCTAAGTTCTCCTTGGCATCTCTCTCAATCACTTCTACGACATTGGCCACTACCTCTTTCACAAATTCCTGTGTGGCCACTGCATCTACCTCAATCACCGCTACCTCTACCTCATTTGCCTCTACCTCACTCGCCACTTCCTTCTTGGGTTCTCCATCATTCCCCTCTCTCTCAATCTCGTTTTCCTTCATCTCTTCTACTTCCCGAACTTTCATCTCAATCCTTCGTAGCTTCCTATTCCTACGTTTCCTCTGAACACAATCCTCTCCCTCTTTCTTTGTCTCCACAATATTCTCAACTTTCTCCGCCACTTCCTGTTTGGCCATTCCCTCATTCTGATCGACCTCATTTGGCTCTCCCTCTTCTGCTAATACCTGTTTTGCATCTCTCTCAATCCCCTCTATGACATTGGCTGCTATATCTTTCACCACTTCCTGCTTGGCCACTGCTTCTACCTCAATCATCACTACCTCTGCCTCATTCGCTAATTCCCACTTGTCATCTCCTTCTAATACCTCTACCTTATTCAACTCTACCTCATTCATCACATCCTCCAAAGCCACTGCCTCAATCATCTCTACCTCAATCGTCCCAACCTCCACCACTTCCTGCATGGGCTCTCCCTCACTCCCCTCTCTCTCAGCCACCTCTTCTTTCACTGTCTCCAGAACTTTCTTCTTGTTCTTGTGTTTATTCCTATTCCTACGTTTCCTCTGAACACCATCCTCTCCCTCTTTCTTTGTCTCCACAACATTATCAACTTTCTTAGCCACTTCCTGTTTGGCTATTCCATCATTCCCATTTACCTCACTTGCCTCTACCTCTTTCCCTAAGTTCTCCTTGGCATCTCTCTCAATCACTTCTACGACATTGGACACTACCTCTTTCACAAATTCCTGTGTGGCCACTGCATCTACCTCAATCACCGCTACCTCTACCTCACTCGCCACTTCCTTCTTGGGCTCTCCATCATTCCCCTCTCCCTCAATCTCGTTTTCCTTCATCTCTTCTACTTCCCGCACTTTCATGTCAGTCCTTCGTAGCTTCCTATTCCTACGTTTCCTCTGAACACCATCCTCTCCCTCTTTCTTTGTCTCCACAACATTATCAACTTTCTTAGCCACTTCCTGTTTGGCTATTCCCTCATGCCCATCTACCTCACTTGCCTCTACCTCTTTCCCTAAGTCCTCCTTGGCATCTCTCTCAATCCCTTCTATGACATTGGCCACTACCTCTTTCACAAATTCCTGTGTGGCCACTGCATCTACCTCAATCACCGCTACCTCTACCTCATTTGCCTCTACCTCACTCGCCACTTCCTTCTTGGGTTCTCCATCATTCCCCTCTCTCTCAATCTCGTTTTCCTTCATCTCTTCTACTTCCCGAACTTTCATCTCAATCCTTCGTAGCTTCCTATTCCTACGTTTCCTCTGAACACAATCCTCTCCCTCTTTCTTTGTCTCCACAATATTCTCAACTTTCTCCGCCACTTCCTGTTTGGCCATTCCCTCATTCTGATCGACCTCATTTGGCTCTCCCTCTTCTGCTAATACCTGTTTTGCATCTCTCTCAATCCCCTCTATGACATTGGCTGCTATATCTTTCACCACTTCCTGCTTGGCCACTGCTTCTACCTCAATCATCACTACCTCTGCCTCATTCGCTAATTCCCGCTTGTCATCTCCTTCTAATACCTCTACCTTATTCAACTCTACCTCATTCATCACATCCTCCAAAGCCACTGCCTCAATCATCTCTACCTCAATCGTCCCAACCTCCACCACTTCCTGCATGGGCTCTCCCTCACTCCCCTCTCTCTCAGCCACCTCTTCTTTCACTGTCTCCAGAACTTTCTTCTTGTTCTTGTGTTTATTCCTATTCCTACGTTTCCTCTGAACACCATCCTCTCCCTCTTTCTTTGTCTCCACAACATTATCAACTTTCTTAGCCACTTCCTGTTTGGCTATTCCCTCATTCCCATTTACCTCACTTGCCTCTACCTCTTTCCCTAAGTTCTCCTTGGCATCTCTCTCAATCACTTCTACGACAAAATGGGCCACTACCTCTTTCACAAATTCCTGTGTGGCCACTGCATCTACCTCAATCACCGCTACCTCTACCTCACTTGCCACTTCCTTCTTGGGCTCTACATCATTCCCCTCTCCCTCAATCTCGTTTTCCTTCATCTCTTCTACTTCCCGCACTTTCATCTCAGTCCTTCGTAGCTTCCTATTCCTACGTTTCCTCTGAAGACCATCCTCTCCCTCTTTCTTTGTCTCCACAACATTATCAACTTTCTTAGCCACTTCCTGTTTGGCTATTCCCTCATGCCCATCTACCTCACTTGCCTCTACTTCTTTCCCTAAGTCCTCCTTGGCATCTCTCTCAATCCCTTCTATGACATTGGCCACTACCTCTTTCACAAATTCCTGTGTGGCCACTGCATCTACCTCAATCACCGCTACCTCTACCTCATTTGCCTCTACCTCACTCGCCACTTCCTTCTTGGGTTCTCCATCATTCCCCTCTCTCTCAATCTCGTTTTCCTTCATCTCTTCTACTTCCCGAACTTTCATCTCAATCCTTCGTAGCTTCCTATTCCTATGTTTCCTCTGAACACAATCCTCTCCCTCTTTCTTTGTCTCCACAATATTCTCAACTTTCTCCGCCACTTCCTGTTTGGCCATTCCCTCATTCTGATCGACCTCATTTGGCTCTCCCTCTTCTGCTAATACCTGTTTTGCATCTCTCTCAATCCCCTCTATGACATTGGCTGCTATATCTTTCACCACTTCCTGCTTGGCCACTGCTTCTACCTCAATCATCACTACCTCTGCCTCATTCGCTAATTCCCGCTTGTCATCTCCTTCTAATACCTCTACCTTATTCAACTCTACCTCATTCATCACATCCTCCAAAGCCACTGCCTCAATCATCTCTACCTCAATCGTCCCAACCTCCACCACTTCCTGCATGGGCTCTCCCTCACTCCCCTCTCTCTCAGCCACCTCTTCTTTCACTGTCTCCAGAACTTTCTTCTTGTTCTTGTGTTTATTCCTATTCCTACGTTTCCTCTGAACACCATCCTCTCCCTCTTTCTTTGTCTCCACAACATTATCAACTTTCTTAGCCACTTCCTGTTTGGCTATTCCCTCATTCCCATTTACCTCACTTGCCTCTACCTCTTTCCCTAAGTTCTCCTTGGCATCTCTCTCAATCACTTCTACGACAAAATGGGCCACTACCTCTTTCACAAATTCCTGTGTGGCCACTGCATCTACCTCAATCACCGCTACCTCTACCTCACTTGCCACTTCCTTCTTGGGCTCTCCATCATTCCCCTCTCCCTCAATCTCGTTTTCCTTCATCTCTTCTACTTCCTGCACTTTCATCTCAGTCCTTCGTAGCTTCCTATTCCTACGTTTCCTCTGAACACCATCCTCTCCCTCTTTCTTTGTCTCCACAACATTATCAACTTTCTTAGCCACTTCCTGTTTGGCTATTCCCTCATTCCCATCTACCTCACTTGCCTCTACCTCTTTCCCTAAGTCCTCCTTGGCATCTCTCTCAATCCCTTCTATGACATTGGCCACTACCTCTTTCACAAATTCCTGTGTGGCCACTGCATCTACCTCAATCACCGCTACCTCTACCTCATTTGCCTCTACCTCACTCGCCACTTCCTTCTTGGGTTCTCCATCATTCCCCTCTCTCTCAATCTCGTTTTCCTTCATCTCTTCTACTTCCCGAACTTTCATCTCAATCCTTCGTAGCTTCCTATTCCTATGTTTCCTCTGAACACAATCCTCTCCCTCTTTCTTTGTCTCCACAATATTCTCAACTTTCACCGCCACTTCCTGTTTGGCCATTCCCTCATTCCGATCGACCTCATTTGGCTCTACCTCTTCTGCTAATACCTGTTTTGCATCTCTCTCAATCCCCTCTATGACATTGGCTGCTATATCTTTCACCACTTCCTGCTTGGCAACTGCATCTACCTCAATCACCGCTACCTCTACCTCATTTGCCTCTACCTCACTCGCCACTTCCTTCTTGGGTTCTCCATCATTCCCCTCTCTCTCAATCTCGTTTTCCTTCATCTCTTCTACTTCCCGAACTTTCATCTCAATCCTTCGTAGCTTCCTATTCCTACGTTTCCTCTGAACACAATCCTCTCCCTCTTTCTTTGTCTCCACAATATTCTCAACTTTCTCCGCCACTTCCTGTTTGGCCATTCCCTCATTCCGATCGACCTCATTTGGCTCTACCTCTTCTGCTAATACCTGTTTTGCATCTCTCTCAATCCCCTCTATGACATTGGCTGCTATATCTTTCACCACTTCCTGCTTGGCCACTGCTTCTACCTCAATCCCCGCTACCTCTGCCTCATTTGCTAATTCCCGCTTGCCATCTCCTTCTAATACCTCTACCTTATTCAACTCTACCTCATTCATCACATCCTCCAAAGCCACTGCCTCAATCATCTCTACCTCAATCGTCTCAACCTCCACCACTTCCTGCATGGGCTCTCCCTCACTCCCCTCTCTCTCAGCCACCTCTTCTTTCACTGTCTCCAGAACTTTCTTCTTGTTCTTGTGTTTCTTCCTATTCCTACGTTTCCTCTGAACACCATCCTCTCCCTCTTTCTTTGTCTCCACAACATTATCAACTTTCTTAGCCACTTCCTGTTTGGCTATTCCCTCATTCCCATTTACCTCACTTGCCTCTACCTCTTTCCCTAAGTTCTCCTTGGCATCTCTCTCAATCCCTTCTACGACATTGGCCACTACCTCTTTCACAAATTCCTGTGTGGCCACTGCATCTACCTCAATCACCGCTACCTCTACCTCACTCGCCACTTCCTTCTTGGGCTCTCCATCATTCCCCTCTCCCTCAATCTCGTTTACCTTCATCTCTTCTACGTCCCGAACTTTCATCTCAGTCCTTCGTAGCTTCCCATTCCTATGTTTCCTCTTAACACAATCCTGTCCCTCTTTCTTTGTCTCCACAACATTCTCAACTTTCTCCGCCACTTCCTGTTTGACCATTCCCTCATTCCCATCGACCTCATTTGGCTCTACCTCTTCTGCTAATACCTGTTTTGCATCTCTCTCAATCCCCTCTATGACATTGGCCACTATATCTTTCACCACTTCCTGCTTGGCCACTGCTTCTACCTCAATCACCGCTACTTCTGCCTCATTCGCTAATTCCCGCTTGCCATCTCCTTCTAACACCTCTACCTTATTCAACTCTACCTCATTCATCACATCCTCCAAAGCCACTGCCTCAATCATCTCTACCTCAATCGTCCCAACCTCCACCACTTCCTGCATGGGCTTTCCCTCACTCCCCTCTCTCTTAGCCACCTCTTCTTTCACTGTCTCCTCCAGAACTTTCTTCTTGTTCTTATGTTTCTTCCCATTCCCACGTTTTCTCTTCATACCATTTCTCTCCCCCACTTTCTCCATCTCTTCAATCTCGTTCTCAACCTTGTTGCTATTCTGACATGTCTGCTTCACATCCTCATTATTGGTGCTGACTCCTGCCTGCTGCTGCTCTTCTGCCTTTTGCTGCTGCTGCTGCTGCTGGTGGTGGATGATGAAGCTCTTCAGCTCGGTGCTGTTCTGGAATTGCAGCAGCTCCCGCTGATATTTGGCCTGCTGCTGTGCACAATGATCCAGCAGGATCATCTCAACCTCCAGAATCTGGCGCTTAGCTTCTAGTCTTGTGTCAACGAGGAACCTCTTTCGCTGCCCCTTCGAGCGACGGTCTGGGGAGTCACATGGGGAGGAGAGAGCAGCACCACAATTGATTCGTTAATGGGTATTTGAGTATTTCCTGTATGATAATAGGTTTTTCCCGTTTTTACTGGCAACAAAACAGGTGTTAAGATGTTAAAACACCAAACTGAAACCTTTTACAAGGAATCATGTCTGCATTAACCATGATGCTTGTGGTCAGAATGCAAACAAAAAACATACTCTGATAATATATGCATTGTCCTTGAAACTGATTGGTCCACACCAGGGACAGCTTTCTTTTGAGCCTCGTCTCAAACGGTGTTAGACCAGAGGACGCCAAAAGGCGTATTTCCTGTATGTTATTTTGGTAAAGAAACTTGGCACCATTGACAGGAATCTAACTTAACTTGAGACCGATGTAACAATGATAACACTGTAGGGAGGTCTGGAGGTTGACTCATGTGCCAGAGACACCTCCTCCTCCAAATAACTTCATTAGGATTATGGGCTGGTTGGGGAGGCCATATTAAGTTTGCGAGGTCTGGAAACTCCAGGCCAAACATAGATAAACTTCCGTTATCTCAGAAAAAGTAAGAAGGATTGATGGGCAAGCTGTGGAGGTCTGGCTAAATTTATAAGATGTCCATTGTTTCACAAGAGAGAACATGAATTGGATAAGAAATACACTATTAATTCTTATACACTGGTCCATTCATACAATTAGTATATTAGTGGGCTACGTTAGAGAAGATAAAGGGAGGAGAGGAGAAGAGGAGGGCCGGGGTGCCCGGAGCCCAGAGAGTGCCCAGAGGGGCCAGAGAGCCAGGGGCAACCCTGATGTTTCTGTTGGCTGGATAACATGTGCTCCCATGCATGTGAGGTTGCTCTCAACAGAAGTCATTCCTTGCACGAGAATGGCTGAAACGCTGAGTAACCACTCAGAGGTATAGTGGTTAAGCAGTGGAGACGGTATAGTGGTAAAACAGTGGAGATTTTAAAAGCAAAGTTTAAGATTTGCATTTGTCAATTTATATTGAGCCGATACATATGGCAAGTGAAATTAAGAAGACTTAAAGTGAGTTTTGCAGAAAGAGAGGATACATGTGTGTCTCTTGGAGAAGGAAAGGCATTGCTCAAAAGTGTGCTGCAAGGTCACGTGCCATGAATCACATGAGTTTAGAAAAAACGTGACTGTAAACCAACAACAAAAAGTGTCACGTTGACAAAGACAAATAATTCACTACTTCAGCCCACCGGTGTGTTGAAGAGCTAATCCACATTTACAGTTTGAGTACGACGTTTCGCTGGTAAATACTTCCAGCATCATCGGGCAATTCTGGCGAATTGCCCGTACTCAAACTGTAAATGTGGATTAGCTCTTCAACACACCGGTGGGCTGAAGTAGTGAATTATTTGTCTTTGTCAACGTGACACTTTTTGCTGATTGGCCGTGTCGGGTGGTGGAGGGTTGCGACACATTTATAAATAAACGCGATCTAACCCAAGAACCTTTATTATGAATAATATTGGTCGCGAAAGCCTACGTGTTAAACTGTAAACCAACAAGCCTGTGAATAATTATCATGGTGAAGACACCTCTATACGTTGGATACTGAAGGAAATCCATCGTGCTACACATCGTCAAAGCCCGACAACACCTGACATTCGAGAAAGAAGTACAATTGCATCGTTCTACACATCGTCAATACCCCACCACATCTGGAGAGTCACCAGCTGCATCAAGCACCTGACTGTTGTATTGTTCGAAAGACACTGTGTGTAACGACTTTACATCCGCCGGCACTGCGGGTTTCTAAACGCCTGCCATGTCACCTTCTCAACACTAGCGTCTGAGACCGTCTGATACAGACTGAAAGCTTATTTCCTTTGTTGCACTGTTTGTCTTTTCATGAATGTCATATTGTGCACTGGGTTATGCCTTATTAACCTAAATTCTGAATTTAGCTATTCATGTATTTCTATTACAGTATCACATATTCTTTGGACCAAGTGTCAATTGCCTATTTGATGACTGGTACTCTGATTCTTTTTTTTACAAATCAGGGACTTGTTTTAATTAAAATGTGTCTGTGTGTGTGGTTGAACGGTGTAACAAATCCATGCGTTACATGTGTAGTGTTGCAGCGCCGACCTGGTCAAGGCCTATGATACAATCAGTAGGCCAGGGCTCTGGATTGTTACTCGTATTTCCGGAGTCCCTAACCCTCTGCTCACAATCATTAAGGACCTTCACGATGGTGGGCAGGCCCGGATAAAGTTGCGTGCCCGGGAGTCAGAGCAATTTCCTGTTTACAGTGGGGTGCGACAGGGATCTACTCTGGCTGACACATTATTTAGCATCATCTTCGACCACATAGTTCGAGAAGTTTTTTTATGGCTGTACCGGTGGATTTTTTAATATTTGCTACAGATACAATGGGAGGCTGATTGATGCCTGGGTGAGGTCAAGGGATGGCTCCCTACTGGTCAACCATGTTATGTACACTGATCAAGTTGATGCTCACACTGAAAAATAGTTGGAGGTTCTGCTGCTAAGCCTGGAGCGTGTGACAAAGAGGTGGTGCCTTACCATCAGCCCCACCAAAACTAAGCACCCGCCTGAGTATTTTGTGTAATTTAATACTCTGCCACCTCAACTACTCTTGAGTGATGGGGTAATTGTAGAGAGAAGTTTACGTACCTGGATAGTGTGCTTATGCAAAAATTCTGGTTTGGCAGCAGAGGTCTCACTCCGAATCGGTCAAGTGGCATATTTTCATCAGCTTCGTAACACTTTGGGGTATCTACCTGGTCTGTCACTCGACACAAAACGCTGGGTTTTCTTGGCCAATGATAGAATAAATAAAAAATCTGAACCAGCTTTACACTTTCAGACTGGCCTGCCTACGATCCACCATGGGTTTAACTAGGCTGGAATGTGTGAAGAGCTCACAGTGAGCTGCACTGGTGGGCAGGGCTGCATTGCCTGGGTCATGTAGCCTGCTTGCTCAGCCACCGCATGCCCAAGCAGCCTCTGTTTTTCCAGATAGAGGGGGCTAAATGGGCGTGGCACGGCCTGGAGAAGAGATGGACTGATGCAGTACAGGAGGATACGGAACTAAGTGGACTTGCCAAAGACTGGTACCACTGGTGTCAAGATCTGCCTCTATGGAGGAAGCTCGTGAAGGATGCTTATGGGAAGTTGGTTGCAGTTGCCCTCAAGCAAAAAAGGAGGGTGAGAGGAGCGACGCTCACAACAACAGACGGTGCACTGGATGACTAAAACGCAGCAAGTTGGCACAGTAGGATGCAAAGGTGGTGCGTCTGCCAGTCATCTCAGTCAGTCAACCCATCGCACTGGGGTCTGTCCCCTGATCTCCTGTCGGCAAGCCTTCGACACTTCAAGTGGCCTCGGAGTGCACCAGGCCTGGCACAAGCGCCATGGTGACGTCTCCGTCACTTAGTGGCGAATGAGGGCTGTTGTTGTTATCTGAGTCGGTTAGGGGCCTCCCCTAGGTCCACTCAGCCTCAAATAAGTATCTGATACGGTGTGTAAACATCGCCACTTGGGAGACAAATACGGACAAGTGTGGTGCTGGCAACCCACCCCTCGTGTGTGGTGCCGGCCGTCATAGGTGCTTACTAACAGCACTTGCTCCTACAGTGTTTCAAGGCTATACACAAGATTTCTGTCTTTGTTTGTGTCTATGTGCAGTGTCTGTATGAGTGGTTGGGAGCAGTTGTGTCTGTGGGGATCGACCTGAGTTCGATTCCCATTCACAACCATCAGTGACTAATAAATAAAACCGGTCGTGTGCCTCCCCTACATCTACTCAAACTTAAAATAGTACCTCGTGCAACGTATAAACATCAACACTGGGGAGACAAAGGCATCCGGATGCGGTGCTGACCACCCACCCCATCATAGGTGCTAACTCGCTAACAGCACTTGACTCAATAGTCTGTTAAGGCTATACGGGGATCTGTCTTTGTATACAGGTGCATGTGTCTGTGTGTATGTCTGTGTGTGGAATTACAGTACTCACTTCCCGTCGGCTTACTCATCTCTCCACCCTGCAACAAAATCACAGCAGCGCACGTGAGACTCTAATCATATCACAGCTTACAACCACCACCACCATCATCATTACCGTCCTCATCATTAAACATTTCGAACAGACACACATTCACATATAGATGTTCTCTCAGATTAATGTTATCCTGATACAGCGCGCGTGTGGATGTACTCACGGAAGATATCGCCTTGAAGGCAGAACGAGAAGTCACGGATGGTCACGTTTTGTCAATAGATTTCGTTAACTGTGTTAATGAAGAGTTCAACCTCACGGATGTTTGTCAATGAGGTTCACCAAGTAATTTAACCGCGTTATCGATGTTCACTGACGACGTTGTTGAAGTGTGCTCCCGAATGCGATCTTTAAGCACACAGAGCGCGCGTCCACCTCCGTCTGTAACGATCGACCGTTGCTAGGGAAGTGACGTCACTTATTAAGGTCACGAACCCCGGAAACCACGTGGTCCACTATCCTCCAGGCCTGATTAGTTACACGACTGTCAAATTTTTACTTTAAACTTTCGTAACTTGCAGGAATTCATAATTTTTGGTTCTTTCGGTAAAGTCACGTAGATAGAAAATAACATTTTAAGTTAAGGCAAAAAACCCACGAGGTTTCGGTGGCAACACAAGCGGTCTTCATCACGTGTTGCGATCGAAACGTCGTGGGTTTTTTGCTTTTATTTTAATGTATTTTTATTTTATTGTTGTTATTTTCTATCTACGTGACTTTACCTGAAAGAACCAAGAATATAGTAAGGATTGTACCCTGGTCGCCACGGATGAAGAGGCCGAGCGGGCTCGGTTCGACTGTTGCCAGGTACCTCCACCACTCAGCTCGCAGCACACACACACACAGTGTCCACTATGTAAAAATCAGGCTAAACTAAACCTTTATAGAAGTTACTAAAATAATGCTATAAAAACAATGCAACAGTGATCATAAGACATGTGATTGAAAGTTAACAATAGCGACATATATAACATATTACTAAACCTAGCATCCTTCGCTAGCTGCTTGAGTCAATCCATAATAGCAGGAGTAACAATTATGTATGTTGATTAACTGCGAATAACCCAATCAATAACAGATATCCATTGTAATTTACATCAATACATTACCCCCCCCCCCGTCTTCGTATCGGATCTGCTTACAAGCGACGACGTCACATTTATCCCCCGTCTACGTCTATTAAAGACCGAAACAGGGGAAGGATTTCACCACAACTCTGGCTGTCACCTGACGAGGCGGGTTGTTGTTGTAGTTACAGGCGAAACGTCACGGTACTTGAATTGTAAATGTTGTGGGTTTACTCTCCAACACACCGATGTGCTGAAACAGTCACTAATTGGCATGTTTTGTTTACGTGACAAACTTGACTAAGATTTACGCGATCTAACCCAAACAAACAAAAACACCCTCTAATAAGTAAATATTTTTATTAATTCCACGAATGGACCTTGGCCTGGGACTGTGCGGATTGAGAAGTTATGGATGCAGCTTCTGTTTGTCCTGCCATCAGAATGACCAACAAATAAATAAATAATACACACGGATTGGTGACTACAGTACTAGACCCCCAGTGCTTTTATATTTAAAAGTGTATGTGCTTTGTGGTTGCTTTATTGCGCATGTTGTTCATACTGTGTAACACTTGTTTGAACGCAGGTGATGGGGTTGTCCATGTTGGGTGTCATTACAGGCAAAAACAAGCAGCAGTACGAAGACCAGGACGCCGTGGCCGACCATGAGGACGGAAATTGGCCTCGCCCGGTCACAACGTACGACAGCAGTACAGGTTTCCCTCCACACATGCACACACCTACGAGTTTCCCACTACAGAGACGAAGATCCCCCATATAGCCTTAACAGACTGTTGTGGCAAGTGCTGTTCGCAAGCACCAATGAAGGTCGGCATGGTATACCAGGGGGTAGGTGGCCAACACCACACCCGGCCGCCTTTGTCTCCCAAGTGGTGACGTATGCACACACCGCTCCAGGTATTCATTTGAGATTGAATCGACCCAGGACCAGTTCAGATAAATAATCGTTATTGGTGTTGGCCATGAGCGGGACTCCAACTCGCATGTTTGCGGGGTTCGGAGCGTAGCGTACTATCACTGCGTCACTGCTACCCTCACATAACGCACACAGAAACAACACACAGGGACCCACACGCACGGACACACAGGGGCCTGCTCAACATTGAAATGTGCAGCCCTTGTGTGGCGGCCTGCATTGAATTGGGCGTTCATCTCGTCACCCATACAAAAGGTCTCGACAATCAATGGCAGTCCCCCTTGCCCTGCCTGGCACGCACATCGGGCCAGTCACCCCACGCACAGCGCACACAACGTGCGCGTCGCGTATGCCAAATAAAGAGTCGTCCCCGAGTGTCCGGCAAATTGGACCGACTATCCCGGGCCCCGCGCTTCGGGGGAGGCCCCACGTGTAGACATCAGTGTCACATGTAATGCTTCCGGTTTAGTTTGAAGGCATCGGGGGGGGGGCCCACGCACCCCCTATGGACGGCCCTGGTCAAAGCACACGGCAGCGCGGAGCACGCGCGTCACGCGCACGGGCCACGTGCGTCACGGGTACGTGACATCTACAAGGCAAGCACCTGCATCGCGTGGTCATCACTTGTAAGGCATGCCCTTTGTGCATGGGACGTGCGTAGTGTGTGCAACACGTGGCACATGTATGTCACACATGCACATCGCAATGTGATGTCATGTGTACGTGGACATTTGAATCGCATGTAGCTGTCTGGTGGGCAGGACGGATCTACGCGTGGGCAAGTAAGGGGGTGGCTGAGTAAGACTAATACGGAGACACGTCAAGCCACACACTCACCACACACTCACCGGCACACTCACACACACCACATTCACCGCACACTCACTTACCGGCACACTCGCACACTGGCACTCACTGCACACTCACACACCGCTCTCACCACGCACTCACTTACCGGCACACTGACTGCACATTGACACACACTCACCGCACATTCACCGCACACTCACCACGCACTCACTTACCGGCACACTGACTGCACTTTCACACACACCGAACACTCACCACGCACTCACTTACCGGCACTCTGACTGCACATTCACCCACACTCACCGCACACTCACCGCACACTCACCACGCACTCACTTACCGGCACTCTGACTGCACATTCACACACCCTCACTGCACACTCACCACGCACTCACTTACCGGCACACTGACTGCACTTTCACACACACCGCACTCACACCGCATTCACACACACTCACACACACACCGCACTCTTTCACTCACACACACTCACTCACACACACTCACACACATTTACACACACTCACCGCACACACACTCACTTACACACACCGCACACACTCACACTCACCGGCACACTCGTGTGCAAGCACACTAGTGAGCTTCCACAAAATGTTCTGCACATTAGTGAGGCCACACACCAAAGAGCACACACCAGCAGGTTTACACATCAGTGAGCTTACACACTAGTGTGCACACACACAGTCGTAAGCTTACAGATTAGATAGCTTACACACCAGCTCACCAGTGAGGTGAGCTACACACTGGTGAGTTAACACACCCACCTGTTTACGTGCGCAAAGCTCTTAACCCTAAAACTAATATATCCCAAATGTCATGGCTAAAGTTATTTTACATACGCACGTGCATACACACGCACGTGCATACACGCATGCGCATATGAAGGCATGCATGCACACATACGTGCACACAAACACACATGCACGCACATGTTTAAACATATACAATTCCATGGCGTTGGACTTGAGACTCCCAGAAGTGGAATCAGGACTCCTGAGTGTGCGATATAGCTTAGTGGGCCTTACTTGGTAAAATTGAAATAATTAATTTAGTTTCAGGATGTAGGGTTCTGAAGATATTTAATCTTTCAGTCCTTTCTGACCGTTTGAGTGTGGGTGAGTGAGTGACAACTACTTATGCATTTTTTTTATTACAAATACAAGCATTTCCAGCTATTGACATGAAATGTATTAACTCTGGAAGATGATGGTGATACAGGTGGTGGGTAGCGGTAGTGTAGCGTTTAGCATGCTGCGCTATGAACCCGGCGACCCGAGTTAAATTCTCGCTCATGCCCAACGCAGGTAACGACTCTCTGAACCGGTCATGGGCCTCCCCTAGGTCGACTCAGCCTCAAATGAGTACCTGGTGTGGTGTAAACATCACTACTGGGGAGACAAAGGCGGCCGGGCGTGGTGTTGGCCACCCACCCCTCTTGTGCCATGCTGGCCTTCACAGGTACTCGCTAACAGCACTTGCCCCAACAGTCTATTCGGGCTATACGGGGAGTCTTTGCTTTGGTGGTGATGATACAGATGGTGATTGATTATACAGATGGTTGGGATGATGATAATGGTACATTTGGTGATGATGGTGGTGATGATGGGACTGTAAGAGTGGTCCTTGAAGATATTTACTGTGTAATATTAAGACACACTAATATAAAATGTAATCATTAAAGCACAATATATAACATTTGTAATTTCTGTTGAAAGCATGTGCTTATAATGGTCACATGTATTTGTACGTGGTTGTGCATGAATGCACGTGTTTTTTTATTTTCTGTATTAGGTGCTTGACGACAGCACTTGGCCCAACATTCTATATTGGTTGTACAGCAAATCTTTGTGTTTTGATTTGCGAATGTTCCATTCACGAAATTTAGTGAAAACGAAATTGACAAATTAAGGATACTTTTCGACTTACGAAATAGAATTTCAGCGGAAACAATATATCACATGTCACGCGCCATGAGATCATCAAGCAAGAAGCTGTCATCCATCCACGACAGTGTCACGGTATCCCCATAGTGCAAAAAGTAACGCCTCGTCACCTCTCCAGTCACTCCAACATGCAGATCTTTTGGTGAGTTCCTTGAAGATGTTAATTATTTTTGTCTTAAATTGATTGTTATTCAACCGTTATAATATTTGTTCTTAATTATTTTTTGTATTGTGAAATATTGGTGTATATTTTGGGTTTAGGAGCATAGCAGAAATGACTGTCTGAAACACATCGCAAGTTTTTCGTATTCAATTAATGGGAAAGGCCATTCCGATTTACGATATTTTGTTTTGCGTGCGTTTTCAGAAGAACGCATCCCTTTCGTAAATAGAGGCATACATGTACAGGAATCCATTGCCAACCACGAATTTACCAACCACGAGATTTTAGTAAACACGGATTGACTACTGGACACCTGTTTACTAACCACGAGCATCTCGTTTGAGTATTCGCGAGTTGCGCCGAGTCGTGAAATCAAAACAACACGATGTACCTTATGGGGGGGGGGGGGGTTCTTGTATTTGTTCTTGTATTTGTACGAGCTGTTGTTTGTTTATGTTACCGATGTTTACGGGGAGCGTTAGTGCAGCGGGTTAGCGAGGTGTACTATGAAGCCATAAATCCTGGTATAATTCCTGCTCATGGCCAACACCAGTGGCAATTATCTGAACCATTCCTGGACCTACCCTCGACCTCAAATGAGTACTTGTTGCATTGTGAAAACATCAGCACTGGCAGAGACAAACCCCATATGCTGTGCTGGCCTGCATAAGTGCTCATAACGGCACTTACCCAACAGTCTGTTACATGGGGGGATCTTAGTCTTGGCGTGTATGTGAGAGTTTGTGGACTTTGCATGTTCTTCCCCTGTTGTGCACGCGTTTTCTCAGGGTTCCTAGCTTTCAAAAAAGAACAACCAATTCTAACAGTGAGATTTTACTTGCAAATTACTTAAACAGGGATTACACACCGTGGCAACATCGCCCCCTTCTGTGAAAGCTGGACAGGACCCTCCTGCAAAAGAGTGAGACTTCCCTGAATAAACACATGTAGCACGGTAATCTTTGAAATAATAAAATAAACTATTCACCCCTAGAGTGGACAAGGTAGCGAGGGTGATTCTAGCAAGCGAGGGAGCTGTACTCGGACGGAACGGACGACGGCTCCCAGCCGACCTCTTCGCCTTTGTGGATCTTGTCATCGTTGGAGGCCGGTCTCAGCTCTGCGAGGATCGCCTCAAACGTGGGGCGCTCTAACGGCGCGTGGCTCCAGCAGTGGTGCATCACCTTGCGGCTGTGGGGTGAGGGGAAGGTGCGGTAAGGGTGCGAGGAAGGCGAATCGTGCACAAGCTCGGACTGCGCTTTCACCTCTTCCAGTGCGCGTTCGTTCTCAGAATGGTTGAATGAGTGCCGATGATGTTAATGACGTCACAGAGGGGGATGAAGGGGGTCAGGTGGCGAGGGGGGTGAGGGGGGGGTGAGTAGGGAGAGGGTCATGAAGGCATAAAATATCTACAGTATAGATTCACACAGCGGCGTCTAAATGCCACTGCATCTCCATACGTAGTGCAGAAACACTGGTCATGTTTATCTTGTAGAGAGAGAAGCAGTCTGTGGGTCTCTACAATGAGGGAAAAAGTATTTGATCCCCTGCTGATTTTGTACGTTTGCCCACTGACAAAGAAATGATCAGTCTATCATTTTAATGGTAGGTTTATTTGAACAGTGAGAGACAGAATAACAACAAAATCCAGAAAAACGCATGTCAAAAATGTTATAAATTGAGTTGCATTTTAATCAGGGAAATAAGTATTTGACCCCTCTGCAAAACATGACTTAGTACTTGGTGGCAAAACCCTTGTTAGCAATCACAGAGGTCAGACGTTTCTTGTAGTTGGCCACCAGGTTTGCACACATCTCAGGAGGGATTTTGTCCCACTCCTCTTTGCAGATCTTCTCCAAGTCATTAAGGTTTCGAGGCTGACGTTTGGCAACGCGAACCTTCAGCTCCCTCCACAGATTTTCTATGGGATTAAGGTCTGGAGACTGGCTAGGCCACTCCAGGACCTTAATGTGTTTCTTCTTGAGCCACTCCTTTGTTGCCTTGGCCGTGTGTTTTTGGTTATTGTCATGCTGGAATACCCATCCACGACCCATTTTCAATGCCCTGGCTGAGGGAAGGAGGTTGTCACCCAAGATTTGATGGTACATGGCCCCGTCCATCGTCCCTTTGATGCGGTGAAGTTGTCCTGTCCCCTTAGCAGAAAAACACCCCCAAAGCATAATGTTTCCACCTCCATGCTTGACGGTGGGAATTGTGTTCTTGGGGTCATAGGCAGCATTCCTCCTCCTCCAAACACAGCGAGTTGAGTTGATGCCATAGAGCTCCATTTTGGTCTCATCTGACCACAACACTTTCACCCAATTGTTCTCTGAATCATGCAGATGTTCATTGGCAGGGAAAAAATATTTGATCCCCTGCTGATTTTGTACGTTTGCCCACTGACAAAGAAATTATGAGTCTATATTTTTAATGGTAGGTTTATTTGAACAGTGACAGACAGAATAACAACAACAAAAAATCCAGAAAAATGCATGTCAAAAATGTTATAAATTGATTAGCATTTTAATGAGGGAAATAAGTATTTGACCCCTTCTCAGTCAGAAAGATTTCTGGCTCCCAGGTGTCTTTTATACAGGTAACGAGCCGAGGTTAGGAGCACACTCTTGAAGGGAGTGCTCCTAATCTCAGCTTGTTACCTGTATAAAAGACACCTGTCCACAGAAGCAATCAATCAATCAGATTCCAAACTCTCCACCATGGCCAAGACCAAAGAGCTCTCCAAGGATGTCGGACAAGATTGTAGACCTACACAAGGCTGGAATGGGCTACAAGACCATTGCCAAGCAGCTTGGTGAGAAGGTGACAACAGTTGGTGCGATTATTCGCAAATGGAAGAAACACAAAAGAACTGTCAATCTCCCTTGGCCTGGGGCTCCATGCAAGATCTCACCTCGTGGAGTTGCAATGATCATGAGAACGGTGAGGAATCAGCCCAGAACTACACGGGAGGATCTTGTCAATGATCTCAAGGCAGCTGGGACCATAGTCACCAAGAAAACAATTGAGATTAGGAGCACTCCCTTTAAGAGTGTGCTCCTAATCTCAGCTCGTTACCTGTATCAAAGACATCTGGGAGCCAGAAATCTTTCTGATTGAGAGGGGGTCAAATACTTATTTCCCTCATTAAAATGCAAATCAATTTAATAACATTTTTGACTTGCGTTTTTCTGGATTTTTTTGTTGTTATTCTGTCTCTCACTGTTCAAATAAACCTACCATTAAAATTATAGACTGATCATTTCTTTGTCAGTGGGCAAACGTACAAAATCAGCAGGGGATCGAATTCTTTTTTCCCTCATTGTATGTGAGGAGTCTGTGGGTCGCAACAGCACGTACGGCTGGAAGTAGGACATTCCAGACTAAGAGGGTTCATAATGGCCTTGTCAACGAGACTGAACCAGCCAGCACAACTCACTGCCAATAACACATCACGTAATTCACCCTTAAGCAATTGTTCAATCAATTAATTGAATCACTACAATTAAAATCAAAGAATATCCCAGAACAAACACTTCGCACTCTCCTCCGTCAGCCACCTGCATCCACAATAGAAACGCATCAGTCCAGCAGTGGATAAAACCTGGTGTGGGAGGTATGGGGGGGGCGGCTTACACTTGCGGTGGACAGCAGGGGGGTGGCTGCATGCAGTAGCCATCGCAGATCAAGCGGTAGAACTTGTCATCGACTGCCATGCGCCAGGGTAAGGGGCCTCTCCTACACCCACACACATCACACACCGAGCGGCACACACGTCACACCAAGGAGCACGCACATCACACACCGAGCAGGTTGCACAGGGCTCCTTTATCAAGACAAACGTGGAGCAGATTACAACTACAACTCTATGCCTGTCACAATGCCCCCCTCTCCCCCCCCCCCCCCCCCCCCCAGTTTATGGGGGCGCGCGGGCCTCACTCCCCCCTTCGCGTCAGCCCCTACTAATAAATGGTCCGGTTGCATTGTGAATGCACCACTCGAATGACGTGCAGTCCCGTGGCGCACTGTAATGGGCTCATGATTTACTCACTAAAATTCAACGTAAAAAAATAAAAACGATCCCAAGACATTTTAAATAAAGTATGGCCATCGTGTGTCAGCATCACAGGCGAAAATTGGCATGTAAAAATAAACTTCACTGCGACTCACTCAATTGGGATTGCTCGCAGCAAACAGCACTTGACCTGCTTACAGGTTAGGTGCTGAATAACCGTGTGTCACACAGAGAACAGTTGCCACTGAGGGTGCCCTTTTCAAATGCTTGAGATGTGATTATCGCGTGTAAATGTGCACACTAAAATAACGAAAAAATTCTAAGCGAACTATTATCGTTTCAGGTGGCAGGGTGGTGCAGCGGTGATCTTTGACCCTCGCAACAAGAAGGGCCTTGGTTAATTATCCGACTGGCACTTTGCGGAGTTTTCTATGTTCTCCCCTTTGTTCTCTATGGGTTATCCAGTTTGCTCACATAGCTAGAAAACACACAATCACAATGTAACTGGGTATTAGCCAAGCATCCCAATGCTAAAGTTACCTGGAAATTACTTCATTGGGATGACACTCGGCAGCAGAGCCGGATGATGGCATTGCTGGGGCCCTATGCCATTGTTAAGCTTAAGAGGCCCCTTCTATGAATGCCTGTATATTTTTGTCAGCAGAATGAAAATAACTGCTTTGGAGAGTCTTTTTTTCTCACCGATCTTAATTTTTTTAAACAATTATGTTAAAACTCGAAACATCGTGTCCATTTCTTGTTTCGTATTTAGAGACCCCGCCCTCTCTTAATGCGAGGCCCTAAGCTGTAAGTGTAGCCGGTGTGAGCTCGCCTGTGATGAATCACAAGTATAATTGTGCACTCTTATTTTCTATGGGTGGCCAGGAGAATTTATTATTATTTAAGTGAATGCAATGGTGATCAGGGGATTGGATCCAGAGCCCCACGTACACAGTAGAGTACAAGGGAACGCCCACAATACAGATTTGAGCTGACCTCCGGATTGAGAAATTGACTGGCGGTGTTGTGACGTACAGGGTGTTTCTGATCGCTATTGCGACCGTCCTGTCCCGACGGGAGGAGAGAGGACAGGGTGGACCGGCTGCATGAGCTTACTCTCCGGCACTGCACAGCACAACATCGCCTCCCTACTGCAAAAATACTCGGCAGGACCCTCCTGAAAATAAAAGTCTTCGGAATCAGTGAGGCCTGTCCTTGGGAGGACAGGCGTAGTCTTGGTCGTCACAAGCGAACATTTGTTTCTCCACATTAATTTGTATCCCCGGGTTACCATCAGGGCTGGGCGCTGCAAGCTTAGCTTCTGAGATCTGATGAGACTGGTAGCCGTTTTGTAAAAGGTAATTTCGGCATCTGGAGCCCAAGCAAGCAACAACTCTATGCAACTTCTTGGTTCTTTTGGTAAAGTCACGTAGAATGGAAATAAAATAATAAAAATAAAACATAATAAAAAATTAAATTCTCACGACGTTTCGGCCACAACACAAGTAGCCTTCTTCAGGTGAAGGAACAGAACTCTAGGACGACAGCGCTTCAATAACTGCTGCTAAGATTCGCAGCGTCTTTTAAGCTAGGTGGGAGAGGTAAAGCGCCTTGACAAAGGAGTTTACATATCAAACAGGATAATTTAGCATTGAAATAGCTGTGTTAAAGTGTTGGATCAGCAGGGTGTTAAAGTCAGAAATTAACATGTAACTGGGAGATTAGCATGATGTTAATGTGAGCGATTAGCATGCGACTGGTCACGGAAATAGCGATGTTAAGTCAAAGTTTCCATCTCAACAGAGGCATTTAGTATATGGACGCTAAAGGACTGCAACTACCCAACTATTATACAATTAACCGATGTGAAAAAAACTAAGTATAAACAACATCAATATAATAAATGTACTCAATATGTTCTTCAATACGTTGAGCTATAAACATAAAGTAACTGAGTATACACTACACTATATAATGAATACCATATAGTAAACGAATTAATAAAACTAAAATATAAACTACATCAATGTTATCAATAAACTCTATATACTCTCCAATCAGCTGAGCTACTAACAATAAGTCATTATACATTACAATGCCCTATGGCTAAAAAATGGGTGGCGGTTTTTTCCTTCTTTCCAACGTTAGCACCACGGAGAGCGACGAGCCTCGTTCAGACGGACGAGTCCATCCATGCTCGGAACGGAGGAGGGGGGAGAAACAGCCACGATGTGCTGCTCTGTCCTGTGTTGCGTTACAACCATGCCATAAACTAGACTACTATACATTGTAACGTTATACCTTCCAATATAAACTACATTGTATAATATCGTATACGCAGCCCAATGTAAGCTCTAACATTATGCATTATATTGATATGTCTTCAACTAAACTTTTTCCTACATTACACTACTATACACCGTAATATACACTACCATAGACAAACCCACCCTTGAATTACACAATGCGTTACTTTACACTACCCTATACTTTAGACTGTAAAATGTTAGACTTGTAATATTACACTGTATTATTCTACCAACCCTACTGTATACCACACTGCTGTATATTCACAATACAATTACGATACTATATATTGCCTTATGAATTATGTTAAACATTACAATGTTATACTATTTATTATATAACATGCTATAAACCATACCATTGACCGTCGTGTGAAGAGGCAGTGCCAGCGAATGGACTGCAGTCTGAATGTCACCATAAAATACAATCAATTAAAAACTGAAATTGTTTATAACGTCTTTCCAATGAAATTTTGATTTAAAGCTTTCGTGACTGCAGTAATTCATATGCTTAGTTCT
The DNA here is from genome assembly GCF_048934315.1 of Petromyzon marinus. Lineage (NCBI taxonomy): Eukaryota > Metazoa > Chordata > Hyperoartia > Petromyzontiformes > Petromyzontidae > Petromyzon > Petromyzon marinus. The sequence goes on along the minus strand of NW_027423677.1, from coordinate 2,770,551 downwards.
TTCGGTAAAGTCACGTTGAAGGGAAACAACAAAATAATAAAATATATAAAACAATAAAAATTCTCACGCCGTTTCGACCATAACACAAACCAATTCCTCGACCACATCAATTCCATACACCCAGCCATCAGATTCACCATGGAGGTCGAAAAAGATGGCAAGCTACCCTTTTTGGATGTCCTAATTAAAAGGAGACCTGATGGTTCAATGAGCCACTCTGTTGACAGGAAAGCTACGCATACGAATGCTTACTTAAAACCGGATTCCCACCACCATTCATGCCAGAAGAACTCCCTCATCAAGACTCTATACCATAGAGCCCAATGCATTTCCGACCAGGAACACATTGCCAGTGAACTTAAGCACGTACACCAAGCTCTCAAGGCTAATGGTTACTCCGACTACACAATCCGCAAAGCCATCACTCCAGCCATGAAGAAGGATCCTCTTGAGGAGCCATTCAAAACCATCACCTTACCCTACATTGCGGGGGTCACAAAAAAGATCTACAAAATCCTGAATAAACACAAGATCCAGGTCCGATTCAACACAGTACATAAAATCCGTGATCTGGTTCCGTCTGTAAAAGATGTGGTTCCAGACATACAGTACCCGAGCGTCTACAAACTAAGTTGCCTCTGTGGTAGCAGTTACATTGGAGAAACCAAACGACATATCTGGGACCGCATCCGTGAACATAAAGCAGACTTGAAACACGGTAGGACGAGCACCTAAGCCGTGGCAGATCACTTATAATTCAGTGGGCTCACATGACATTGACTTCTCCAAGACGGACGTTCTCTGCAAGCCATCCGGCTACCATGAGAGATTCGTTCATGAGGCCATCCACATATACAAACACAGAAACAATTTCAACCGAGAAGATGGTTTCTGGCTTAGTAACCATTGGAAAGACGTTATAAACCATTTTGGTACTTAATTGATTGTATTTTATGGTGACTTTCAGATCGCAGTCCATTCGCTGCCACTGCCTCTTAATACCTTTCACACGACGGTCAATGGTATGGTTTATAGCAGGGGTGTCCAAACTTTTTTTCCCGAGGGCCACATACAGAAAAATATACGAAGGATTGGGCCACTCACTAGATGTGAGGTATACTGCCTCACTTCTCATGCACTAATATTGTCAAAATCAATCAAATGCAGGTAAATTACGTTTGATTATTGAACATGTTTGAAGAAAAAAAGCCTCCATCATAGCTCTTCATTAGTAGATATTAATTTTATTTTTTACAAAAAGGTTGGCAGGTAATTCTCTCAGTGACAGCCTCAGATTGGTTCTTAGGGTGCTGATCCCCCTTCATTGTCCATATGAAGGGAGAGACAAGAAGACAAATAGGGGATGTGGATATTTCAACCTTATTACACAAATAAATTATTGGGCTTGTTAACACATCAACTAACGTTTGTTAAAACAATTGTCATCAACTTTAATTGACTGAATTTATGAAGTAATTGGGCTTATTAACAAATGAAAACGGTGTGTATATTTTTAACTCACCTGTAATGGGAATAATGTTACGCTCAGTGGGAGCAGTGATGCTGCGCTTTGGTCTGAAGGATAGCTGGCAGGTCAGGAGTAAGTTTGGTGGTTGAGATGCGAAGGACGTCACGGAGATGGCTGTCGGTCGTTCTGGTTCTCAGCCTGCTTTTGTTCAGCGTTAACAGAGAGAATGTCTGCTCACATATGTATGTTGAGCCGAACAGACTCATGCTCACATATGTATGTTGAGCCGAACAGACTCATCATTCGTTTTGCATGGCGTCTCGTCGGAGGAAACTTGGCCTTTTCCAAACTCCGGTAGAAGTCAGGTAGGGAGAGAAGCTGATGCTGATTCTTCAGAGAATCATCACACTGAATTTCGATCAGTTCTAATTGCAGACTCTCCTCCACTTCTTTTGCATCCATTGAAAACGGAGCCGCAAACAGTGTGATTTCCTTCTCAATGACAGAAAAATCTTGGAAGCGCTGACTGAATTCTGTCATGAGAGATGTGATCACAGACACATATTCTCCCATTTTTGCAGAGAGCTTGGCATTTGGAAATGCGTATTGATTTCGGTCAGCGTGGGGAAGTGCGCTACATTGAAGTTGCGCAGTTGTGACTCGAAGAGACGGAGCTTCACACGGAATGCTTTCATGTTCACATACAGCTGTGGTACCAGCTGCTCTTTGCCTTGTAGTCTCTTGTTCGGGGTGTTGAGATGATCAGTGAGATCAACTAAAAAATCCAGGCCTGCCAACCATAAAGGGTCACTGATCTCATGGAGAGGTCTGCCCTTTTCTTTCAAAAACTTGTCGATATTTGATCTCAGGGAATAAAACCACTGCAGCACGGAGCCGCGACTGAGCCAGCGCACTTGAGAATGGTAAAGTAGGTCCCCGTATTCAGCATCGACATCAGAGAGGAACGCTTGCAATTCTCTGGTAAAGCCCTCGTGCCCGAATTATGTTGACAGTTTTCACAACTGTGTTCATCACATCGTCAAGCTGGATTATCTTGGCACAGAGGGCTTCTTGGTAGATGATACAGTGCATTTTAACAGTCTCACCTCCGCTCTCCTGCACCTTGGCACTCACCATAGAAGCCATTCCTTTGCGCTCGCCTGTCATTGCTGGAGCCCCATCCGTTGTAATTCCACACAGCTTGTCCCATTTAAGTCCAGCCTGGTTAATTGAATCTGACACAGCTTCAAACATGTCCTTCCCAGTTGTTGTCCCCTTTAGACTCCGAAGATCAAGCAGTTCCTCCGTAATGCAAAAATTCTCATCAACTCCCCGCAAAAAAATTAACAGCCGTGCAGTGTCCGTGGCATCTGTGCTCTCATCACATGCAATCGAGTAAAAATCGAAAGCACAGGCTTTATCTGACACTTGCTGTTTTAAGTTAGCCGACAAGTCTTCAATTCGCCGCACAACCTTATTTCTGGACATACTAACATCGTTAAAATCCTGCATTTTCTCCAGGCACATTCCCACGACTTTAGTGAGGCACTGTTTGATGAAGTCATCGTCTGAGAAAGGTTTCCCATGTTGGGCAATGAGTTGAGCTACTTCATTGCTGGCTATTGTTGCATTTTCTTGAGCTTTGTTAGCACGGAAAAAAAACCCTGCTGCTGCGTTAGCAGGCTAGCTTGCCATTTGCTTTACCTTCTCTCTCCGCTCGGCGCCCGTGTAGGACGTGAAGGTCTGATGTTTCGTTTCATAATGCCGTCGTACATTGTACTCTTTCATCACGGCAACACTCTCATTACAAATCAAACAAACACACTTCCCCTTGGTTTCTATGAAAAAAAAATCATTTTTCCACCGAGTCTGAAATTTTCTGCACTCGCTTGCAATCTTGCGTCTCTTCGGTTCCGGCATTTCCGGTGACCCTGAGCAAATGTTTTCTTCGATTGCTTGATTTGTGGAGACGCTGCCTTGTTCAAGACAATAGCGCCATCTAGTGCTTAAATTAAGAAATGCAATACAGTGGGCCATAGTCCATTATATTTTTAAACTTTGATACGGGCCAATTAAAAATGGATGGCGGGCCGCAGTTGGCCCGCGGGCCGTAGTTTGGACACCCCTGGTTTATAGCATGTTATATAATAATAAATAGTATAACATTGTAATGTTTAACATAATTCATAAGGCAATATATAGTATTGTAATTTTATAGTGAATATACAGCTGTGTGGTATACAGTAGGGTTGGTAGAATAACACAGTGTAATATTACAAGTCTACTATTTTACAGTCTAAAGTATAGGGTAGTCTAAAGTAACGCATTGTATAATTCAAGGGTGGGTTTGTCTATGGTAGTGTATATTACGGTGTATAGTTGTGTAATGTAGGAAAAAGTTTAGTTGGAGACATATCAATATACTGCATAATGTTCGAGCTTACATTGGGCTGTGTATACGATATTATACAATGTAGTTTAGATTGGAAGGTATAACATTACAATGTATAGTAGTCTAGTTTATGGCATGGTTGTAACGCAACACAGGACAGAGCAGCGCATCGTGGCAGTTTCTCCCCACTCCTCCGTCCTGAGCATGGATGGACTCGTCCGTCTGAACGAGGCTCGTCGCTCTCCGTGGTGCTAACGTTGGAAAGAAGGAAAAAACCGCCACCCATTTTTTTCGCCATATGGCATTGTAATGTATAACGACTTATTGTTAGTAGCTCAGCTGATGGAGAGTATATAGAGTTTATTGATGACATTGATGTAGTTTGTATTTTAGTTTTTTTTATTAGTTTACTATATGGTATTCATTAGATAGTGTAGTGTATACCCAGTTACTTTATGTTTATAGCTCAATTTATTGAAGAATATATTAAGTACATTTATTATATTGATGAAGTTTCTACTTAGTTTTTTTTCACATCGGTTTATTGTATGATAGTTGGGTTGTTGCAGTCCTTTAGCGTCCATATACTAAATGCCTCTGTTGAGATGGAAACTTTGACTTTAACATAGCTATTTCCGTGACCAGTCACATGCTAATCCCTCACATTAACATCATGCTAATCTCCCAGTTACATGCTAATTTCTGACTTTAACACCCTGCTGATCCAACACTTTAACGCAGCTATTTCAATGCTAAATTATCCTGTTTGATATGTAAACTCCTTTGTCAAGGCGCTTTATCTCTCCCACCTAGTTTAAACGACACTGCGAATCTTAGCAGCAGTCATTGAAGTGCTGTCGTCCCGACAGTTCTGTTCCTTCACCTGAAGAAGGCTACTTGTGTTGTGGCCGAAACGTCGTGAAAATTTTATTTTTTATTACGTTTTTTAATTATTATTTTATATCCATTCTACGTTACTTTACCGAAAGAACCAAGAAGATGAATCCCTGCAGTCACGAAAGCTTTAAATCTGAACTTTACGCAATTAATAATCATAGTGTAAGATAAGACTACAATCGTTGTCTGCTGTGAGGATCTTCTGTACTCAGGGCCCCGAATGTTTGTGGCAAGTGAAAGTTTGTCTCAGCAAAATATAAGATTTCTCACAGTAGCATACCGTATGACCACACGTCGCTCTGCACCTTGTAGAGCCCATGGAACATGCTTTCTGAAGACATCCACTTTACAGGCAGAGGCACCTAATGGACATGACCGCATGGCCACAAGCACAACAACAATACGTTCAGTAAATTCAGTTCAGGCCGATGCATCGCGATTCGTCATACGTTTTTTGCGTCAGGCCACATATTCATCTGGCCAAATTAGCGTCATCTAGCCCTCCACTACCCTGAAGGGTTAAATGTGTAGTGACATCACGGGATGTCACTGTGTAGTGCCGGCCCTAGAGAGGCACGGCGTGCGGTGTATTGACATCGCGGATACCACTCTGGTGTGGGTGTAGTACCGGCCCTAGAGGGGCTCGGTCAGCGCTGATTGATCCCGCTGGATGGCATCACGCTTGGCGTGCAGTGCCAACCCAACAGGATAGGGTGTGGGAGTGCCGGCCGTAGGAAACGGGTTACTAAATGCTATGGCACTCTGGTTGACCCGAGAGGACACGTGACCGGTTAAGTCTACAAAGGGGCCCCAAGTGGGGTCTAGGGGTGGTCACGTGGTCGGGGTCCAGATCCTGCTGCTCGATGATTCTTGAAGGTGGTCGTGGCCAAGGGCGGAGCCAGCCACGCCACAGAGAATATAAGCTGGGTCCCCCAGAGGGACCGGCGTTGTTGTTCATCCTGAAGAACCTTTGTCTACGTCTACGTTCTACCGAGTCTCCAACACATGGACTGGGACCCGAGCTGTGGTCCCGTTCTGTCGTAGCTAGTCATGTTGTAATTAGTGTAGTTAGCCTGGTGGTCACCACCACAGGTTCTTATTCTGGGCCAGTTACCCCGTGTACCACATGGGGTGGGGAGGAGGAAGGGGATTTGTGAAATTGCCCAATATTTTGAACTGTCGGCAGAGCAGGGAGATTGAATCCAATTGCCGACCTCTGGATTGCAAGTCCAGGGTGGGAGAGCCATTGCACCACCGTGTGTGGCAGCACCCCCGCTCTTTTTTTCTTAGGGGCTGTGCAAAATAAAATAAAAACATTGAGTACAATGAAAGTGATGGGCCTTCCATTCCGATGATGGTGATCACATTGGCGATACTGATAATGATGCTGATGATGCTAAGTAAGGTGAAGGACTCACTTTGCCCTTCACCACGTAGTTGGGGTCAGTCTGGACGTTCCGTGCCAGCCCAAAGTCGCAAATCTTGGCGATGTGTCCATGCGTTACCAGCAAATTCCTCGCAGCCAGGTCGCGGTGGATGCACTAAAAAAAAGAAAAAAATTCCCTGTGTGGCCTTCAACAAACTTGGGGCAACTTCTGTGAAGGTCGGCCACGGTACACGACGGGGTGGGTGCCCAGCACCACGCCCGGCCGCCTTTGTCTCCCCAGTGTAGATGTTTATACACCGCACCAGGTACTCATTTGAGACTGAGTCCATCTGGGGAGGCCCATGACCGGTTCAGATAATTGTCACTGGTGTTGGCCGTGAGCGGGAATCGAACTCTGGCCGTTGGGTTCGTAGCACAGTGAACTAACCACTGAGCGACCACTCGCCACCCAGACAGACATATTAAGGGCAACAAAGACGTGCACCACAGACACAGTCGCATACAAAGACACAGTTAAACACGCACAGTCACAGAGATACAGTTAAACATACTCTTTGGTTCTTTCGGTAAAGTAACATAGGTATAAAATAAAACAAATCACGACGTTTCGGGCGCAACACAAGTGTCCCTCATCAGGTGGGAAAGCATGATCTGCTGCTGAGGCAGACTGTTTTAAAAGGTTTGAAATAGGTGTAGCCTAAGGGTCATAAAGAAGTGGGCGGGGCTAGTGATGTTAATGTGAGAAATTAGCATGTAAATGTAAGATCGGAGAGCGGCCTCCTCGACGAGGGCTTCAGATCAAGACAGTTAAACACGCGCAGTCACACATGGTCAAATTGAAACACAGAGGTGAATTTCCGGAGGTTCTTAAAGATGGTCAAGGCCCTGTAGGGATAGAGACAGACAGGTACGGAGATACATACAGAGAGACACAGAGACAGGTTAAAATCATCACGTATTTTCATCATTATGTTCCACCACTCTTTTAACCGAGGAGAGAGGCTCACTGCTGATTCACTCTTCTCTCGACTCACGTTCTTGTGAGCGAGGAAGGCCATACCGCTCGCGACCTGCTCCGAGAAGCTCGGGAGGTTGTCCACCCCGGATGGAGTAGAGTCGCTCACGATCGCTTCTCTCTCCGACGACGACGCGTCCCAGCCTGCGGTGCACAAGGAAGCCCGGACGATTCAGAAATGCCCTAACTATAGAGTATCTATAGTAGATCATCGATTATTCGGCGGCTACGGGGGGGAAGGGGACGCCAATTTTTTTAACAACGCCGGATATTCACTACATAATAATTTTAAAAAGCTAATTTTTTGCACATTCTTGCATAGCATTGTTTTTAAATGTTGTGAATGTTTTGTTGTCTTTTAAATTAGTTTACTATATGAAATTGGTGTGAATAAACATACAAATACACAGAAATAAATATCCTACTGTAAAATGTAACCTATTTACTGTACCGTACTTACCAATCCAATCTCGAAGACTCTGAATGGAGTGATGTATATACGTGCAGTATTGTCATTTTTTAAAGTTGTATTTAGTGTATAATGTACCGTCCGTAATATTTAACACTGAAATGAAGTCGGTGGCCGCTCTGGTTAATACCGCGGTCTACTTCGCAGTAGACACAGTTAGAGCGAACACGTACATGATTAGAAAAAGAGAGTCGGCCAAGTGTTGTGTGGTGTAATTACCCAAATTTGAGAAATTTACTCGCAAATTATTCCATCGGGGAAGCTGCCTAATAACATCACAAACCCACTTGGCAGGGTAAAGCCCGCTTGCAAGGCTGTGGCTGCACAGGGGCAGCTGCCCCCAGTCCATGGAAACTGGTACTGATGTAGTTTACGAATCGCCATGGGCGGCATGGTGGCACATTGGTAAGTAACCCTTGCGCCTTGCAGCAAGAAAGCTGGGTTTGATTCCCGACTCGGGCGCGTTTCGGCGTGGAGTTGTCATCTTCTCTCCCCCTGTTCGTCAGAGTGTGTAAGTGCAATGAAGTGTTTGAGTGAGTGTGTGAGCGAGTGAGTTAACGTGAATTGTGAGTGTGTGAAGATTGTATGTTCTCCCCCTCTTCTGGGTCTCCTCCGTGTTCTCGAGTTTCCTCCCATAGTAAAAAAAATACCCAATACAACGAGTCTGGCATTGGGCAAAACATCCCAATACTGAAAAATCACCTGCAAATTACTCAATTGGGACTACACAGTGACAGCAAAAACTTCGCAGGACCCTCATGAAGAAGTCTTGAGTTTTTGCACAGTAAACAAATGTAATAATAAATCTTGACTTAAAGCTTTTGTAACTGCAGGAAGACATTCTTTGGGTCTTTCGGTAACGTCACGTAAATAGGTTCAAATGAAATAACCAAAAATAACAAAAAACTACGACGTTTCGATCACAACACAAGCTTTTGTCATCAGGAAGAAAAAAAGAGAGGGGGACAGCTGCTGAGGCAGACAGTCTGCCTTATCTCAACCGGTGTTGTCCCTATCCTAGGTAAACTCTGTCTTAAATGAGTACCTGGTGCAGTGTGTAGACATGAGCACTGGGGAGTCAGAGGTGGCTGCATGCGCGTAGTGCTGGCCACCCACCTCCTCGTGGGCCACGCCGCCTAACAGCAGCACAGTCTGTTAAGGCTTATTTGGGTGATCTTCATCTTTGTTGTACGCTTGTGCCATCTTGTGTGTCCGCTGTCACAGATTCCAGGCTACAACCCTCCGGAGTCCACCCCATGGGGCTCCCCTTCTCCCCGGCCCAAAAAACCCAGACAGTACTCGTGCATCATGCATGCGGTGTCAGCAAGAGGTAAGAGGTGCATGAGTGGGCACACACTCTGGGTTTTACATCTGCAGAGTTAGTTAAGTGTACAGTGTGCTCGCAAGCAGAGGTGAACAATAAAAAAAAAATCAGTGGCGGTTATGAGAAACGCTACCCTGAAGTAACGGGCGGTTTGCACTCTGAACTTGCAATCCAGAAGTTACTGGTTCGTTTTCCCATCGCAGCGTTTGAAACAGTGGCGCAATTTTCTTAAATTTACAATTTTTACCTTGCCAACCAGTACAAACAGCCAGGTGAGGTGTATAAGCGTCACTATATATGAATAGTTTAGGACATCTTATGCTCACAAACTCACCCGTTCACGCACTCAACCACCAACTCAATCTCACTCAAATCACCAACTCACTCTCACTCAAACCACCAACTCACTCAACTATCAACTCACTCAACCCACCATCTCACTCAAACCACCAACTCACTCAAACCACCACCATCTCACTCAAACCACCAACTCACTCAAACCACTATCTCAAACCACCATCTCAAACCACCAACTCACTCAAACCACCATCTCACTCAAACCACCATCTCACTCAAACCACCATCTCACTGAAACCACCAACTCACTCAAACCACCAACTCACTCAAACCACCAACTCACTCAAACCACCAACTCACTCAAACCACTATCTCACTCAAACCACCATCTCACTCAAACCACCATCTCACTGAAACCACCAACTCACTCAAACCACCAACTCACTCAAACCACTATCTCACTCAAACCACCATCTCACTCAAACCACCAACTCACTCAAACCACCAACTCACTCAAACCACTATCTCACTCAAACCACCAACTCACTCAAACCACCATCTCACTCAAACCACCATCTCACTCAAACCACCATCTCACTCAAACCACCACCATCTCACACAAACCACCAACTCACTCAAACCACCATCTCACTCAAACCACCATCTCACTCAAACCACCATCTCACTCTAAAAGGTTGAAGGTTAAGGTGCAGGCAGCCCTGAAAATATATTGGCTCGTGCCACTGCAAGCTCCCTTCTGGAGGATATGTTGTTGAGCCAGACGTTTGGAAGAGGTGGGAGTAACCCACATTTTACCCCACCACACACGAACTGCCGATGGACTACCCATTGACAGTGCTGAGTGGACAACGGCAGGGCCAGTGAGGGGGGATTTAAGAAACGGTTCAATCACCTGCCGCGCTTGGAGGATGAACCGGCGGCATTTGGGTTGCCAAGCCCAGTGTGATAACCGTCACATTATGGCAGCATCATAATCTGAATATTTTTCCTGGATCAATCCGATGAGCTATAAAGCTCTTTTTCACAGGTGTCCAGCACCACTTCATCATATGGATGAGGGGTTCCTGAATCAGGTGAGAGACAGATTTGTCCTCCTCTACCAGGTGAGGTCGGGCAATTTTACTTCTCACTTCACCTTCCTCACCTCAACTGGTAAGGTAGGAAAATCATTGCTCCTGAACTAGGTGAGAGCCCAATCAGGTGTGACCCGTGGTGCATAAGGGGACCACACCAATGATAAAAAAATACTAAACTATTTTTTATTTTCTTGGTTCTTTCGGTAAAGTCTCGTAGAAGATAAATAATAAAAATATAAAACAATACAATTCTCACGACGTTTCGACTGCAACACAAGCAATCATCATTCCTTCTACGTGACTTTACCGAAAGAACCAAGAATATGAATGCCTGCAGTCACAAAAGCTTTAAATCAAAATGTATTTTTTATTTATTTACCAAGGTCACATCTATAACAGCAGCCACTATACCTGACCAGTGTTACTCATTTCTACTGTTACCTATTATTATGATTAGTGTGTGGACCCACCACAAAATTTCATACTTAACTTGCAGTTCATCAATCTTTGTAATAGCGTAATCAACCAGACTATGCGTTAATTGTGTTTTGACCGACCGTCTGTGTTGCTTTATATGGTTTCCAAATTTTGCTAAATACTGTTTGTTTGGTATGCTTCTCTCTCTGTGTCCCCTGTTGTATCTGTGTTAGTTTCCCCCTACTTGTGTGTCTGTATATACATATGGGGTTATGTGTTTCCTCTCTCTCGTAAATTTAGCTCTTCTGTACCTGATGATGGCTGCTTGTGTTGCAACCGAAACGTCGTACGCTATTATGTTATTTTATTATTTCTTATTTATACGTGACTTTACCGAAAAAAAACAAAGAGTAATTCCTGCAGTCACGAAAGCTTTGAATCAAGTCTGTAGTGCCTCTTGTTAAACAGTGCTTCAGTTAAACAGGAAAATTAATAAATCCAGCAGGCATAACTTGAAAAGTAACACATTTACATTTTGGGTGGCACTCTAAATCGTCCGGTAAATCGTGTCGCCAATTATAATTTCTGCGTTTATCTGCGCGTGTCTGTGTACCCCCAGTGGAGGAATACGTGCGCAGCTTGCTGGACAACCCTGAGTTGATTGACCGTCTGGCACTGGCCTCGGAGCAGGTGAGACTCCGTATGCGTGCATCAGCTCTGCCCCCCCCTCATATTTATGGTGCGGGCCTGTACCCTTGTCCGACCCCTCACTTCCGCGTTGCATCCAGCTGCCTCACTGAAGAAAGGGACACTTGCCTTGCGCTGAGTACGACGTTTCGCTGGTTGTAATCGCCAGGGAAACGATATACTCGATTTGTAAGTGTTGTGGGTTTACTCTCCAATACACTGGCGTGCTGCAGTAGTAACTAATTGACACGTTTTGTTTTACGTAACAAACCTTACTAATTGTCTGTGCCGGGTTAACTACGCACATTTACGCGCTCTTACCCAAAAAACCTTTATTATGGATAATATTGGTCGCAAAAGAACACGTGTTAAACAGCTCCCGTTTAGAACGTCTCATCCTCACCATCAATGGTCAATCAATCAAATAAATCCTAGATTTATAACGTGGCATATTTACCAAAAAGCAGAGACGGAAGGGTGAAACTCTAGAGGTAGCTCTATGATATCCGCTTTTGTGGAACGTTCTCTAACACGGATGGCCGTACTGCTCTAAGATAAATCAGACTGGATCCTTCGTCTCGTTACGTGATGGCGGTTGCAAAATTGTTGTTGACGCGTGCATGTGCCGTGCGTGTGCTGTGTACAAGTGCAGGATGTGGTGGAGTCCCGGGTAATCTTCCCCGAACATCTCCCGCTGTCCCAGCTGCAGCAAGGTGTGCGCTCCGGCCGGTTTGTCCAGGGAACCTTCCTTGCGAGTCGTGAGAATTACCTGGAGGGGACTCTGAGGGTGCGAGGGGACGGTGACAGTGATAAAGAGGTACACGTTTCACAAGCCTGCGTCTGGAAGGAACAATGCTGTCCGATCGTATCTGTGTGAGTTTTAAAAACAAATTTATAATGAAGCAGTGGCATAGCCTTCTTGGCATGAGCAGTAGCTCTTAACCTTTACTGCAAGGCTGCAGTAAAGGTTAAGAGCTACTGGGCTAAAATATTTGTATTTTGAACGTCTTTTGCACCCTACGTAGGTGTCATAGCCTGGCTCCTGCCCCCCCGGCCTGTGAGTCTTGGTGCAGTTGCACTGCCTGCACACTCGATAGCTACGCCACCACAACTACAGTATATACGTTAATTGTGACTACTTTAATAATAGGGTTTTTCCCTTTTTTTCTGGCAACAAAACTGAAACCTTTTACAAGGAATCATGTGTGCATTAACCACAATACTTGTGGTCAAAATGCAAACAAAAAACACACTATGATAATATATATTGTCCTTGAGACTGATTGGTTCACACCAGGGACGGCTTTCTTTTGAGCCTCGACCCAATTGGTGCGAGACCAGAGGACGCCAAAAGGCGTACGCATATATTGCAAATATTATCAGTGTGTTTTTGTTTGCATTTTGACCACAAGTATTGTGGTTAATGCACACCTGATTCCTTGTAAGAGGTTTCAGTTTTGTTGCCAGAAAAAAGGGGAAAAACCCTATTATATTTTGGTACTGGCAAAGGAGGTCTAATGATGGTTTTGACTACTTTGTTAACAAAATGAATGGTCTATTTCCACCTCCAAAATGTAACGTTAAATAACAATTAGGTACATTGGCCCTTTGTTGGAAAAAAAAAAACCCAGTCTAGAAATTGCCCTACTTGAACATATGTTACTGAAAAACATTGGTTTCAGAAGATTCATGGGCTCATAGTCCTACATTTTAAATTGTTTATTCGTGGTATTAAAACTCTTGTACAGTAAAACCTTGGATTGCGAGCATAATTCGTTCCGGAAACGTCCTTGTAATCCAAAGCACTCGTGTATCAGTTGTGATCACGTGACGCTCGGCAGTACAAAGCTGCTCGTATTGCAAGACCCTCGCTCGTTTATCAAATTAATATTTATTAAAAATTTTGCTTGTCTTGTAAAACACTCGCAGACCAAGTTACTCGCAATCCAAGGTTTTACTGTATATGCTGCTCTCTAACAGCACTTGGCCCAGCGGTCTGTTAAGACTATACGGGGGATCTTTTTTGTCTGCGTGCAGGTGTTGATCCAGGGGCTGCAGCATTTAAACCGCGCGATGCACGACGACATCGTGTGCGTGGAGATGTTCCCCGAGGAGCGCTGGGTTGCCCCCTCCTCGCTGGTCCTGCACGATGAGGGCGTCGCAGGGGACGTTGCAGAAGAGAATGAAGAGGATGTGGTGAGTGGAGCGTCAACACTGCCGAACCAAAATCAAACCCAGACACCTGCAGTGTGCGTGTCTCTCTCCCCGTGGTCGCATGGATTTTTCTCCAGGTCCTCCGGCTTTTCCCTCCACAGTTACAATCTGACATGCACTTAGAGTATGTGGCTGCTATCAATTTCAAATGTGATAAGATACTTCACTGAACGATCATTTGTGGCCAGGTCACTTAAAAAGAGCTATAGAGCTCTCAGGGTCCTTACCTGGTAAAGTTATTTAGTTTATAGTTTTTAAATAGTTTTAATATAAATTTTGATTTAAAGCTTTCGTGACTGCAGTAATTCATATTCTTAGTTTTTTTTCAGTAAAGTCACGTTGAAGGGAAACAACAAAATAATGAAATATATAAAACAATAAAAAAATTCTCACGACGTTTCGACCATAACTCAAACGGTCGTCTTCAGGTGTGTTGGTTTGCATAAATTTATTTTTAAACGGCGCATTTATTTATTTATAAAAACGTTAGCGCCACGCGCAACGATTTGGCAGTTTATTTAGGACTAGCCCATCTATATTCTGAAAAGAGGAGGGGGGAGACGAAATTTTTTATAATGTATGCTGTCTGAAAGCCACTGTAAGCGTGAACAATCAATTAAGACCTGAAATGGGTTATCAAATCTTTCCAATGATTGCTAAGATAGAATGCATCTTCTCGGTTGAAATTGTCTCTGTGCTTGTATATGTGGATAGCCTCATGAACGAATCTCTCATGGAAGCCAGATGGCTTACAAAGAACCTCTGTCTTGGAAAAGTCAATGGCATGTGAGCCTACTGAATTAGAACAATGATCTGCCACGGCCGAGGTGTTGGTCCTACCGTGTTTAAGGTCTGCTTTGTGTTCACGAATGCGGTCCGAGACATGGCGTTTGGTTTCTCCAATGTAACTACTACCACAGAGGCAACTTAGTTTGTAGACACCAGGGTATTGTATGTCCGGAATCACATCTTTTACAGACGGAACCAGATCACGGATTTTATGTAATGTGTTGAAACGGACCTGGATCTTGTGTTTATTCAGGATTTTGGAGATCTTTTTTGTGACCCCCGCAATGTAGGGTAAAGTGATGGTTTTGAAAGGCTCCTCAAGAGGGTTCTTCTTCATGGTTTGAGTGATAGCTTTGCGGATTGTATAGTCGGAGTAACCATTAGCCCTAAGAGCTTGGTGTACGTGCTTGAGTTCACTGCTTATGTGTTCCTGGTCGGATATGCATTGGGCTCTATGATACAGAGTCTTGATGAGAGAATTCTTCTGTGATGGATGGTGGTGGGAATCCGGTTTCAGATAAGCATCCGTATGGGTAGCTTTCCTGTAGACAGAGTGGCTCATTGAACCATCAGGTCTCTTTTTAATTAGGACATCCAAAAAAGGTATCTTGCCATCTATTTCGACTTCCATGGTAAATCTGATGGCTGGGTGTATGGAATTGATGTGGTCGAAGAATTGGTCTAGAGCAAGCCGGCCATGTGGCCAGATGACAAAAGTGTCATCCACGTACCTCTTCCATAAGGTTGGGCGCAGAGTGGCAGTCTGGATGGCGTCAGTCTCAAATTTCTCCATGAAAATGTTAGCTATAACTGGAGAAAGGGGGGAGCCCATTGGGGTGCCCTCAGTTTGTTTGTAGAAAGTTCCATTCCAAGTGAAGTATGTATTGGTTAAACAGTGTCTCACCAGGGGGGGTACCTCAGTGTTTAGTCCTTGATGAACCAAGTCTTCAATGATTGCAATGGTGTCAGGTACAGGAACCTTGGTGAATAAGGAAACTACATCAAAACTGATAAGCAGGTCGTCTGGGGACAGGGAAATACCCTTGATTGTCGATACCAGGTGAGTCGAATTTTGTACCACAGAGGTGGTCTTTCCAGTGAAAGGACGCAGGATTTCAGACAAAAAACGAGCTAGTTTGTAGGTGGGGGAGCCGATAGTAGAGACTATGGGACGAAGGGGTGTATCTACTTTATGTATTTTTGGTAAGCCGTATAATCTTGGTGGCCTGGCAGCAGAAGGTTTCAACGAAAACTGTTTAGATTGATCAATTAATGCGGTTGAATCAGAAATTATTTTGTTGGTTTGTGTGACGAGGCTGTTGGTGGGATCTCTTTTTATTTTTGTATAACTACCATCGTCAAGTAATTCTTTAATTTTGTTGTTGTATTCTATTTTATCCATGATGACAGTAGCATTGCCTTTGTCAGCTGAGAGGACTACAATATCATTCCTCTTTTTTAATTTATATAATTCAAAACGCTCATCTTTGCTGAGGTTGCTAGCTGGCATCTTAGCGTTTTTGAGGGTTGCAGCGATTTCAGATCTTGCTACGTCTGCAGCGATGTGACCCAGGCCCCTGAGAGCAACGTCTACTTGGGCAATTATATCATTAACTGGTATGTGTTTAGGTGTGACTGCAAAGTTTAGACCTTTAGCAAAAACGGATTTCAGACTATCGGAAATAGAACTGTTACTGCGATTAATTACGACTTTGTTAACGTCTAACTATAAATGCACCGTTTAAAAATAAATTTATGCAAACCAACACACCTGAAGACGACCGTTTGAGTTATGTTCGAAACGTCGTGAGAATTTTTTATTGTTATATATATATTTTATTATTTTGTTGTTTCCCTTCAACGTGACTTTACCGAAAAAAAACTAAGATTATAGTTTTAATATAGTTTAAACAAAGAATAACAACAAAAACTCAACCACTTCAAGAGAGACCTTAAACATAATGAACACCGTGTGACCAGACAACAATCCACATTAGAGATGCTGTTAGCTTGATTTTGCGTTTATTAAATGACTTTACATTACATTACTTCAAAATCAAGTCAGGAGTGCTAATCATTTCATACTATTTTTGTATGTACGTAGGGGTTATTTGACCATACTTCGATGCGGGTTGGTGAACGGGGGGGGGCATAGATCAGGAGCATAGAAGGACAGGACAACAGTTCATTTTGCTGTACTGCGCTCTGCTGCCTGCCATTTTGGCGCAGAGCCTATACCACCTGTTATGCATATCCAGGCTCAACACGGTGGCGCTTCCACGGTCTGAGCTCCTTTTTAATGTTTATTTTAATTAACTTAATTAGAACTCAAGAGATCAGGACACGTATCATTTGCGAGAGTGACCTGGGTCACAGGGTGGCCTCTATATTGAAAACGAATTTCTTTAGAACTGCTTTTTGTATTTAGATTGTTGTCCTTTCCGCGCACCTCCGATTGGCATGGTTGGCTGTGTACGGTGCGAAATAAGTTCTACATGCATACATACCACAGTGACAAAATGCAAAACATAATAAAGTACAGCAATGAAGTTAATTGAAATTGGCACGAAAACAACTGTGGTTTATGAAAAGTCGACAATATTGCACAAACATAAACAAGTGTTAGATATTAAATCGCATGTAGTGCAAGTTGGCTTGGGCAGATTATTTATAGGCTGATCATTGCACAGTTATACTTATTAAAACGTTACGTAAACATTAAACACATATAGGGTGACTGATGTGCTAAGCAGGTAAGAGAAAATGTCAATCAGTGAAATCATAAAGAATCGAGAGATTAAGCATCAAATTGTGAATTAGATGGGAGGGTAACCTTTGTTGTAGATAATATTGGTCGCAAAAGCTTACGCGTTTTTTTTTAAACGTGTGGTATCTGATGGGCGTGTTCCGGTTGATTCTATCAATCGCCAGAACTGTTTTAACTTATAAATATTTACGGAGGACTCCTCACTGTGATCTTTTGTCATTTTAACAAAGCGTCAGTCTCATTATTGACACTGATGAGACACAGCATGAAACCACATCCGCAGGTTAAGCGCTATTGTTTTGGATTGCTCCTTCCCCTTCAAGCCAAATTGTATTGTGTTATGCAGTGAGTTGGTAAAAAAAATAGTTATTTCATTATTTCAGTGTGTGAGAGAGACGCTACTGTGGTGAGTGCTCATTTGAGTTTGCGTTGTCATCTCCCGGTGCTATCCCAGCTGCTGCTGCTGTCGTCGCTCTTGCTTAGATTACGCAACACGATGTTTGTCCTTTGTTTTGGTCTCCAGCTGAAAGCCGAAAGTGGGAAGATGCGTCGGCCCACTGGCAAAGTGGTCGGCATCATCAAGCGGAACTCGAGGCCGCTGTGCGGCATGCTCATGCCCAGCCCAATCAAGGAGGTGGGCTGATCTGCATGTGTGTGTGTACGTGTGGGGAGCGGTAATGTAGCGGTTAGCGCGCTGCGCTACGAATCCTGGGACCCGAGTTGGATTATATTTATCGCTCATAACCAATAAACAGCGCCAAATGTCTGAACCTGTCTTGGGCCCTTCCCTAGGTCGACTCGGCCATAAATGAGTCTCTGATGTGGCATGTAAACATCAGCGCTGTGGAGACAAAGGCGGTCGGGCATGGTGCTGGCCGTACCCACCCCGTCGTTTGCCGTACCAGCTTGAATAGGTGTGTGCTGACGGCACTTGCCCAAACAGTTTGTTGAATGCCTTACTGGGGGCTTTTTGGGCGTGTTGCAGGCCACCCGCCACCTGTTCACGCCCGCGGACCGCCGCATGCCACGAGTGCGGGTGGAGACAAGACAAGCAGCGTCCCTGCAGGCCCACCGCATCGTGGTGGCCATCGGTGGCTGGCTGCGACACTCCCGCTACCCGAACGTACGACTGCACCGTGACGCCCCGGACGCCGTGACACCTCACCCGTCTGTCCCGTGGTCGGCATCGTCGGGCTCATCCTTCTGTCACTTGACGCGCGGCCACGCGGCTCTGTATGCAATACAGCCGTCGAACCCAAAACACGAACGGTGACACGGTGAATTGGAAGTCAGGGTGGATGAAGTGGCACCACTGTGATATTTTTTTGTTTGAAAGCATGGCAAACTCACCTGTGATTCAACCTAGGTTATTAAGGTGTTGTAAGTTGATAGTCTCAGCCCAGTCACCAATAACTGCACCAAAAACGATATTAAATTTGGTCGTGCACTTCGATTGTTTGATTTCCATCTCTGAGAAAACTACTGCGTTTGACTGCCATGTGATGAACATTACTTTGATTGGCAGAGTGGTTGGAAAAGCACTGCCCCCCTACAATTTGGACTGCATTTCACTTCAATGGATCTTAGAAGTAGCTCTGTTATGTCTGCTCCTGTGGGTCGTCCTTGACCACGAAGGGTTTGTATAGATTGCTTGTCTTGTGCGATACCATTAACACAATGAGAAACAAAATTGGTGAAAAGTTAAATATATTGTTAAGATGTATTCTTTGGGTTGTATCTTTGTTTAAACAGATGTCGGTTAATATTCTACATAATGTACGTTAGGTACAAGGTTGGCATTGTGGTTGTGCTTTTCATACCTATTTGCCACTGCACAACCGAGCGACACCATGGCTGGCACGGTTTAGTAGGCTGCAGGTTGTTTATCCACTGCAAAAGCGGATCCATGCCATGGACGGTCAATGCTTTGAACAAGTCTAGGCACATGCAGATGACGCTGTGGTGCCACGTCCCCGCGGTGTACTGACTGCCGTCACACAATTAACGTGTCGCTATCCCCGCCCCTGGCCCTGCTCGGCCCCCGGATATATTTGGATGCCTTGTGGGGCCAGCATACTACGGTTTGGTTCTGGTTCGACACGGCAAAAGCCAGTGGGTGACCACAGACACTTCGAGAGATCTGCACTGTCTGGGTTCCAATGTACCAGTGGAAAAGGGATACCGGTGACGATTGGCCACGTATGTGCATATGCATGTTGAACTTCTTCCGTACCATACGTAGACAACCGTGCTAATCGTCGGTGTGCTTGTGCAGGGCCATTTTGTGCGCTCTCTGGGCGAATGTGGGGATAAGGAGACGGAGACGGAGGTGCTGCTGCTGGAGCACGACGTGCCACACCAGCCCTTCAGCCAGGCCGTACTTGCATGCCTGCCCCCTCCCACGTTCAGCATCACAGCAGAGGTACGCATGAGACGTGTGACGATATGTCAATTCATCGATTGAGTTCAATTCTTACGCCTGCGGTGTGTTGGTGTGTTCGGTCGTGCATGTGAGAATCCTTTACTTCAATGTTCTTTATTACAAGGCCCACGGGCCACTGGTGGCCCCTGGGTGGCCTTTGGTGTGGCCCATGACGTCTGGCCCCCGACGTATAGGCCCCCGACAATAGACAAATGCGAAAACACCCCCCATCATCATCATCGTGCTGTCAAACCGCAATAGTTTCAAGATGTTTGGCCTGCGTAGAATACCTTCTAGAGGACCTCTCTGGAGCTCTCCCTCCAGTCGAGGTCCTTCCGCTGCACTGGCATGAACGAGAAGCCACGGGGCTCTACACCTTTACCGCAGACCGTATATAGAAAAGCCGTCGACCTGAAAGAAAGTCGATGGCTCGGACACATCATCGTAAGAAGAGAGGAAATTCACATCGGAGGAATGAAGGCGATGGACTTATGGAAGCACCAGGGTGGAGACCCGAGAGGCAGGCCTCGAGAGATGCGGATCAAAGTGGTGAGCCAGGATATGGAGGACTTTGCAGTAGCCGTGGAGATGGTCCAGTACATAAATGAATGGAGCAAGGGGACTACAGACTTTTTTCCTATAACGCTGTACTTGCGTTCCTGAAGAACACCGAATTGTGGAAAAATCGCATAATAAATAATATAGGGTAAAGCACAGTCCGCGATAACACGTGAGATGCGTACGCAGGCTTAACAAAGACTTCGGGTACGTGAGTAGCATCTAGAAGCATCCAGAAACATCCCGCCTTGTGTGATGCTACACCGAGGCAACCGTACAACCGCTTATTCTGCCTCGCACAACGCAGTTCTGTTCACTCGATCGCCTTTTATCCAATTCGCATCCATGTTATGAAAAAATGTGTTCCCTAATGCATTCATCGCATTATATCTAATTCACGATATGAAAACACGCAGAGTTATAGGAGAACGGACTGTACTTTCAGAATATTCAGTCGCCTATTGAGAAGATAGAACGCCATTAGAATGAAGTTGGTTTACCCATGTATGGCTCACCCTGTGTTTTGTTTGTTGTAAGGCAGCGTTTTGTTGAACCTGGTGCTGTGTGTGTCCCGTACAAGGACCAGGCTGGCAGGGAGGACCTTCGTGCGTTGTCCATCTGCAGTGTGGATCCTCCAGGCTGCACAGACATCGACGATGCCCTACACTGCAAACCGCTCGACAATGGGAACACCGAGGTATTCATTTGGTGGTGGTAATCGTGGTCACGGTCGCGGTAATTCGTGCCTATTCCTTTCATGGTTTTGTCAATGCTAGCGGAGGTTACAAGGGGAGTTTAAGTGGCACAATGATAAGTGCACTGCACATTCATCCTGTCAAGCTGGTTTAGTTCCAGTCATGGCTAACACCGGTACAGAGTGATATCTAAAAAAAACTGCCCAAGTTCTCCCCTTCACCACCTGCATTGACCATCGTAATAAAGCAAGGTCAAATGACAATCGCAACCCATTACGGCATGGAGAAGCCCTCATCCTGCAGTGGATTGACAAAGGGGTGGACAATATTCCTGTTATTAAGTTTCCAAACATTGTTGCCTTAGTGCCCGTATTCTTGGTATCTGCTCGGCTCAGGACTGACTTCAACATGGCTCGGTTCTGGCTTGATCTGCTCCGTTGCCTCCAAAGAAGTATGAGTGGCTCAGCTGTGCCTTGGCTCAGGCTCAGCTCACGGAAATTCTGAGCGTGGCTGGGAGCATGCAGAGATATACGTGGAGGCACAAGGGACACGGAGGCTCAGGGCTGGAACCATGCTTAGAGGCAGCTTGGGTTTTAAGCGTTGCTTTGATGTGGCTTATTGAGAATTAGAATCAGAATATTTATACTGGAGGAATCCAATGAGCTATAAAGCTATTTTTCACATGTCCAGTAGAGGCGGGTAAGAACGTTACAACAGCAAACAGTACAAAAACATAATAGTAGTGCAAAGTACAAGAAAGATCAACAAATAACCCAAACACAAACAAATACAACTAAACCATCCCCATCTTACCAGGAAAAGCCCACTGAGGTATTGATTTATTTTTGATTAGTGACCTGGCCACAACTGAATAGCTCAACAAAGTGGCCCATCATTTGGACATTTATAGCAGCCAAAATAATAGAAATAATCTCAATGCATGTTGCGCGAGAGCCAAGCCTGAGCCAAGCCATGGCTAAGACCCCACTGGCCTAAGTGTCCACGTCACTGGCCGAATGCCTGGTTCACAATGAATGCACCAGGTAGTAATGGGTGTGCATTTCATTTCACATTATTGTGCTTTGGTTGGAGTGGCTATGGTGGAGGTTATGCATGCATGTGGAGTGAACGACTTCCGCCAGACGTCTAGTAGAAGGCGTCTTATTTATTAAAAGCACACAGGGCGATACACTTCGTAACGCGGCTACACCTAGGCTGTACAAACACGCAGCCCATTTGCGTCCTGCGTAGCTACGCTGGCTGGTTGACGAGCGTAGCGGCGGAGACAGAGCTGCTCTTGCAGAAGAACCAGCCACGTGGTCGGAGACGAAGAGATGACGACCGTAGCGACGCAACCAGGACCCAGACCCCACGCTAACAGCCCCGAAGTTCTGATTCGGTGCTCTTTATATCTGCCTGGAGTGGCCAAGCTCCACCTCTGGCCACGCCCCCTTTCTAGAACCTTCTAGGCCCTTCGGGATGGTTCCCGGAGCTTCTCGACTGACTCCGCCGTTGACCTTTACCCCAGATACGCCCCTTCATAATAAGGCATTATGTAATGCAGCTATAACCTTAATTACCCTTACAGGCCGGCAGGTATCACCCTGTCATTACACATCCATGCATGTGAGGGTGGTGACGGTGTGTTAATGTGTGTTCTAGGTTAGGGTACACATCGCCGATGTGAGCTATTTTATCCGGCCGGGGAATGCCTTGGATGAGGAGGCATCTCTGCGTGGTACCACAGTTTACCTGTGTGAGAAGGTGAGATGTGGATTTCTTCTTGCCACAATATCAAGTGTTTTACGACCCGCCGATTTCATCCTTTCATTCTTAACTTTACGACATGATGTAAAATATTACGATCTAACGATCATCGCGGTACCAGTTTCCCCACAACTTTGTAATTGTATTTGACATTTTCACCACATTTTTTTTGCGTGCTTTTCAGTACTTCCCGTATGAATAACAATAACTTAAAAATGAATTAGAATTTAAAAAAATGTGCAACAACAATGCTAAATATCTCTCATGATGTTTTAAACGAGGTGATTTTTGTGGATTTCTTATAATATGATGTACCGTGACATCATGAGCGGCAGGCTATCGGCGCAGTGGTAACACTCGTGCCTTGCAGCAAGGAGACGTTGGGTTTGATTACTCAACTCTTGTGCCTTTTTGCTTGCAGCTTTGTTTGTTCTCCCCCCTGTTAGTGAATGGGTTTCCTCTGGATTCATCAGATTTCCTCTAAATAAAACCCATACAATCTTAACTGGCATTCGCGAAAACATCCCCTTGCTGAACAGTTACCTGCAGGTGACTTAATCATGTGTGGGTTTGCTTGCAAAACACTCGTTGAGTTGGTGCATATGTATTTGCCAGATTGTGTTTATTGACAGAGAAGTTGTTGCGTTTATGTGTTTGTGCGCCTGCAGAGGATTGATATGGTGCCAGAGTTATTGAGCTCAAACCTGTGTTCCTTGAGATCCAACGTCGACCGGTGAGATGCACCAACAACTGTGAACTCGCGAGTGTGCACATTGCAACCCATACTCAGCAGCTAACGTGCGTTGTTGCCAGGTGCACATGTAATCCCATGATGCGTGGCACTGTTTAAGTGTCATTGTACAGATCCACACAAGCATGTGTACATACATAAGCAGCCAAACCAGGATGGCACAATGGTAACACATGTCTCACAGCAAGAATGGCCTAAGATTGATGCCCGACTTGGTTGCCTTTCCATGTAGATTTTGTATGTTCTCCCCCTATTTAGCATGGGTTGACTCCAGGTTATCAGGTTTCCTCTCATCGCTAACATAAACGTGTTATTACTACTATGATCCTTAACCATGGAAAGCCTCACTGAATCCCATAACTTCGGGAGGGTACTGCAAAGCTTTTGCAGTCGAACAATGGTTGCTACATATATATTCCAGTTGAGTAATTTGTAACAACCCAAACCGGTATTTGGCCAAACATCCCGCTGCTGAAAGAATGACTCGACTACCAAAAACTTGGCAAGACCCTCCTGAAAAAGAGTCTCGAGACTTTGCGAGGCTTTCCTGAGTGAACACCCTGCACCACTCCAATGTCGACGACTCTGCCACTCGACGGTGAATGGCGACGGTGCATGTGCTGTGCGCGTGCAGGCTGGCGTTCTCGTGCATATGGGAGATGACTCCAAAGGCTGAGATTGTGAGCACACGTTTTACCAAGAGCATCATCAATTCCAAGGTGATTCCCCCCCCCCCCCCCCCCACAGACGTTCAGTTTTTGTAAAACTCTCGTTTGCTTTCACGTGTATTGTATCGGTGCCTTGCTATGTTAGTGCAGTTGAGGTTTCCGGATGGCTGAGAGGTCAGAGCGTTGAGCTTGCACCTCTGAGTTCACAAGTGTAGCGAGATGAAACGGGTTCACAAGTGGTAGTATGTATGTTGAACTTCTTTCGCACCGTACGTAGCCAACTGTGCTAATCGGAGGTGCGAGGTAGGACATGAAAGTAGTGAGTTGATGGTCTCTGTCCAGTCAACAATCACTGCACAAAACACAGGTTTGTTTTTTTAGATTAGATCGTGTAAATATGTAAATGTGTCATTAAACCCACCCCCACCCGACACAGCCAACTAATAAGGGTTGTCACGTAAACAGAACATGCCAATTCGTCACGAGTACAGCACACCGGTGTGTTGTACCAGTGACGAATTGGCCACGTTCTGTTTATGTGACAACCCTTACTAGTCGGCTGTGTCGGGTGGTGGCGGGTTTAACGACACATTTATGTATTTACACAATCTAACCCAAACAACCTGTATTATGGATGATATTGGTCACGAAAGCCTACGTGTTAAACTCACTGCACGAAAGACCACCAAATTACATTGCACTAAATTTGGTTAAATTCCAGCTTTGAGAATTAAAAAATATATCAATTTTACTTTCTTTGGGTGAGCGTAACCCTCAGTGGTCATCGGGAGCCACGTAGACATCTGTTGAGTTCTGGCTTGGGCTTGGATCAGGCGTGGGCATTGTGTAATTGCGAGGACCCCATGGTTCACCCGTGGTGTGTTCATCGTATCCCCGCAGGCGTCTCTGACGTACGCAGAGGCTCAGCTAATGATGGACGACGCTGGGCGGAAGGATCCGGTCACCAGCAGCTTGCGTGGCCTCAACTCCCTGGCCAAGATCCTCAAGCAGAGGCGCATTCAAAACGGGTAACTCATTGTCAAGATCCTCATCCCCTCCACCGCCACTGGAGCGATGAGCCGTATTAATGTGTGCACCGCATTTAGTCGATCGGCAGGTCGCCTGTGGCGCGGTAAAGTGTGGTTACTCCCGTGTCTTCTAAGACATCCGGCCAGCGTGGAAGAGTAGGCTAAAATACATTGAGAGGGACTGTAAAAGGGTGTATCCCTAGAGGGGCCGCCTCTTATGGGAGCCCCCTTCTTCCAGCAGTGGCTTGAGCAAGCAATTGCAAGGCTGCACCTGTTGCTTTTTTGACCCCATGATGCATGAGGCTTGGGTGAATATCATGCACAAACAAGTGTTACAGGATTCATACTCTGTTTTTTTTCGGTAAAGTCACGTAGGTAAAACTATAAAATAAAATAACAACTAAATTAAATCACGACGTTTCGGGCGCAACACAAGCATCCTTCTTCAGGTGGGACAACCACAGCCAGAAACAATTGCTGAAGTGGGCAAAAAAGGGCTGTTGTAACAAGAGGCTATATAGGTAAGAGAGTGGGGGGGAGCAAGGGGGGAGAGATAGAGATGGGGGGTGTGGGGTAGGGGAAGTGGGGTGCTGCTAGAGGGATTAAAGGGGCGAGCACGGCAAAATGCCGGGGGGGGGGGAAGTGAGTGGGGCTGGGAGTGGGAGGCTGAAGAAGCTGGAGATGCGGAAATGAAGGCAACAATAAAGAAGTTAAGGTTTTACCTGGTTAATAACATCCTTCTAGATTGGAGTGTTACAGGCTGCTGCGGGGCTACATTGTGGGCAATAGAGGACAATGCAGTGACATAAATTGTTTTACTCTTCTTAATGCTCCCATGTCTGTGCTCCCCCACCTTTGCCAACGCGTACTGACCACCACGGTTAAGTACGGTAAAACCACCCCACGACCCGTATGACATGGGGCGGCCCTCATCCAGCAGTGGATTGACTTAACGAGCTGTGCATGTTCAACTCAAATATCTGAGTTTGTGAAGTGTCTTATATTAAGATTCTGTGTTGTTTTGGCTGGACATGATAATCGCTCATGTCCCTTCTCCACCCGTAGGGCATTGACTCTGGCATCCCCTGAGGTCCGATTCCACATGGACAGCGAAACCCACGACCCGATCGACCTGCAGACCAAGGAACTCAAGTGAGTCTCGTCAACAAGACACCTCCCATGACTGCGATCCGACTGTTGTGCAGATCTCTCTATCAGAATCAAAATATATATATCTACTGGAAGAATCCGATGAGCTATAAAGCTCTTTTTTCACAGATGTCCAGTTGGGGCAGGTCACAACGTTACAACAACAAACAATACAAGCACACGTTAGGATTGCAAAGTATTGGAAAGGTAAACAAATAACTTAAACAAATATACAAATAAAACTAAACTATTTTTATCTTACCAAGTAAAACCCTGACCACAAATGATAGCTGAACAAAGTGGCTTATCACGTGGGAAATTTATTATCAGCAAAATAATCTAAGATAAAGAATCTTGACCCTTGTGGTTGATGTGTTGTGGTGGCGGAAACTGGTGCGTGTACACAGGGAGACCAACTCGATGGTGGAGGAGTTCATGTTGCTCGCCAACATCTCCGTGGCGGAGCGCATCGTAGGCGAATTCCCCGAGTGTGCGCTGCTCCGACGCCACCCGGCGCCTCCGCCTTCCAACTACGACATCTTGGTGAAGGCGGCGAAATCAAAGGTAGAGTTAGAACCCCTTTTAACGACCACCCTTGTTAACTAATCGCTTAACAACGGGCCTCCATAGAGCTCAATGTGTAGGCTTAACCGACCATTTCCCTGTTAACGACGGGCTCTTGTAGGTACAGTAAATATGAATTAATGCCACGTAGAAGGAAAACAATAAAATAAATATAAAACAATAAAATTATCACGACGTTTCGACTGCAACACAAGCAATCATCATCAGGTGTGAAAACCACAACAAGAAAATTTGAAAAAAGTGGCAGTTATTTTTAACGTTAGCACCACGGAGAGAGATTTGACAGTTTGTTCAGATGGACGAGTCCATCTATGTTCGGAAAAGAGGAGGGGGGAGACAAAAAATAATGGATGCGTTCTGACAGCCACCTTAAGCGTGATCAATCAATTAAGACCCGAAATGGCTTATCAAATCTCTCTCTGTGGTGCTAACGTTAAAATAACCGCCACTTTTTTCAAATTTTCTTGTTGTGGTTTTCACACCTGATGATGATTGCTTGTGTTGCAGTCGAAACGTCGTGAGAATTTTATTGTTGTATATTTTTATTATTTTATTGTTTCCCTTCTACGTGAATTTACCGAAAGAACCAAGAATATGAATCCCTGCAGTCACGAAAGTTTTAAATCAAAATGAATTCATGCATTTATTAAGTGTTTATTTTAATATGATGTGTTTATAATGTTAGTATCTTTATGTATTAATATCCATTGTTTAAATATTATAAAGTACGTTTTTTGGGTGAACAAGGGAAACTTTCGATGCTATCGGAACGAATTAAGCTTTTAACACGTATTTCCTATACTCGCTTAATGACCAAATCCTTTAATGCTCGTGTTCGTGGAACCAATTACCGCCTTTAGGAGGGGTTCTACTGTTTCTAGATTGCTGTTAACCTTCCTTCAATATCATCCTCCTCGCAAGGAATTCAGAGGTCGTCGGGTGGCTCAAATTTTTGTTTGAGGTCTTTTGGTTTAACCGGGTGAGAACTCAAGAGAACATAATAGTCTCATTTGCAAGGGTCACCTGGGTCACCCTATGACCCAGAGATTACAGCTGGGACCCTGGCTTCAAAATCCAGCAGCCACATTGAACATACTGTGTTATCAAGTGTAGGGAGTTGAAGGACTCGGCTCGTTTCCCAGCTACTCCACAGAAATAAGCAACAAAAAACCATCACGATAAATGTAGTACTGTATTTAATTTTAGATAAATTCCAGCACTGAAATGTTGAAATATCAGGTCGACTTATTGTGATGAACATTATGCTCAAAATGGGTGGGAATGTGCTACCCCCTACTGTGAAGCAGAGGTGTCTTGAAACGATGTCAGTATTGGCCTGAGCGAGCAATTGCAGGGCTGCACCTTTTACCTTTATCTTGAGATGTAGCCGTATAGTTTCCACTCGCCCTTAGAGGCAGAACAACTCAAAAGGTGTGACGAACCACAGACAACGCTGGAAGGCAGCCAGGCACTGTGCCAGATGTAGATTAATCCACTTGCCGTACTGCCTTCTCCTGGCAAGCCAGGTTATGGAAACCTGAATGCCTACAGGAAGTGCGCTGAATAACGTTTTCTTTCCAATACACCACAACCCTTGCTGCTTCCCCAGCACTGAACTACAAGCCACGTGCGGGATAGTCACCTCACAAACGCCGGTGTGACCGATTTTTTTGCGCAGAACATCGAGATCCAGGTGGACTCGGCTAAGGCGTTGGCCGAGTCCCTGGACCGGGCGGCGGTGCCGGGAGCGCCACCATACCTCAACACTCTGCTGCGCATCCTGGCCACGCGCTGCATGATGCAGGCCATCTACTTCTGCTCCAGCATGGATCCCGACACCCACCACTACGGGCTCGCCACCGCCATCTACACCCACTTCACGTTGCCCATTCGACGGTGACGTGCTCTGGCGTCAGGCACACGCGTGAAATCGACCTTCGCGATTATTGAGGGGACTATGTTGTTGTCTTGGTGTGGTCTGGGACTGTGCTGCCTTTCCCAAGTTTAGGAATTTATTCATTAATTGATGTACTTATGCAATGTTAATTTGTCATTATGGCACACCTCCGATTAGCACGATTGGCTACGTACTTGTATATCTTTTTTCTATTATTTACTTTTAGTGATTTGTTTACCTTTCCTATTCTTAGCACTCCTATCATCTACCTACTGGACATCTGTCAAAAAGAGCTTTTATCGCGAATCGGATTTCTCCAGGATAAAGATTCAGATTTTGACTTATTTTTCTAAAAGGTCCTATAAACGGGAAGTTTGGCCAATTCCTTAAATGGTTGTTTGGCTTGTGTTGGAGAAAAACTAGAGGATCCAAAGAACACCAACGCCTACAAGGAGGGTGACAGTGTTCCACGTGCAGAATCAAGAATCCATTGCCGTGTTGCAGCGGCGGCCAAAAGTGAATTGCAATTCTGCCATGGATCGCTAACGATTTTGTTGTGAATCTTAAATAAGAACACAGATATGAGCAGGCAGCAATTTGCGTTACATCTGATGACAAATAAAAAAAATCCTCAACAAAGAATTAAATTCATACATTAATAAAGCTAATTTCCACAAGCAGATGGTGCTAGAACGTGGTATGTCCAGAGTACAGTATTCTATCACAGCGTTAAATCCATCTGAGTCATTGTTTGAGTAGCTTTCTGGTGGATCGTGAAACCCGCTGAGATCCACCAGAATGAATCGCGGTGCTTGGTGGATTAATACCGCTGCTCCGTTGGCATCTCGTGGCCATACCGCAGCCTGTATCTACTGTAAATTTAATCTTTATATTAAATAGAGGCTACAACAAATGTGAATATTGTTGTTGTTGTCTCCCTGTACCGTTACAGATACTCGGATGTGATTGTGCACCGGCTGCTGGCCGTGTGCGTGGGCGCCGACCCCACGTACCCGGCGCTCACCGACAAGCAGAATCAGCAGCAGCTCTGCAACAACCTCAACTACCGCCACAAGATGGCGCAGTACGCCCAACGCTCGTCTGTAGCTTTCCACACGCAGGTGGGAGGCGGAAGTGTGGGCCACGTGGAGCTTGCACGGCGTGTGCTTAGGCACCTGATAATGCGTCCATTCGTCTCTTGAAAACCATTTTTAAGGCCACGAAAGCAGGCATCGTATTGTGCATGTAGTAAGAATCAATTGTTTTCTATTCACACGCTTACGTGTGGTGGTGCCGTGGCTGTACTGGTTGGCTACACTTGACATTGCTTTTCAGCATTCTTCTGTGTTTGCTGAAAAACCTAGTCACTTGGCACATTTGCCCATGATGTGACAACTTTATTTGATTGGCTCTGTCAGGTGATGGAGGATTATAGTCAATACAATTGACATTGTACCTTCACGATTGAACTCAAAATAATCCCCATGACATGATGCCAATAGCACAACTGGAATAAATTAGCGGGGGGATGCGGAAAATTACCTTAAATTTTGTTAACTAATTATGGGCTTGGTAAGTGATGCGCGTGTGTCTGCTCTTGGCCACGTAGCGGTGATTAACGGCTGTTGTTGTTGTGGTCTCAATTGTTCTTCAAGAGCAAGGGAGTGGTGAGCGAAGAGGGCTTCGTGCTGTTTGTGCGCAAGAACGCCGTGGTGGTGCTCATTCCCAAGTACGGCTTGGAGGGGACGGTTTTCTTTGACTCCAAAGATCTCAAGCTCAACGTTACCTTCGACGAGGAGGTAGGGCATGTGTTCACTTAACCGGGAGGCATTGGCATTTCCCGAACGGCTGAATTCTGCATTTAAACCCAGGACTGGCTTAATGCACTGGGACCCAAGCCCCCTGACCATCTCTCTACGATTAGGTTTTTATCAGACACACAGACACTTGGTTTAAGGTGGAAGAGTTTCTCATTGTAAACAATTGTAAACAATTGTAAACAATGAGAAACTCAAAGGGCAGAAAAGTACTTGTAGAATAAAAACAAATGAGGGAAATAGTAGTTGATGCAAAAAGTGATCTCTAGATGGCAAAAAGCACATTTGTGACCATTGGATCCAGTCCTTTCCAGCATGCCTTGCATGCCGCATTACATTGTCACTCTGCGTGGATAAGTGGATAATGCAGACAGCCTAATTTGGACCAGAAGCTCAAAAGGGTCAACATTTGCAGCCATATTTTAGGTATGTTCTTAACTGCAATTGTACACTCCATATAACCTAAGGGGGGTTGCATCTACTCCTTAATGATGGCCAAATAAGGCTTTAAAATTCCTTGGCTGGCCCGCACATCACGATCCCTCGGTTGGTTTGGTCATTGCAGCCATCGGCTTCTCATGCCTGGTTTTCAGCTCGCGGTGAGGTGGCCCAAGCGGTATTGCATTCGCTGTGTGTTGTGGAGGTTTGCGTTTCAAACTCGGTGGCCACTCTGGTTAATACTGTGGTGTGTATTAAGCGTAAAATATTTACAGGCTATCCGCTTTAACAGTGGACGTTAAAAGATCCTGTAACGTTATTCGTGTGCCAGCATCATGGTCCAAGGTTGGCAAATTACATGCAAATTACTTATTTGGGGAGCACATATTAATCGTTCGCCTCCTTTTACAAAAACGTAGCAGTGACCTTGAATGCAAACGTTTGAGAATCAGTGAGGCTTTTCTGAGTAACCCTTGTAATTGTATGAATAATAACGTTGGGTTCACGTCAATCCGTACTTGTATGCAGGGCACTTGGCAGAGAGCAGTCAGCGGTAGTGTAGCGGTTAGCGTTCTGTGCTACAATCCTGGCGACTTGGGTTCGATTCCTTCGCACGGTCAACACCAGTGATGATTATCTGAACCGGTCCTGGGCCTCCCCTAGGTTGACTCGGAACTCAATTGAATGCCTGGTGCGGTGTGTAAACATCGCCACTGGGGAGACAAAGGCGGCCGGGCATGGCGCTGGCAAACCACCCCCTTGTGTGCCGTGCCGGCCTTCATCTGTGCTCCTCGCTAACAGCACTTGCCCCAACAGTCTGTTAAGGCTATATTAGAGATGTCTTTGTGTTTTGTGTAGGGCCTCACACTGTGCGTGGAGGGCATCGCGCTGAACATGTTCGACCGCGTGCGCGTGTCGCTGGATTCGTCCAACCTGCAGCACCAGCAGATCCGCATGCACCTCGTCCGCCCGGAGGTACTCACCGTGCGGCGCGACGCGCAACCTCGGAATACCACCGATTTGTATTGTGACCATGCTGCTGTTGCTGCTTGCTGCGCCAGCAGTAGTGCACAAAAAACAAACGCTCGCCGCATCGGAACGTCAGCGGGCCGAAAATTAATGACACAAGCCACAGCATAGCGCTTGTTGCCATGCAACCCAAACTGTGGGACCGTATAGTAAACCCATAGAGACACAGAGATACATAGGAGATACAGAGAGACCCATTATGATTCCTAGAGATTCATAGAGACTCATACAGATACATAGCAGTGCATTAAAAACAAGCTCCTGTACGATTGTGGCCATGCAACCCAAACTATGGACCACATTTTACACCACTGTAGTCTGCGCTCCTTCAATGGAGGGGGTGGCAAGATGACACAAACTCTTTCCTGAGGCTCTCCCGTGGCTATCAGACCCATCCATTGGCATTTAGCCCCTGAACTTAATACCCTTATAACACAGGAATAAAATATAAACTCCGGTCTTTGATGGAAAAAATATATGTATAGCTAGCATTTTGAGCTGCAGTCTGTTGTCCTATACCTCCTGTAACTGGCAAATTGGATATAACGCGATGATGAACGTATGAGGGAACGCATTTTTTTGTATAACGCGGATCTGAACTGGATTTAACTCGGTTGAATGAATGGAACTACGTCGCGCGATTAGGAATAAGCGGTTGTGTAACGGCTGCCTCGGCGTAGCATCACACAAGGCGGGATGCTGCTGGATGCTTCTAGATGCTACCCACATTCCTTAGTCTTTGTTCAGCCTGTGTTACACATCTCACGCGTTATTGCGGAATGCGCTTTACCCCATATAATATATATTATTTATTATAACACGATTTTTCCAAAACGCGGTGTTCTTGAGGTACGCAACTACCGTATTATAGAACAGACTGTATATCCAAAGACTATGGGATACTATCCCTACCTATATCAGTTGTGACTGTCCGTGTGTTTAAATCCAGCTTGAAAACGTCGTTATTAATTGGCTTTTCCTGGATTCTGATTGGTTATTACTGTGAGGGGAATCATTATGATTAGCTTTTATTACATTTTGCATGCTGTGTAAAGTGTCAGTATCACTGTCATTATTGTTATTATCGGCTTTTACTTTATTTCTATTGGCTTGTATCTATACTTGAGTAGTTTTTTTAATGTCCAGTGCTTTTTTGAGATATTTCGATATCCAAGGTGCTGTATAAATTAGATTTTTATTATGGCCCTAGTTCATTGCACAAGAAGGGCCATTATCTGAAACGTGACCTATTTAAATGATCGTTTGGGGCTGTTGTTGATGAATGCGAGTTCTCAAAATACCAAGCTAAGTCAGGGTGTGGGAGCCTTGGTAGATATCAGATGTCTTAACAAAACTCCATGAGTCTGTTCTGCATGGGTTTCCTCCGGGTTCTCTGGTTTCCTCCCATATCTAAAAAGAATCATGCGTTGAAACTGGTATTAAGGTAGTTTACGTATCGCCATGGGCGGCAGGGTGGCACATTGGTAAACCCTTGCGTCTTGCAGCAAGAAAACTGGGTTTGATTCCCAACTAGAGTGTTACTGTGTGGAGTTGTCATCTTCTCTCCCCCTGTTCCTCAAAAGTCTTCAGACTTGACGAAGTTTTTCAGTGTTAATAAGTGTAATAATAACGTATCACTTGTGTTGGAAATACTCGCATGTGTGTGTGTGAGAGCATTGGTGTAGTCGTTAGCACGCTGCGCTATGAACCCGGCAACCCAATTCCCACTCACCGCCAACACCAGTGAGGATTATCTGAACTGCTGTTTTGCCTACCCAAGGTCAACTCTTTCTTAAATGAGTACCTGGTGCAGTGTGTAAACATCAGCACTGGGGAGAGGTGTTGGCCACTTACCCCCTCGTGGGCCATGCCGCCTAACAGCAGCACAGTCTGTTAAAGGCTTATTTGGGTGACTATCTTCGTTGTACGTTTGTGCCATTTGTGTGTCCGCTGTCACAGATTCCAGGCTACAACCCTGCGGAGTCCACCCCATGGGGCTCGCCTTCTCCCCGGCCTAAGAAACCCAGACAGCACTAGTGTATCGTGGATGCGGTGTCAACAAGATGTCGGAGGAGGTGCATGAGTGGGCACACACTCTGGGTTTTACATCTGCAGAGTTAATTAAGTGTACATTGTGCTCGCAAGCAGAGGTGAACAATTGAAAAAAAAGCAGTGGCGGTTATGAGAAATGTTACCCTGAAGTAACAGACGGTTTGCACTCTGAACTTGCAATCCAGAGGTCACCGGTTCTTCGTTCTCCTGTCGCAGCGGTTCAAATGGTAGTACAATCAGCCAATGAAGGTGTATACGCGTCAAGATGTATGAAAGGTTTAGGATATCTTATGCCCCACTTCTTTGCCAGCCAAGACACTGACCCCCTTGTGATGAAGGTGATTTCACAAAAATATTGGTTACTGAATCGATGGTGTTTATTGACTAACGCAGCAGTGTCCAACCCACAAAGCACTGTGATCCATTCTGGTATATCTCAACATGTTCCGTGATCTACCAGCAATATATGACCAACAGTTACCCGGATGGATTTAACCGACTAATAGAACACTGTAGACATGCCAAGTGCTAGTGCGATCTATTGGTTTAAGATATATATTATTAATCCATTAATTCTTAGTCGGGGATTTTGTTTTGCCATCTGCTATAACAAGAATTGCTTTATATTAGAGGTGTTAATTCCTATTTGTCCAGAGATCCACAATCAAATATTTTGCGATCATCCACCCATGGATCGCGATTCACATATCGGCTACCACTGATCTAACAGTTGAAAACCAGTTTAACACGTAGGCTTTCGCGACCAATATCCATAACACAGGTTTTTTGGGTTAGATCGCGTAATAAATATTTAAATGTGTCGGTAAACCCACCACCACCCGACACAGCCAATTCGAAAGGTTTGTCACATTAACAGAACGTGCCAATTCGTTACTAGTAACATCACACCAGTGTCTTGGAGAGCAAAGCCCCAACATTTACAATCTGAGTACAATGTTTCACCAGTAATTACAACCAGCTTCATCAGGCGACAGCCAGATTCGTGGAGAATCCTCGTTCCTTAATGCGCATGCATAATGTGTGTTGATTAACATATAAATAACCCAATCGGCAATGGATACCCGTAGTCATATGCATTCATTGATTCCCCTCCCAATTCGCAAAAGAAGTGCTCACAAGTGATGGCTGTCGCATGATGAAGCTAGTTAGTGCTGGGGAAATGTTGTACTTAGATTGTAAATGGTGTGGCTTTGCTCTCCAACACACTGGTGGACTGTACTAGTAACGAATTGACATGTTCTGTTTATGTGACAAACCTTACTAATTGGCTGTCGGGTGGTGGTGGGTTCAACAACACATTTATATATTTAAACGATCTAACCCATAAAACGTGTATTATAGTTGAAAACCTACAATTGTGCCAAGTTTGGCCTGTCGGAGTGGGCCATTAGGGTGGCCACTCGGAGGGCAAAGCTCTGGGGAATCCGAGCAAGAGCTTCGAAGTATGATTGTGCACGGTGACACCCGCAGGGGTCTCGTGATGGATGGCAAATGGAAGATATTTTTTTATCGCGAGAGGATTCCCTGCAAGGGATGTTAGGTTACTTATTCTTGTGAGGATGCCATTTACTGTATGAAGGGGCAGCGGTCAGCTGCATAGAACAGAGTATAAAATTCCCCGAGCTGTTGCTGTTTAAATCGTCGGTTTAATGAAGAATTTCACCTCAGGTATTTTTTACACAGCTACCCCACCCCTCATCGGACTCTGTGCAATCACACAAGGAATGTTTTTGGAAAAAATGTCGGTGTCAGAAAATTTTAAGGTTTAATCGTTTACAAATGCGCATTTCGTTACAGCTTCTCTTGTCCTTTAGACGTGCAAAGATAATTTCTGACAAAATATTGACACGTTTTCAAATTGTTTCGTAAATGGTTATAACTTTGCTCACGTATATACAGTACTTGGGCAATAATTCTGAGCTCCTGGAGTAGTGGTAAAGATTTAAGGGAGTTGATGTCTTTGCGACTTTGTGTAAATGTGTTTTACATTTTTTAGCTGAATCGTATATTCACAAGCATGTACACATGAGTTATACGCGTTTATATACAAAATTAAACCGATTTCTTTTCCATGCATCTTCTGTTATTTTGGTTACTTTAAGTTACGTTTTCCACTGCTGGATGAACATCTCGCCACGTGATGTTGGATGTCAGGTTTAGTTTGACCATACTTCACCATGCTGGTCACTGTTGGATGATAATAATGTCCACTTGCAATGCACCACCGCGCAGTATTCACTCGCCTTCGAATCGAGTCCTGCACCGCCGTTTCACATGCAAATTTGATTCTCAATCCCTGGGCCAACTTGCTCCTGATTAGCATGCGATTTGCCACATTTCGATCTCGGAGGTGATTAAATGCGCCGGCTTCCAGGCTTGTTGAGCCGCTCGGAGCCCAATTAACGAAAATTGTTGCCAAAGCAAAAGCGTGAGCTCGAATGTTTGTCCGTGTTCTTTTCAAACCACCAGTCGAACGCCGGCCTCTGCCCACTCCGACCGTGCGCAGGCCCTGGCCGTCGGGGAGGCCCTCATGGTGCCTCACGGCAAACGTGGGGCCCGGGTGGGCGCGTCGACGGTTGATTGCGTACAGGCGGTGCAACTCCCACAAATGAAACATCACACCTTGCTGATCTCGTGTCCAGGAGCATAAACGATCATCACGCAAACTCCGGTCATCCTCGCAGCAGCAGCTCTTGGCCATCGAACAAAGACGATCACCGCTTCCTTCCGATATTAGAAGCCACGAGCTATGAACGACTCGGAGGTTCGAGCAACCACAGCCGAGTGGGAAGGCAGCAGCAGCCCAGGCGGTGAGCCAGCTCCAAAATCCCCCAAGCACTGAAGTTCTCGATTTAGTACATTGAAAAACACGACGGTAAGTGAAACAACGTAAATCGAAACCAATTTTGCCATTCACTTGAGGGGCCGTCCATAAATGACGTCACGCAATTTTTGACCTCTCGTCACTCGGCGTCACAAAAAGTCAGACCCCCCCCCTCAAATATGACGTCACAAAGCTCTGCCCCCCCCCCCAAAACCATATTTCCATTTTGAAAATAAAACATGCTTCAACTATTGTCATTGTAGTGCGTGGCGCTGTACTAATGTTGTAGGAGTGTTATAACAATTAGTGTTATAACAATTCTATACTTAAAGTTGCGCATTTTGATGTGACGTCACATTTCTCAAACCCCCCCCTCCCCCTCGTCACAAATGTCTGAACCCCCCCCCCCCCCCCCCGAGGTGCATGACCGCGTTACCGTGTTCATTCTGTGGTGAAGGGATGAGGAAAAGGAAGAGGGAAAAGCATCCAGTGTCGCCGCACGCAGGCAACGTGTTTATTACACAGTGGTCAAAATATAAAAATGCATATATATGTAGTGGGTTCCACGGACACTGGAGACGTCTTTAGAGGCAACACGGTTTATTTGTAACTTTGAACAGAACTCCCCTTAACTCCCACTATCTAGGGAGGTACAGCCTCCGGGCTAGCGTGCCCTCGCACTGATCAAACCTGGCTCTCAGCCCTCTGGCTATCTATGCCCTAGGGGAGGCTAACTGACCCGACCCAGCCAAGGTACGGGTCCTGACCACTGGTCCGAGCTCGGCCCAGCCCTTACAAGGACGTCAGACTCGAGGTCCCAGGGTCCTAGCTAGGGAGGCTACTCTGACCCGACCCAGCCAAGGTGCGGGTCCTGACCACTGGTCCCCGCTCGGCCCCGACCCTTATAAGGATGTCGGGTCCCAGTGTCCTAGCTAGGCTGGTCTTCTGTTCTTCGTCTTCGGAGCACTGCCCCTAGCTGTCCCAGAGGTGCCCCTTTAATACACCTCTCGGGGGCTCTCCGCCCCCGGTACCGCCCCCTCTCTAGAACCTTCCAGGGGGCTCTGGAAGAACCCCCCAACCCCTCACCTGGGGCCTGGCTGAAGGTGGCACCCCCTATGGGCTTGTGCCCGCAAATGCAGGTAAGTATACCGACGGTATAGGATGTGCATTTATGACGCTACATATATGCGAGAGAGTTTGTGGACAAGAGTCTGCTCTGCGGGAAGCAAGCATTGCCATACGAATGAGATGAGCTCGCGTTTGATGCGGGCAGTCTTGAGGACGACTGTCGACAGGCACGCGTGGAGGCACGCCGTGGTCACAGCGCAGCGCCGACTCGTGTAGGTGGTGATGGCCCAGTTGTAGAGAGGAATGCCGGAACTTGGAGCAGATGTAGCCGAATGTAGGATAGAGCATCTTGAGGAGCGTTGCCCTCGACCCCCTCCGGGAGGCCGTATGGTTTACTTGGCACTCCCGTCCCTTAGAGTCCAGTCTGATGTAGGCCTCCTCAGGTTCCAGCAGCCTGGCTTCGTAGGTCTTCATTGCACCGCTCTGCTCGTCTAGCATAGTCTGAAGGGTCATATGTGGCTGCCTCCTGAATCTTCACCGTCCTGCAAACCTTACTCGACATCTCGTTGAGGACCCGAAGAAGGGCAGTATTCTCTTTGTTTTGTTTTTTACAAAAGGGCTTGTAAGAGCTCTCGTTCCTCCCACCGCGATCTGTGGTGTCAACTTGAACGGGGGGGGGGAGGGGAGACAAAGCTATGGCTTTTTTCCCAGGGGATCTGTCTTCCATGGAGCACAAAGATACAGGCGGAAGGTCCCGTTGGCCTAGCCATGAGGTCAGGCTCGAGTTGCTTACTGAGGACCCTACACTTAAGGAGGCTGTGGATCGTCCTAGGAAGCTCCAAAGTAGAAAACCAGCTTTCCAAGGCCCCCTATAAAGTGCCTGAGTCCAGGTAGAAAAATAGGAAAACTATCAAATAGGAAAGCGAGTGGTTATGTTGGGTCGAAAAAGGTAATGTTCTAATAATGTAGGGGTTGGAGCGGTCATTGCTGCTTACTCGGCCATGACGTCACTGCAACTCGTTTGATTAACACTTTTAAAATAAAAAATCACGACGCGTACTGAACATATTATTCCGAATCGGTTTTACCACCACTACCACCATGACACAGTGGCAAGGCTGGCACATCGCAGTGCAGCTGCTACGCTGAATCATATGAATAAATATAATCAAATCTAGAAATATCCTTTCTGTACCCAGGAGAGCCACATTGAGTCTCGAGACTCATTATTAGCTCCGTGCTGCATTGAGATGTTTGGACAATTTCAAGCATCAGGGTTCGGCACGTAGGAGGAAACCGGAGAAACGCGCAAATGTTGTGAAGCTGGCTTGGTGGTAGAAGTCAGTCCAGAACATTTGGCCCCACACCTATCACTGTAACGAATCAGTGTTCTACGGGGGCATTCTAAGCGAGGACTGATTGTATTAAAATCTACTTTGATCTACAAATCGTAATGTATCAATAATGTTAACGTGTAACATGCCCCACGGTTTTTCTTAATCTGGAAGGAGAGAACAACGGATGATCTGTATGCTGATGATGTTGGTGATGATCTCGTAATGGCTGTTCACTTCGAGGAGTGGGAGAGTCTGATGGTGAACCTGGATCGTGCCAATAAGAGGTAGGGCCTTACCATTTGCCCTACCAAATAAATCAAAGCAGTACCTGTCTTGATATTTTGTATGTCTTCAAGGACTCCACCCCCTCAACTCCGCATGATAGGTAGTTGTGGAAAGAGTGGAGGTATTCCCATATCTGGGCAGTTGTTTATGACCAGCTCCGATTTCAGAGCGGAGGTCTTACTCTGAATTAGTTCAGTGGCATATCCTTTTTCTCAGCTTTTTAGCGCCGTATAAAAGTTACATGGCCTATCACTTCATACAAAGCTCTGGTTCTTTTCTGCCAAACTTGTCCTCTCCCTCCCAGCTATAACCTCCCGAAAGCAACATGTGACCTTTGTTTTGGCGTGACAAACACCAGTGAAAGCAAAACACCGAAAGTGTAATGACTACACATAATGCAAGAATCTCAATTGTATTTCTCAACGGGTATTGAATATGAAGTCCCAGGAGTGGTGAAGGTGCATCAGCCTGCAGACCCACAGGTGGCAGCGGTGGATTGGCTTGCAGACGTTAGGGTGGTGGTGGATTGGCCTGCAGACGTTGGGGTGGTGGTGGATTGGCATGCAGACGCTGGGGTGGCGGCGGTAGATCGGCCTGCAGACGAAGGGGTGTCGGTGGTGGATCGGCCTGCAGATGTAGGGGTAGCGGCGGTGGATCTTCCAGCAGTAGCCGACCAGTGAAGTTCTCGAATAAATTTACGCAATTTGCCGAACCTGGTGGCTTTGGCACAGGCGGTGGTGGTGGTGGATCTCCCAGCAAAAGCTGTGGAGGCAGTGGTGCATCTGCCAGCATGAGCTGGGTTGGGATGACAGCGTTGGATCTCCCGGCAGCAGCCGGGGTGGTGGTGGCGGTGTTGGAGATGCCAGCAGCAGCTGGGGTGGCAGCGCTGAATCTGCCAACATCAAGCGCCATGGCGGTGGGGGTGAATAATATGCCAGAAGCAGTCGGGGTGGGGGTGGCGATGCATCTCCCAACAGCATCACTGGTGGTGGCGGCGGAACTGCATGTGGCTGCCAGGATGGCGTTGGAGGCAGTGGTGGTGTTGGTGGAGACCGTGGCCGTGGCTTTCTCCAGCTCCTTGAGCTATCGACGCATCATTTCCAACTGCAGATGGCGCTCCACATTCTCCCGTTTGTATACTTGAGTGCAGGGAAATCATCGACAGTTTGGTCAACATTAGCCCCTACACGAGCCTTCTAATCATCGCAACTCTTCAAACTATATCGCTTATATAATGTACATAATTTCAGTCACAACAAAAATTACATATAACACATCGGGGCTGTGAAAATTACGGCTTCGTATTGTCATGCGAACGGTGAGGAATCAGCCCAGAACTACACGGGAGGATCTTGTCAATGATCTCAAGGCAGCTGGGACCATAGTCTCCAAGAAAACAATTGGCAACACACTACGCCGTGAAGGACTGAAATCCTGCAGCGCCTGCAAGGTCCCCCTGCTCAAGAAAGGTCATATACATGCCCGCGTGAAGTTTGCCAATGAACATCTGAATGATTCAGAGGACAACTGGGTGAAAGTGTTGTGGTCAGATGAGACCAAAATGGAGCTCTTTGACATCAACTCAACTCACCGTGTTTGGAGGAGGAGGAATGCTGCCTATGACCCCAAGAACAGCATCCCCACCGTCAAACATGGAGGTGGAAACATTATGCTTTGGGGGTGTTTTTCTGCCAAGGGGACAGGACAACTTCACCGCATCAAAAGGACGATGGACGGGGCCATGTACCATCAAATCTTGGGTGAGAACCTCCTTCCCTCAGCCAGGGCATTGAAAATGGGTCGTGGATGGTTATTCCAGCATGACAATGACCCAAAACACACGGCCAAGGCAACAAGGGAGTGGCTCAAGAAGAAGCACATTAAGGTCCTGGAGTGGCCTAGCCAGTCTCCAGACCTTAATCCCATAGAAAATCTGTGGAGGGAGCTGAAGGTTCGAGTTGCCAAACGTCAGCCTCGAAACCTTAATGACTTGGAGAAGATCTGCAAAGAAGAGTGGGACAAAATCCCTCCTGAGATGTGTGCAAACCTGGTGGTCCAACTACAAAAAACGTCTGACCTCTGTGATTGCCAACAAGGCTTTTGCCACCAAGTACTAAGTCATGTTTTGCAGAGGGGTCAAATACTTATTTCCCTGATTAAAATGCAACTCAATTTATAACATTTTTAACATGCGTTTTTCTGGATTTTTTTGTTATTCTGTCTCTCACTGTTCAAATAAACCTACCATTCAAATTATAGACTGATCATTTCTTCGTCAGTGGGCAAACGTACAAAATCAGCAGGGGATCAAATACTTTTTTCCCTCACTGTATGTGAGGAGTCTGTGGGTCGCAACATCACGTACGGCTGGAAGTAGGACATTCCAGACTAAGAGGGTTCATGATGGCAATGTCAACGACACTGAACCAGCCAGCACAACTCACTGCCAATAACACATATCACATAATTCACTCTTAAGCAATTGTTCAATCAATTAATTTAATCACTACAATTAAAACCAAAGAATCTCCCAGAACAAACACTTCGCACTCTCCTCCGTCAGCCACCTGCATCGACAATAAAAACGCATCAGTCCAGCAGTGGATAAAACCTGGCGTGGGAGGTATGGGGGGGGCGGCTTACACTTGCGGTGGACAGCAGGGGGGTGTCTGGATGCAGTAGCCATCGCAGATCAAGCGGTAGTACTTGTCATCGACTGCCATGCGCCAGGGTAATGGGCCTCTCCTACACCCACACACATCACACACCGAGCGGCACACACGTCACACCGAGGAACACGCACGTCACACACCGAGCAGGTTGCACAGGGCTCCTTTATCAAGACAAACGTGGAGCAGATTACAACTACAACTCTTCTACGCCTGTCACAATGCCCCCCTTTCCCCCCCCCCCCCAGTTTATGGGGTGGCGCAGGCCTCACTCCCCCCTTCGCGTCAGCCCCTACTAATAAATGGTCCGGTTGCATTGTGAATGCACCACTCGAATGACGTGCAGTCCCGTGGCGCACTGTAACGGGCTCGTGATTTACTCACTAAAATTCAATGTAAAAAAATGAAAACGATCCCAAGACATTATGTAAAATAAAGGATGGCCATCGTTTGTCAGCATCACAGGCGAAAATTGGCATGTAAAAAAACTTCAATGGGAATCACTCAATTGGGATTGCTCGCAGCAAACAGCACTTGACCTGCTTGCAGGTTAGGTGCTGAATAACCGTGTGTCACACAGAGAACAGTTGCCACTGAGGGTGCCCTTTTCAAATGTTTGAGATGATATGTGATTATCGGGTGTAACTGTGCACACTTATAAAATTATAAGCGAACTATTATCGTTTCAGGTGGCAGGGTGGTGCAGCGGTGATCTTTGACCCTCGCAACAAGAAGGGCCTTGGTTAATTATCCGACTGGCACTTTGCGGAGTTTTCTACGTTCTCCCCTTTGTTCTGTATGGGTTATCCAGTTTGCTCACGTAGCTAGAAAACACACAATCACAATGTAACTGGGTATTGGCCAAGCATCCCAATGCTAAAGTTACCTGCAAATTACTTCACTGGGATGACACTCGGCAGCAGAGCCGGATGATGGCTTGCTGGGGCCCTATGCCATTGTCAAGCTTAAGAGGCCCCTTCTATGAATGCCTGTATATTTTTGTAAGCAGAATGAAAATCACTGCTTTGGAGAGTCTTTTTTTCTCACCGATCTTAATTTTTTTAAACAATTATGTTAAAACTCGAAACCTTGAGTCCATTTCTTGT
This sequence comes from Petromyzon marinus, assembly GCF_048934315.1. NCBI lineage: Eukaryota > Metazoa > Chordata > Hyperoartia > Petromyzontiformes > Petromyzontidae > Petromyzon > Petromyzon marinus. The sequence continues at coordinate 2,727,165 of NW_027423677.1, read as the reverse complement.
TTCGTATTTAGAGCCCCCCCCTCTCTTAATGCGAGGCCCTAAGCTGTAAGTGTAGCCGGTGTGAGCTCGCCTGTGATGAATCACACGTATAATTGTGCACTCTTATTTTCTATGGGTGGCCAGGAGAATTTATTATTATTCAAGTGAATGCAATGGTGATCAGGGGATTGGACCCAGAGCCCCACGTACACAGTAGAGTACAAGGGAACGCCCACAGTACAGATTTGAGCTGACCTCCAGATTGAGAAATTGAACTGTGTTATGACTTGGAGGGTGTTTCTGAACGCGATTGTTACCGACCCGTCCCGAAGGGAGGAGAGGGGACAGGGTGGACCGGCTGCATGAGCTTACTCTTTGGCACTGCACAGCACAACATCGCCTGCCTACTGCAAAAAACTCGGCAGGACCTTCCTGAAAATAAAAGTCTTCGGAATCAGTGAGACCTGTCCTTCGGAGGACAGGCGTAGTCTTGGTCGTCACAAGCGAACATTTGTTTCTCCACATTAATTTGTATCCCCGGGTTACCATCAGGGATGGGCGCTGCAAGCTTAGCTTCTGAGATCTGATGAGACTGGTAGCCGTTTTTTAAAAGGTAATTTCGGCATCTGGAGCCCAAGCATGCAACAACTTTATGCAACTTCTTGGTTCTTTCGGTAAAGTCACGTAGAATGGAAATAAAAGAATAAAAATAAAACATAATAAAAAATAAAATTCTCACGACGTTTCGGCCACAACACAAGTAGCCTTCTTCAGGTGAAGGAACAGAACTGTCGGGACGACAGCGCTTCAATAACTGCTGCTAAAATTCGCAGGGTCTTTTAAGTTAGGTGGGAGAGGTAAAGCGCCTTGACAAAGGAGTTTACATATCAAACAGGATAATTTTTACATTGAAATAGCTGTGTTAAAGTGTTGGATCAGCAGGGTGTTAAAGTCAGAAATTAGCATGTAACTGGGAGATTAGCATGATGTTAATGTGAGGGATTAGCATGCGACTGGTCACGGAAATAGCTATGTTAAAGTCAAAGTTTACATATCAACAGAGGCATTTAGTATATGGACGCTAAAGGACTGCAACAACCTAACTATTATACAATGAAACCGATGTGAAAAAAAACTAAGTATAAGCTACATCAATATAATAAATGTACTCAATATATTCTTCAATAAGTTGAGCTATAAACATAAAGTAACTGGGTATACACTACACTATATAATGAATACCATATAGTAAACGAATTAACAAAACTAAAATATAAACTACATCAATGTTATCAATAAACTCCATATACTCTCCAATCAGCTGAGCTACTAACAATAAGTCATTATACATTACAATGCCCTATGGCGAAAAAATGGGTGGCGGGTTTTTCCTTCTTTCCAACGTTAGCACCACGGAGAGCGACGAGCCTCGTTCAGACGGACGAGTCCATCCATGCTCGGAACGGAGGAGGGGGGAGAAACAGCCACGATGCGCTGCTCTGTCCTGTGTTGCGTTACAACCATGCCATAAACTAGACTACTATACATTGTAATGTTATACCTTCCAATCTAAACTACATTGTATTATATCGTATACACAGCCCAATGTAAGCTCTAACATTATGCAGTATATTGATATGTCTCCAACTAAAATTTTCCAACATTACACGACTATTCACCATAATATACACTACCATAGACAAACCCACCCTTGAATTATAAAATGCGTTACTTTACACTACCCTATACTTTAGACTGTAAAATGTTAGACTTGTAATATTACACTATGTATTATTCTACCAACCCTACTGTATACCACACTGCTGTATATTCACTATACAATTACGATACTATATATTGCCTTATGAATTATGTTAAACATTACAATGTTATACTATTTATTATTATATAACATGCTATAAACCATACCATTGACCGTCGTGTGAAAGGTATTAAGAGGCAGTGCCAGTGAATGGACTGCGGTCTGAAAGTCACCATAAAATACAATCAATTAAGAACCGAAATGGTTTATAACATCTTTCCAATGGTTACTAAGCCAGAATCCATCTTCTCGGTTGAAATTGTCTCTGTGTTTGTATATGTGGATGGCCTCATGAACGAATCTCTCATGGTAGCCGGATGGCTTGCAGAGAACGTCCGTCTTAGAGAAGTCAATGTCATGTGAGCCCACTGAATTATAACAGTGATCTGCCACGGCTGAGGTGTTCGTCCTACCATGTTTCAAGTCTGCTTTATGTTCACGGATGCGGTCCGAGATATGTCGTTTGTTTTCTCCAATGTAACTGCTACCACAGAGGCAACTTAGTTTGTAGACGCCCGGGTACTGTATGTCTGGAACCACATCTTTTACAGACGGAACCAGATCACGGATTTTATGTACTGTGTTGAATCGCACCTGGATCTAGTGTTTATTCAGGATTTTGGAGATCTTTTTTGTGACCCCCGCAATGTAGAGTAAGGTGATGGTTTTGAATGGCTCCTCAAGAGGATTCTTCTTCATGGCTGGAGTGATGGCTTTGCGGATTGTGTAGTCGGAGTAACCATTAGCCTTGAGAGCTTGGTGTACGTGCTTGAGTTCACTGGCAATGTGTTCCTGGTCGGAAATGCATTGGGCACAATGGTATAGAGTCTTGATGAGGGAGTTCTTCTGGGATGGATGGTGGTGGGAATCCGGTTTTAAGTAAGCATCCGTATGGGTAGCTTTCCTGTAGACAGAGTGGCTCATTGAACCATCAGGTCTCCTTTTAATAAGGACATACACAAAGGGTAGCTTGCCATCTTTTTCGACTTCCATGGTAAATCTGGTGGCTGGGTGTATGGAATTGATGTGGTCGAGGAATTGGTCTAGAGCAGGCCGGCCATGTGGCCAGATGATAAAAGTGTCATCCACGTACCTCTTCCATAACGTCGGGCGTAGAGTGGCAGTCTGGATGGCATCAGTTTCAAATTTCTCCATGAAAACGTTGGCCCCCGTGGTGCCTCACCACAAACGTGGGGCCCGGTCAGCCGCGTCGACTGTCGTGATCGCGTACAGGTGGTGAAACTGCCACACATGAACCATGATACCTTGCTGATCTCGTGTCAAGGAAAATAAACCAGCAGGCCGTCGTTAGCAATGGGAATGATCGGTAAGGGAACACATTGGTCTCTACAGAGGCACTCCACTATTATACACCACTACTATACAGTAAACATTGGGCTCTATGGAGGCCTATCGTTAAGGGATTACCCGTGAACATGGGGTGGTCGTTAAGAGGGGTTCTATTGTGTATAACAAGTTTAAATATTTAATAAGTTAATAGAGAGTACTCAACCGAGATGGCAGAGGAGTTTGCTAAACTCACAATACAAAGGCCACTGTTCCAGCCTCTGTGGTTGGACCATCTCTAGCTCCACCCACCTACCTTGATGCACCTATCTCAGGCCTATATAAGACCTTGTCTCAGCAACTTTCTCTCTCACCTGACCTGAAGACGATTGCTTGTGTTGCGATCGAAACGTCGTGATATTTTTATTATTTTTTATCTACGTGGCTTTACCAAAGGACCCATAGAATATAATCATAAACAGGTTACGTCCTCTACATGGACCCCCCCCCCCTCATTATTAATCATGAGCAGGTGACGTCCTCCAAATGGACACCCCCCTCCATTGATAATAATTAGCGGGTGACATCACTCCACATGGGGGGGGGGGGGGGGCGAGGTGCCTCCTCTCCCCTCCTAAGCGTCAACTTATCAACTCACTACAAAGGCAGAACCCTCACGTAACGCGATCTCCATAACGCTATTGAGACATCTAAGTAAAAAGAACGTCATGATGAACAAGGGATTATAACCTTTAAAGGAAATAGGTCTGTCACCGCGGCCTTACAAATTGCACACAAATGGATGCAATGAATATCACTTTGCGGTCTGCTTTGCGCTTGCAAGTTTCAGATTTACTGCAATACACCAATGCTTGGACGGGCAAAAGGCTAGTAAACAAATAATCCCCTCGCCCGCTCCCCACCACGATATCACACAATGATATAGTACTTCCTTGTACAGTATACCCAATAAAGACCAAATCTAATCCCCATGATAGGTAAATTGATATACATAGAGCTTGCCGGCGATAGGTCTAAACCACGAACTATGAACTCGTGATATTCAAGGGTCTCCCGTATTTGTAATTTGCATGTTCTCCCCATGGTCACGTTGAGATAATGACTATGAATTTTCACATAAGCCACCTCGTTGAGCAATCATATGTGGCCAGGCTGCTTCTGGAAAAGAGCTATATATCTCAGTGGGCCTTACCTGGTCAAATAAAAATAGGTTGCTTACAGGAGTTGAATGGATTGCCACATCACAGGGATGTGAGGAATCGCAGCATGGAGAGGGCTTCATCCAGCAGTGGATTGAGTGTTCTTGTTGAAACGTGTGTATTTAATATTTCTCTGATGTTCTTTTAGTCTCGTGCTGATCATTCGTCCTGTTTGCCCAACATAACATTTGCCACAAGTGCAGTTAATCCTGTACAAACCTTCTGTTGATAGCTTAGGTAATACATATTTTATACCAGAAGTCGAGTTCAAGAAACATAACTACGTTTTTATTTCAACTGAAATGTATATATACATATATAAATATTCATGTCCATACAACCACGTCTCAATGTCTATGTCTGGGAGAACATGCTAGTTTCTCCCTCTGTGGAGTCTCCACCACTTCTCTTTCTTCTTGTTTCCCAGCTCCTCGTCTTGGTGCTCCTTCCCTCTGTCTCCTCCTCGTTCATTCTCCTCTTCATCTTTCTCCAGCTGCCGTGTGCAGCACATGAAGCTCCAAATTGCCCAATGCCAGAAACTGTTCTTTCTCTCTCCCTTAGTAGATGGGATGTGCTTAATCTCTTTCTTCTCTTCCTGAACACTATCTGCCCTCCAAGATTGCTCACATCTTCCTTCCTCATTCACCACTTCCTGCTTTGTATCGTCTTCAATCGTGTCGACCTCCTTCAGCTCTACCTCATTTGCCTCTAACTCAATAGCTCCTACTTCTTTTGCGTCTACCTCTATTGCCTCTACATCATTCGCCTCTACCAAAATCACCTCACTCTCCTCCACCTCAAAATCCCCTACCTCCACTTCTACCTCAATCACCTCTATGTCATTCGCCTCTAACTCATTCGGCTCTACCTCCATAACCACCTCCTGCTTGGCCTCTCCCTCAATCTCCTCTACCTCTTTTGCCACTTCCAGGATGGCATCTACTTCATATGCCTCGACCTCATTTGCCCCTTCCTGCTTTATTTCCTCCACCACGTTCTCAACTTTTTTTGCCATTTCCTGTTTGGCCTTTAGCTCATTCGTGTCTACCTCATTGATCAAGACCTGCATGGCCTTTTCTTCGATCGTGTCGACCTGAATTGCCTCGACCTGTTTCACCAACTCCCGCTTTGTATCTCTCTCAATCCCTTCTACGACATTGGCAACAACCTCTTTCACCACTTCCTGCTTGGCCACTGCATCTACCTCAATCACCGCTACCTCTACCTCACTCGCCACTTCCTTCTTGGGCTCTACATCATTCCCCTCTCCCTCAATCTCGTTTTCCTTCATCTCTTCTACTTCCCGAAATTTCATCTCAGTCCTTCGTAGCTTCCTATTCCTACGTTTCCTCTGAACACCATCCTCTCCTTCTTTCTTTGTCTCCACAACATTATCAACTTTCTTAGCCACTTCCTGTTTGGCTATTCCCTCATTCCCATCTACCTCACTTGCCTCTACCTCTTTCCCTAAGTCCTCCTTGGCATATCTCTCAATCCCTTCTACGACAATGGCCACTACCTCTTTCACAAATTCCTGTGTGGCCACTGCATCTACCTCAATCACCGCTACCTCTACCTCATTTGCCTCTACCTCACTCGCCACTTCCTTCTTGGGTTCTCCATCATTCCCCTCTCCCTCAATCTCGTTTTCCTTCATCTCTTCTACTTCCCGAACTTTCATCTCAATCCTTCGTAGCTTCCTATTCCTACGTTTCCTCTGAACACAATCCTCTCCCTCTTTCTTTGTCTCCACAATATTCTCAACTTTCTCCGCCACTTCCTGTTTGGCCATTCCCTCATTCTGATCGACCTCATTTGGCTCTCCCTCTTCTGCTAATACCTGTTTTGCATCTCTCTCAATCCCCTCTATGACATTGGCTGCTATATCTTTCACCACTTCCTGCTTGGCCACTGCTTCTACCTCAATCATCACTACCTCTGCCTCATTCGCTAATTCCCGCTTGTCATCTCCTTCTAATACCTCTACCTTATTCAACTCTACCTCATTCATCACATCCTCCAAAGCCACTGCCTCAATCATCTCTACCTCAATCGTCCCAACCTCCACCACTTCCTGCATGGGCTCTCCCTCACTCCCCTCTCTCTCAGCCACCTCTTCTTTCACTGTCTCCAGGACTTTCTTCTTGTTCTTGTGTTTATTCCTATTCCTACGTTTCCTCTGAACACCATCCTCTCCCTCTTTCTTTGTCTCCACAACATTATCAACTTTCTTAGCCACTTCCTGTTTGGCTATTCCCTCATTCCCATCTACCTCACTTGCCTCTACCTCTTTCCCTAAGTCCTCCTTGGCATCTCTCTCAATCCCTTCTATGACATTGGCCACTACCTCTTTCACAAATTCCTGTGTGGCCACTGCATCTACCTCAATCACCGCTACCTCTACCTCATTTGCCTCTACCTCACTCGCCACTTCCTTCTTGGGTTCTCCATCATTCCCCTCTCCCTCAATCTCGTTTTCCTTCATCTCTTCTACTTCCCGAACTTTCATCTCAATCCTTCGTAGCTTCCTATTCCTACGTTTCCTCTGAACACAATCCTCTCCCTCTTTCTTTGTCTCCACAATATTCTCAACTTTCTCCGCCACTTCCTGTTTCGCCATTCCCTCATTCTGATCGACCTCATTTGGCTCTCCCTCTTCTGCTAATACCTGTTTTGCATCTCTCTCAATCCCCTCTATGACATTGGCTGCTATATCTTTCACCACTTCCTGCTTGGCCACTGCTTCTACCTCAATCATCACTACCTCTGCCTCATTCGCTAATTCCCGCTTATCATCTCCTTCTAATACCTCTACCTTATTCAACTCTACCTCATTCATCACATCCTCCAAAGCCACTGCCTCAATCATCTCTACCTCAATCGTCCCAACCTCCACCACTTCCTGCATGGGCTCTCTCTCACTCCCCTCTCTCTCAGCCACCTCTTCTTTCACTGTCTCCAGAACTTTCTTCTTGTTCTTGTGTTTATTCCTATTCCTACGTTTCCTCTGAACACCATCCTCTCCCTCTTTCTTTGTCTCCACAACATTATCAACTTTCTTAGCCACTTCCTGTTTGGCTATTCCCTCATTCCCATTTACCTCACTTGCCTCTACCTCTTTCCCTAAGTTCTCCTTGGCATCTCTCTCAATCACTTCTACGACATTGGACACTACCTCTTTCACAAATTCCTGTGTGGCCACTGCATCTACCTCAATCACCGCTACCTCTACCTCACTCGCCACTTCCTTCTTGGGCTCTCCATCATCCCCCTCTCCCTCAATCTCGTTTTCCTTCATCTCTTCTACTTCCTGCACTTTCATCTCAGTCCTTCGTAGCTTCCTATTTCTACGTTTCCTCTGAACACCATCCTCTCCCTCTTTCTTTGTCTCCACAACATTATCAACTTTCTTAGCCACTTCCTGTTTGGCTATTCCCTCATTCCCATCTACCTCACTTGCCTCTACCTCTTTCCCTAAGTCCTCCTTGGCATCTCTCTCAATCCCTTCTATGACATTGGCCACTACCTCTTTCACAAATTCCTGTGTGGCCACTGCATCTACCTCAATCACCGCTACCTCTACCTCATTTGCCTCTACCTCACTCGCCACTTCCTTCTTGGGTTCTCCATCATTCCCCTCTCTCTCAATCTCGTTTTCCTTCATCTCTTCTACTTCCCGAACTTTCATCTCAATCCTTCGTAGCTTCCTATTCCTACGTTTCCTCTGAACACAATCTTCTCCCTCTTTCTTTGTCTCCACAATATTCTCAACTTTCTCCGCCACTTCCTGTTTGGCCATTCCCTCATTCCGATCGACCTCATTTGGCTCTACCTCTTCTGCTAATACCTGTTTTGCATCTCTCTCAATCCCCTCTATGACATTGTCTGCTATATCTTTTACCACTTCCTGCTTGGCCACTGCTTCTACCTCAATCCCCGCTACCTCTGCCTCATTCGCTAATTCCCGCTTGCCATCTCCTTCTAATACCTCTACCTTATTCAACTCTACCTCATTCATCACATCCTCCAAAGCCACTGCCTCAATCATCTCTACCTCAATCGTCTCAACCTCCACCACTTCCTGCATGGGCTCTCCCTCACTCCCCTCTCTCTCAGCCACCTCTTCTTTCACTGTCTCCAGAACTTTCATCTTGTTCTTGTGTTTCTTCCTATTCCTACGTTTCCTCTGAACACCATCCTCTCCCTCTTTCTTTGTCTCCACAACATTATCAACTTTCTTAGCCACTTCCTGTTTGGCTATTCCCTCATTCCCATTTACCTCACTTGCCTCTACCTCTTTCCCTAAGTTCTCCTTGGCATCTCTCTCAATCCCTTCTACGACATTGGCCACTACCTCTTTCACAAATTCCTGTGTGGCCACTGTATCTACCTCAATCACCGCTACCTCTACCTCACTCGCCACTTCCTTCTTGGGCTCTCCATCATTCCCCTCTCCCTCAATCTCGTTTACCTTCATCTCTTCTACGTCCCGAACTTTCATCTCAGTCCTTCGTAGCTTCCCATTACTATGTTTCCTCTTAACACAATCCTGTCCCTCTTTCTTTGTCTCCACAACATTCTCAACTTTCTCCGCCACTTCCTGTTTGACCATTCCCTCATTCCCATCGACCTCATTTGGCTCTACCTCTTCTGCTAATACCTGTTTTGCATCTCTCTCAATCCCCTCTATGACATTGGCCACTATATCTTTCACCACTTCCTGCTTGGCCACTGCTTCTACCTCAATCACCGCTACTTCTGCCTCATTCGCTAATTCCCGCTTGCCATCTCCTTCTAACACCTCTACCTTATTCAACTCTACCTCATTCATCACATCCTCCAAAGCCACTGCCTCAATCATCTCTACCTCAATCGTCCCAACCTCCACCACTTCCTGCATGGGCTTTCCCTCACTCCCCTCTCTCTTAGCCACCTCTTCTTTCACTGTCTCCTCCAGAACTTTCTTCTTGTTCTTATGTTTCTTCCTATTCCCACGTTTTCTCTTCATACCATTTCTCTCCCCCACTTTCTCCATCTCTTCAATCTCGTTCTCAACCTTGTTGCTATTCTGACATGTCTGCTTCACATCCTCATTATTGGTGCTGACTCCTGCCTGCTGCTGCTCTTCTGCCTTTTGCTGCTGCTGCTGCTGCTGGTGGTGGATGATGAAGCTCTTCAGCTCGGTGCTGTTCTGGAATTGCAGCAGCTCCCGCTGATATTTGGCCTGCTGCTGTGCACAATGATCCAGCAGGATCATCTCAAGCTCCAGAATCTGGCGCTTAGCTTCTAGTCTTGTGTCAACGAGGAACCTCTTTCGCTGCCCCTTCGAGCGACGGTCTGGGGAGTCACATGGGGAGGAGAGAGCAGCACCACAATTGATTCGTTAATGGGTATTTGAGTATTTCCTGTATGATAATAGGTTTTTCCCGTTTTTACTGGCAACAAAACAGGTGTTAAGATGTTAAAACACCAAAGTGAAACCTTTTACAAGGAATCATGTCTGCATTAACCATGATGCTTGTGGTCAGAATGCAAACAAAAAACATACTCTGATAATATATGCATTGTCCTTGAAACTGATTGGTCCACACCAGGGACAGCTTTCTTTTGAGCCTCGTCTCAAACGGTGTTAGACCAGAGGACGCCAAAAGGCGTATTTCCTGTATGTTATTTTGGTAAAGAAACTTGGCACCATTGACAGGAATCTAACTTAACTTGAGACCGATGTAACAATGATAACACTGTAGGGAGGTCTGGAGGTTGACTCATGTGCCGGAGACACCTCCTCCTCCAAATAACTTCATTAGGATTATGGGCTGGTTGGGGAGTCCATATTAAGTTTGCGAGGTCTGGAAACTCCAGGCCAAACATAGAAAAACTTCTGTTATCTCAGAAAAAGTAAGATGGATTTATGGGCAAGCTGTGGAGGTCTGGCTAAATTTAAAAGATGTCCATTGTTTCACAAGAGAGAACATGAATTGGATAAGAAATACACTATTAATTCTTATACACTGGTCCATTCATACAATTAGTATATTAGTGGGCTACGTTAGAAAAGATAAAGGGAGGAGAAGAGGAGGGTGAACAAAGGGGCCAGAGAGCCAGGGGCAACCCTAATGTTTATGTTGGCTGGATAGCATGTGCTCCCGTGCATGTGAGGTTGCTCTCAACAGAAGTCATTCCTTGCACGAGAATGGCTGAAACGCTGAGTAACCACTCAGAGGTATAGTGGTTAAGCAGTGGAGACGGTATAGTGGTAAAACAGTGGAGATTTTAAAAGCAAAGTTTAAGATTTGCATGTGTTACTTTATATTGAGCCGATACATATGGCAAGTGAAATTAAGAAGACTTAAAGTGAGTTTTACAGAAAGAGAGGATACATGTGTGTCTCTTGGAGAAGGAAAGGCATTGCTCAAAACTGTGCTGCAAGGTCACGTGCCATGAATCACATGAGTTTAGAAAAAACGTGACTGTAAACCAACAAGCCTGTGAATAATTATCATGGTGAAGACACCTCTATACGTTGGATACTGAAGGAAATCCATCGTGCTACACATCGTCAAAGCCCGACAACACCTGACATTCGAGAAAGTACAATTGCATCGTTCTACACATCGTCAATACCCCACCACATCTGGAGAGTCACCAGCTGCATCAAGCACCTGACTGTTGTATTGTTCGAAAGACACTGTGTGTAACGACTTTACATCCGCCGGCACTGCGGGTTTCTAAACGCCTGCCATGTCACCTTCTCAACACTAGCGTCTGAGACCGTCTGATACAGACTGAAAGCTTATTTCCTTTGTTGCACTGTTTGTCTTTTCATGAATGTCATATTGTGCACTGGGTTATGCCTTATTAACCTAAATTCTGAATTTAGCTATTCATGTATTTCTATTACAGTATCACATATTCTTTGGACCAAGTGTCAATTGCCTATTTGATGACTGGTACTCTGATTCTTTTTTTACAAATCAGGGACTTGTTTTAATTAAAATGTGTCTGTGTGTGTGGTTGAACGGTGTAACAAATCCATGCGTTACATGTGTAGTGTTGCAGCGCCGACCTGGTCAAGGCCTATGATACAATCAGTAGGCCAGGGCTCTGGATTGTTACTCGTATTTCCGGAGTCCCTAACCCTCTGCTCACAATCATTAAGTACCTTCACGATGGTGGGCAGGCCCGGATAAAGTTGCGTGCCCGGGAGTCAGAGCAATTTCCTGTTTACAGTGGGGTGCGACAGGGATCTACTCTGGCTGACACATTATTTAGCATCATCTTCGACCACATAGTTCGAGAAGTTTTTTTATGGCTGTACCGGTGGATTTTTTAATATTTGCTACAGATACAATGGGAGGCTGATTGATGCCTGGGTGAGGTCAAGGGATGGCTCCCTACTGGTCAACCATGTTATGTACACTGATCATTTGGAAGTTGATGCTCACACTGAAAAATAGTTGGAGGTTCTGCTGCTAAGCCTGGAGCGTGTGACAAAGAGGTGGTGCCTTACCATCAGCCCCACCAAAACTAAGCACCCGCCTGAGTATTTTGTGTAATTTAATACTCCGCCCCCTCAACTACTCTTGAGTGATGGGGTAATTGTAGAGAGAAGTTTACGTACCTGGATAGTGTGCTTATGCAAAAATTCTGGTTTGGCAGCAGAGGTCTCACTCCGAATCGGTCAAGTGGCATATTTTCATCAGCTTCGTAAGACTTTGGGGTATCTACCTGGTCTGTCACTCGACACAAAACGCTGGGTCTTCTTGGCCAATGATAGAATAAATGAAAAATCTGAACCAGCTTTACACTTTCAGACTGGCCTGCCTACGATCCACCCTGGGTTTAACTACGCTGGAATGTGTGAACAGCTCACAGTGAGCTCCACTGGTGGGCAGGGCTGCATTGCCTGGGTCATGTAGCCTGCTTGCTCAGCCACCGCATCCCCAAGCAGCCTCTGCTTTTTCCAGATAGAGGGGGCTAAATGGGCGTGGCACGGCCTGGAGAAGAGATGGACTGATGCAGTACAGGAGGATACGGAACTAAGTGGACTTGCCAAAGACTGGTACCACTGGTGTCAAGATCTGCCTCTATGGAGGAAGCTCGTGAAGGATGCTTATGGGAAGTTGGTGGCAGTTGCCCTCAAGCAAAAAAGGAGGGTGAGAGGAGCGACGCTCACAACAACAGACGGTGCACTGGATGACTAAAACGCAGCAAGTTGGCACAGTAGGATGCAAAGGTGGTGCGTCTGCCAGTCATCTCAGTCAGTCAACCCATCGCACTGGGGTCTGTCCCCTGATCTCCTGTCGGCAAGCCTTCGACACTTCAAGTGGCCTCGGAGTGCACCAGGCCTGGCACAAGCGCCATGGTGACGTCTCCGTCACTTAGTGGCGAATGAGGGCTGTTGTTGTTATCTGAGTCGGTTAGGGGCCTCCCCTAGGTCCACTCAGCCTCAAATAAGTATCTGATACGGTGTGTAAACATCGCCACTTGGGAGACAAAGACGGACAAGTGTGGTGCTGGCAACCCACCCCTCGTGTGCGGTGCCGGCCGTCATAGGTGCTCACTAACAGCACTTGCTCCTACAGTGTTTCAAGGCTATACACAAGATTTCTGTCTTTGTTTGTGTCTATGTGCAGTGTCTGTATGAGTGGTTGGGAGCAGTTGTGTCTGTGGGGATCGACCTGAGTTCGATTCCCATTCACAACCATCAGTGACTAATAAATAAAACCGGTCGTGTGCGTCTCCTACATCTACTCAAACTTAAAATAGTACCTCGTGCAACGTATAAACATCAAATGTGGGGAGACAAAGGCATCCGGATGCGGTGCTGACCACCCACCCCATCATAGGTGCTAACTCGCTAACAGCACTTGACTCAATAGTCTGTTAAGGCTATACGGGGATCTGTCTTTGTATACAGGTGCATGTGTCTGTGTGTATGTCTGTGTGTGGAATTACAGTACTCACTTCCCGTCGGCTTGCTCATCTCTCCACCCTGCAACAAAATCACAGCAGCGCACGTGAGACTCTAATCATATCACAGCTTACAACCACCACCATCATCATTACCGTCCTCATCATTAAACATTTCGAACAGACACACATTCACATATAGATGTTCTCTCAGATTAATGTTATCCTGATACAGCGCGCGTGTGGATGTACTCACGGAAGACATCGCCTTGAAGGCAGAACGAGAAGTCACGGATGGTCACGTTTTGTCAATAGATTTCGTTAACTGTGTTAATGAAGTGTTCAACCTCACGGATGTTTGTCAATGAGGTTTACCAAGTAATTTAACCGCGTTATCGATGTTCACTGACGACGTTGTCGAAGTGTGCTCCCGAATGCGATCTTTAAGCACACAGAGCGCGCGTCCACGTCCGTCTGTAACGATCGACCGTTGCTAAGGAAGTGACGTCACTTGTTAAGGTAGCAAACCCCGGAAACCACGTGGCCCACTGTATCCTCCAGGCCTGATTAGTTACACGACTGTCAAATTTTTACTTTAAACTTTCGTAACTTGCAGGAATTCATAATTTTTGGTTCTTTCGGTAAAGTCACGTAGATAGAAAATAACATTTTAAGTGAAGGCAAAAAACCCACGAGGTTTCGGTGGCAACACAAGCGGTCTTCATCACGTGTTGCGATCGAAACGTCGTGGGTTTTTTGCTTTTATTTTAATTTATTTTTATTTTATTGTTATTATTTTCTATCTACGTGACTTTACCTGAAAGAACCAAGAATATAGTAACGATTGTACCCTGGTCGCCACGGATGAAGAGGCCGAGCGGGCTCGGTTCAACTGTTGCCAGGTACCTCCACCACTCAGCTCGCAGCACACACACACACAGTGTCCACTATGTAAAAATCAGGCTAAACTAAACCTTTCTAGAAGTTACTAAAATAATGCTATAAAAACAATGCAACAGTGATCATAAGAAATGTGATTGAAAGTTAACAATAGCGACATATATAACATATATTACTAAACCTAGCATCCTTCGCTAGCTGTTTGAGTCAATCCATAATAGCAGGAGTAACAATTATGTATGTTGATTAACTGCGAATAACCCAATCAATAACAGATATCCATTGTAATTTACATCAATACATTACCCCCCCCCCCGTCTTCGTATCGGATCTGCTTACAAGCGACGACGTCACATTTATCCCCCGTCTACGTCTATTAAAGACCGAAACAGGGGAAGGATTTCACCACAACTCTGGCTGTCACCTGACGAGGCGGGTTGTTGTTGTAGTTACAGGCGAAACGTCACGGTACTTGAATTGTAAATGTTGTGGGTTTACTCTCCAACTCACCGATGTGCTGAAATAGTCACTAATTGGCATGTTTTGTTTACGTGACAAACTTGACTAAGATTTACGCGAGCTAACCCAAACAAACAAAAACACCCTCTAATAAGTAAATATTTGTATTAATTCCATGAATGGACCTTGGCCTGGGACTGTGCGGATTGAGAAGTTATGGATGCAGCTTCTGTTTGTGCTGCCATCAGAATGACCAACAAATAAATAAATAATACACGCGGATTGGTGACTACAGTACTAGACCCCCAGTGCTTTTATATTTAAAAGTGTATGTGCTTTGTGGTTGCTTTATTGCGCGTGTGTACGTACTGTGTAACACTTGTTTGAACGCAGGTGATGGGGTTGTCCATGTTGGGTGTCATTACAGCCAAAAACAAGCAGCAGTACGAAGACCAGGACGCCGTGGCCGACCATGAGGACGGAAATTGGCCTCGCCCGGTCACAACGTACGACAGCAGTACAGGTTTCCCTCCACACATGCACACACCTACGAGTTTCCCACTACAGAGACGAAGATCCCCCATATAGCCTTAACAGACTGTTGTGGCAAGTGCTGTTCGCAAGCACCAATGAAGGTCGGCATGGTATACCAGGGGGTAGGTGGCCAACACCACACCCGGCCGCCTTTGTCTCCCAAGTGGTGACGTATACACACACCGCTCCAGGTATTCATTTGAGATTGAATCGACCCAGGACCAGTTCAGATAAATAATCGTTATTGGTGTTGGCCATGAGCGGGACTCCAACTCGCATGTTTGCGGGGTTCGGAGCGTAGCGTACTATCACTGCGTCACTGCTACCCTCACATAACGCACACAGAAACAACACACAGGGACCCACACGCACGGACACACAGGGGCCTGCTCAACATTGAAATGTGCAGCCCTTGTGTGGCGGCCTGCATTGAATTGGGCGTTCATCTCGTCACCCATACAAAAGGTCTCGACACAATCAATGGCAGTCCCCCTTGCCCTGCCTGGCACGCACATCGGGCCAGTCACCCCACGCACAGCGCACACAACGTGCGCGTCGCGTATGCCAAATCAAGAGTTGTCCCCGAGTGTCCGGCAAATTGGACCGACTATCCCGGGCCCCGCGCTTCGGGGGAGGCCCCACGTGTAGACATCAGTGTCACATGTAATGCTTCCGGTTTAGTTTGAAGGCATCGGGGGGGGGGCCCACGCACCCCCTATGGACGGCCCTGGTCAAAGCACACGGCAGCGCGGAGCACGCGCGTCACGCGCACGGGCCACGTGCGTCACGGGTACGTGACATCTACAAGGCAAGCACCTGCATCGCGTGGTCATCACTTGTAAGGCATGCCCTTTGTGCATGGGACGTGCGTAGTGTGTGCAACACGTGGCACATGTATGTCACACATGCACATCGCAATGTGATGTCATGTGTACGTGGACATTTGAATCGCATGTAGCTGTCTGGTGGGCAGGACGGATCTACGCGTGGGCAAGTAAGCGGGTGGCTGAGTAAGACTGATACGGAGACACGTCAAGCCACACACTCACCACACACTCACCGGCACACTCACACACACCACATTCACCGCACACTCACTTACCGGCACACTCGCACACTGGCACTCACTGCACACTCACACACCGCACACTCACCACGCACTCACTTACCGGCACACTGGCTGCACACTCACACACCGCTCTCACCACGCACTCACTTACCGGCACACTGACTGCACATTGACACACACTCACCGCACATTCACCGCACACTCACCACGCACTCACTTACCGGCACACTGACTACACTTTCACACACACCGAACACTCACCACGCACTCACTTACCGGCACTCTGACTGCACATTCACCCACACTCACCGCACACTCACCGCACACTCACCACGCACTCACTTACCGGCACTCTGACTGCACATTCACACACCCTCACTGCACACTCACCACGCACTCACTTACCGGCACACTGACTGCACTTTCACACACACCGCACTCACACCGCATTCACACACACTCACACACACACCGCACTCATTCACTCACACACACTCACTCACACACACTCACACACATTTACACACACTCACCGCACACTCACACACACTCACTTACACACACCGCACACACTCACACTCACCGGCACACTCGTGTGCAAGCACACTAGTGAGCTTCCACAAAATGTTCTGCACATTAGTGAGGCCACACACCAAAGAGCACACACCAGCAGGTTTACACATCAGTGAGCTTACACACTAGTGTGCACACACACAGTCGTAAGCTTACAGATTAGATAGCTTACACACCAGCTCACCAGTGAGGTGAGCTACACACTGGTGAGTTAACACACCCACCTGTTTGCGTGCGCAAAGCTCTTAACCCTAAAACTAATATATCCCAAATGTCATGGCTAAAGTTCTTTTACATACGCACGTGCATACACGCGCACGTGCATACACGCATGCGCATATGAAGGCATGCATGCACACATACGTGCACACAAACACACATGCACGCACATGTTTAAACATATACAATTCCATGGCGTTGGACTTGAGACTCCCAGAAGTGGAATCAGGACTCCTGAGTGTGCGATATAGCTTAGTGGGCCTTACTTGGTAAAATTGAAATAATTAATTTAGTTTCAGGATGTAGGGTTCTGAAGATATTTCATCTTTCAGTCCTTTCTGACCGTTTGAGTGTGGGTGAGTGAGTGACAACTACTTATGCATTTTTTATTTATTACAAATACAAGCATTTCCAGCTATTGACATGAAATGTATTAACTCTGGAAGATGATGGTGATACAGGTGGTGGGTAGCGGTAGTGTAGCGTTTAGCACGCTGCGCTATGAACCCGGCGACCCGAGTTAAATTCTCGCTCATGCCCAACGCAGGTAACGACTCTCTGAACCGGTCATGGGCCTCCCCTAGGTCGACTCAGCCTCAAATGAGTACCTGGTGTGGTGTAAACATCACTACTGGGGAGACAAAGGCGGCCGGGCGTGGTGTTGGCCACCCACCCCTCTTGTGCCATGCTGGCCTTCACAGGTACTCGCTAACAGCACTTGCCCCAACAGTCTATTCGGGCTATAAGGGGGTCTTTGCTTTGGTGGTGATGATACAGATGGTGATTGATTATACAGATAGTTGGGATGATGATAATGATACATTTGGTGATGATGGTGGTGATGATGGGACTGTAAGAGTGGTCCTTGAAGATATTTACTGTGTAATATTAAGACACACTAATATAAAATGTAATCATTAAAGCACAATATATAACATTTGTAATTTCTGTTGAAAGCATGTGCTTATAATGGTCACATGTATTTGTACGTGGTTGTGCATGAATGCACGTGTTTTTTATTTTCTGTATTAGGTGCTTGACGACAGCACTTGGCCCAACATTCTATATTGGTTGTACAGCAAATCTTTGTGTTTTGATTTGCGAATGTTCCATTCACGAAATTTAGTGAAAACGAAATTGACAAATTAAGGATACTTTTCGACTTACGAAATAGAATTTCAGCGGAAGCAATATATCACATGGCACGCGCCATGAGATCATCAAGCAAGAAGCTGTCATCCATCCACGACAGTGTCACGGTATCCCCATAGTGCAAAAGTAACGCCTCGTCACCTCTCCAGTCACTCCAACATGCAGATCTTTTGGTGAGTTCCTTGAAGATGTTAATTATTTTTGTCTTAAATTGATTGTTATTCAACCGTTATAATATTTGTTCTTAATTATTTTTTGTATTGTGAAATATTGGTGTATATTTTGGGTTTAGGAGCATAGCAGAAATGACTGTCTGAAACACATCGCAAGTTTTTCGTATTCAATTAATGGGAAAGGCCATTCCGATTTACGATATTTTGTTTTGCGTGCGTTTTCAGAAGAACGCATCCCTTTCGTAAATAGAGGCATACATATACAGGAATCCATTGCCAACCACGAATTTACCAACCACGAGATTTTAGTAAACACGGATTGACTACTGGACACCTGTTTACTAACCACGAGCATCTCGCTTTGAGTATTCGCGAGTTGCGCCGAGTCGTGAAATCAAAACAACACGATGTACCTTATGGGGGGGGTTCTTGTATTTGTTCTTGTATTTGTACGAGCTGTTGTTTGTTTATGTTACCGATGTTTACGGGGAGCGTTAGTGCAGCGGGTTAGCGAGGTGTGCTATGAAGCCATAAATCCTGGTATAATTCCTGCTCATGGCCAACACCAGTGGCAATTATCTGAACCATTCCTGGACCTACCCTCGGCCTCAAATGAGTACTTGGTGCATTGTGAAAACATCAGCACTGGCAGAGACAAACCCCATATGCTGTGCTGGCCTGCATAAGTGCTCATAACGGCACTTACCCAACAGTCTGTTACATGGGGGGATCTTAGTCTTGGCGTGTATGTGAGAGTTTGTGGACTTTGCATGTTCTTCCCCTGTTGTGCACGCGTTTTCTCAGGGTTCCTAGCTTTCAAAAAAGAACAACCAATTCTAACAGTGAGATTTTACTTGCAAATTACTTAAACAGGGATTACACACCGTGGCAACATCGCCCCCTTCTGTGAAAGCTGGACAGGACCCTCCTGCAAAAGAGTGAGACTTCCCTGAATAAACAAATGTAGCACGGTAATCTTTGAAATAATAAAATAAACTATTCACCCCTAGAGTGGACAAGGTAGCGAGGGCGATCCTAGCAAGCGAGGGAGCTGTACTCGGACGGAACGGACGACGGCTCCCAGCCGACCTCTTCGCCTTTGTGGATCTTGTCATCGTTGGAGGCCGGTCTCAGCTCTGCGAGGATCGCCTCAAACTTGGGGCGCTCTAACGGCGCGTGGCTCCAGCAGCGGTGCATCACCTTGCGGCTGTGGGGCGAGAGGAGGGTGCGGTAAGGGTGCGAGGAAGGCGAATCGCGCACAAGCTCGGACTGCGCTTTCACCTCTTTCAGTGCGCGTTCGTTCTCAGAATGGTTGAATGAGTGCCGATGATGTTAATGACGTCACAGAGGGGGATGAAGGGGGTCAGGTGGCGAGGGGGGTGAGGGGGGGGTGAGTAGGGAGAGGGTCATGAAGGCATAAAATATCTACAGTATAGATTCACACAGCGGCGTCTAAATGCCACTGCATCTCCATACGTAGTGCAGAAACACTGGTCATGTTTATCTTGTAGAGAGAGAAGCAGTCTGTGGGTCTCTACAATGAGGGAAAAAGTATTTGATCCCCTGCTGATTTTGTACGTTTGCCCACTGACAAAGAAATGATCAGTCTATCATTTTAATGGTAGGTTTATTTGAACAGTGAGAGACAGAATAACAACAAAATCCAGAAAAACGCATGTCAAAAATGTTATAAATTGAGTTGCATTTTAATCAGGAAAATAAGTATTTGACCCCTCTGCAAAACATGACTTAGTACTTGGTGGCAAAACCCTTGTTAGCAATCACAGAGGTCAGACGTTTCTTGTAGTTGGCCACCAGGTTTGCACACATCTCAGGAGGGATTTTGTCCCACTCCTCTTTGCAGATCTTCTCCAAGTCATTAAGGTTTCGAGGCTGACGTTTGGCAACTCGAACCTTCAGCTCCCTCCACAGATTTTCTATGGGATTAAGGTCTGGAGACTGGCTAGGCCACTCCAGGACCTTAATGTGCTTCTTCTTGAGCCACTCCTTTGTTGCCTTGGCCGTGTGTTTTTGGTTATTGTCATGCTGGAATACCCATCCACGACCCATTTTCAATGCCCTGGCTGAGGGAAGGAGGTTGTCACCAAAGATTTGATGGTACATGGCCCCGTCCATCGTCCCTTTGATGCGGTGAAGTTGTCCTGTCCCCTTAGCAGAAAAACACCCCCAAAGCATAATGTTTCCACCTCCATGCTTGACGGTGGGAATTGTGTTCTTGGGGTCATAGGCAGCATTCCTCCTCCTCCAAACACAGCGAGTTGAGTTGATGCCATAGAGCTCCATTTTGGTCTCATCTGACCACAACACTTTCACCCAATTGTCCTCTGCATCATGCAGATGTTCATTGGCAGGGAAAAAAGTATTTGATCCCCTGCTGATTTTGTACGTTTGCCCACTGACAAAGAAATTATGAGTCTATATTTTTAATGGTAGGTTTATTTGAACAGTGACAGACAGAATAACAACAACAAAAATCCAGAAAAATGCATGTCAAAAATGTTATAAATTGATTAGCATTTTAATGAGGGAAACAAGTATTTGACCCCCTCTCAATCAGAAAGATTTCTGGCTCCCAGGTGTCTTTTATACAGGTAACGAGCCGAGGTTAGGAGCACACTCTTGAAGGGAGTGCTCCTAATCTCAGCTTGTTACCTGTATAAAAGACACCTGTCCACAGAAGCAATCAATCAATCAGATTCCAAACTCTCCACCATGGCCAAGACCAAAGAGCTCTCCAAGGATGTCGGACAAGATTGTAGACCTACACAAGGCTGGAATGGGCTACAAGACCATTGCCAAGCAGCTTGGTGAGAAGGTGACAACAGTTGGTGCGATTATTCGCAAATGGAAGAAACACAAAATAACTGTCAATCTCCCTTGGCCTGGGGCTCCATGCAAGATCTCACCTCGTGGAGTTGCAATGATCATGAGAACGGTGAGGAATCAGCCCAGAACTACACGGGAGGATCTTGTCAATGATCTCAAGGCAGCTGGGACCATAGTCACCAAGAAAACAATTGAGATTAGGAGCACTCCCTTTAAGAGTGTGGGTCGCAACAGCACGTACGGCTGGAAGTAGGACATTCCAGACTAAGAGGGTTCATAATGGCCTTGTCAACGAGACTGAACCAGCCAGCACAACTCACTGCCAATAACACATCACGTAATTCACCCTTAAGCAATTGTTCAATCAATTAATTGAATCACTACAATTAAAATCAAAGAATATCCCAGAACAAACACTTCGCACTCTCCTCCGTCAGCCACCTGCATCCACAATAGAAACGCATCAGTCCAGCAGTGGATAAAACCTGGTGTGGGAGGTATGGGGGGGGCGGCGTACACTTGCGGTGGACAGAAGGGGGGTGGCTGCATGCAGTAGCCATCGCAGATCAAGCGGTAGAACTTGTCATCGACTGCCATGCGCCAGGGTAAGGGGCCTCTCCTACACCCACACACATCACACACCGAGCGGCACACACGTCACACCAAGGAGCACGCACATCACACACCGAGCAGGTTGCACAGGGCTCCTTTATCAAGACAAACGTGGAGCAGATTACAACTACAACTCTACGCCTGTCACAATGCCCCCCTCTCCCCCCCCCCCCCCAGTTTATGGGGGGGCGCGGGCCTCACTCCCCCCTTCGCGTCAGCCCCTACTAATAAATGGTCCGGTTGCATTGTGAATGCACCACTCGAATGACGTGCAGTCCCGTGGCGGACTGTAACGGGCTCGTGATTTACTCACTAAAATTTAACGTAAAAAAATAAAAACGATCCCAAGACATTTAAAATAAAGTATGGCCATCGTGTGTCAGCATCACAGGCGAAAATTGGCATGTAAAAATAAACTTCACTGCGACTCACTCAATTGGGATTGCTCGCAGCAAACAGCACTTGACCTGCTTACAGGTTAGGTGCTGAATAACCGTGTGTCACACAGAGAACAGTTGCCACTGAGGGTGCCCTTTTCAAATGCTTGAGATGTGATTATCGCGTGTAAATGTGCACACTAAAATAACGAAAAAATTCTAAGCGAACTATTATCGTTTCAGGTGGCAGGGTGGTGCAGCGGTGATCTTTGACCCTCGCAACAAGAAGGGCCTTGGTTAATTACCCGACTGGCACTTTGCGGAGTTTTCTATGTTCTCCCCTTTGTTCTCTATGGGTTATCCAGTTTGCTCACATAGCTAGAAAACACACAATCACAATGTAACTGGGTATTGGCCAAGCATCCCAATGCTAAAGTTACCTGGAAATTACTTCATTGGGATGACACTCGGCAGCAGAGCCGGATGATGGCATTGCTGGGGCCCTATGCCATTGTTAAGCTTAAGAGGCCCCTTCTATGAATGCCTGTATATTTTTGTCAGCAGAATGAAAATAACTGCTTTGGAGAGTCTTTTTTTTCTCACCGATCTTAATTTTTTTAAACAATTATGTTAAAACTCGAAACATCGTGTCCATTTCTTGTTTCGTATTTAGAGACCCCCCCCTCTCTTAATGCGAGGCCCTAAGCTGTAAGTGTAGCCGGTGTGAGCTCGCCTGTGATGAATCACACGTATAATTGTGCACTCTTATTTTCTATGGGTGGCCAGGAGAATTTATTATTATTTAAGTGAATGCAATGGTGATCAGGGGATTGGATCCAGAGCCCCACGTACACAGTAGAGTACAAGGGAACGCCCACAATACAGATTTGAGCTGACCTCCGGATTGAGAAATTGACTGGCGGTGTTGTGACGTACAGGGTGTTTCTGATCGCTATTGCGACCGTCCTGTCCCGACGGGAGGAGAGAGGACAGGGTGGACCGGCTGCATGAGCTTACTCTCCGGCACTGCACAGCACAACATCGCCTCCCTACTGCAAAAATACTCGGCAGGACCCTCCTGAAAATAAAAGTCTTCGGAATCAGTGAGGCCTGTCCTTGGGAGGACAGGCGTAGTCTTGGTCGTCACAAGCGAACATTTGTTTCTCCACATTAATTTGTATCCCCGGGTTACCATCAGGGCTGGGCGCTGCAAGCTTAGCTTCTGAGATCTGATGAGACTGGTAGCCGTTTTGTAAAAGGTAATTTCGGCATCTGGAGCCCAAGCATGCAACAACTCTATGCAACTTCTTGGTTCTTTTGGTAAAGTCACGTAGAATGGAAATAAAATAATAAACATAAAAAATTAAATTCTCACGACGTTTCGGCCACAACACAAGTAGCCTTCTTCAGGTGAAGGAACAGAACTCTAGGACGACAGCGCTTCAATAACTGCTGCTAAGATTCGCAGCGTCTTTTAAGCTAGGTGGGAGAGGTAAAGCGCCTTGACAAAGGAGTTTACATATCAAACAGGATAATTTAGCATTGAAATAGCTGTGTTAAAGTGTTGGATCAGCAGGGTGTTAAAGTCAGAAATTAGCATGTAACTGGGAGATTAGCATGATGTTAATGTGAGCGATTAGCATGCGACTGGTCACGGAAATAGCTATGTTAAGTCAAAGTTTCCATCTCAACAGAGGCATTTAGTATATGGATGCTAAAGGACTGCAACTACCCAACTATTATACAATTAACCGATGTGAAAAAAACGAAGTATAAACAACATCAATATAATAAATGTACTCAATATGTTCTTCAATACGTTGAGCTATAAACATAAAGTAACTGAGTATACACTACACTATATAATGAATACCATATAGTAAACGAATTAATAAAACTAAAATATAAACTACATCAATGTTATCAATAAACTCTATATACTCTCCAATCAGCTGAGCTACTAACAATAAGTCATTATACATTACAATGCCCTATGGCGAAAAAATGGGTGGCGGTTTTTTCCTTCTTTCCAACGTTAGCACCACGGAGAGCGACGAGCCTCGTTCAGACGGACGAGTCCATCCATGCTCGGAACGGAGGAGGGGGGAGAAACAGCCACGATGTGCTGCTCTGTCCTGTGTTGCGTTACAACCATGCCATAAACTAGACTACTATACATTGTAACGTTATACCTTCCAATCTAAACTACATTGTATAATATCGTATACGCAGCCCAATGTAAGCTCTAACATTATGCATTATATTGATATGTCTTCAACTAAACTTTTTCCTACATTACACTACTATACACCGTAATATACACTACCATAGACAAACCCACCCTTGAATTACACAATGCGTTACTTTACACTACCCTATACTTTAGACTGTAAAATGTTAGACTTGTAATATTACACTATGTATTATTCTACCAACCCTACTGTATACCACACTGCTGTATATTCACAATACAATTACAATACTATATATTGCCTTATGAATTATGTTAAACATTACAATGTTATACTATTTATTATTATGTAACATGCTATAAACCATACCATTGACCGTCGTGTGAAGAGGCAGTGCCAGCGAATGGACTGCAGTCTGAATGTCACCATAAAATACAATCAATTAAAAACTGAAATTGTTTATAACGTCTTTCCAATGAAATTTTGATTTAAAGCTTTCGTGACTGCAGTAATTCATATGCTTAGTTCTTTCGGTAAAGTCACGTTGAAGGGAAACAACAAAATAATAAAATATATAAAACAATAAAAATTCTCACGACGTTTCGACCATAACACAAACCAATTCCTCGACCACATCAATTCCATACACCCAGCCATCAGATTCACCATGGAGGTCGAAAAAGATGGCAAGCTACCCTTTTTGGATGTCCTAATTAAAAGGAGACCTGATGGTTCAATGAGCCACTCTGTTGACAGGAAAGCTACGCATACGAATGCTTACTTAAAACCGGATTCCCACCACCATTCATGCCAGAAGAACTCCCTCATCAAGACTCTATACCATAGAGCCCAATGCATTTCCGACCAGGAACACATTGCCAGTGAACTTAAGCACGTACACCAAGCTCTCAAGGCTAATGGTTACTCCGACTACACAATCCGCAAAGCCATCACTCCAGCCATGAAGAAGGATCCTCTTGAGGAGCCATTCAAAACCACCTTACCCTACATTGCGGGGGTCACAAAAAAGATCTCCAAAATCCTGAATAAACACAAGATCCAGGTCCGATTCAACACAGTACATAAAATCCGTGATCTGGTTCCGTCTGTAAAAGATGTGGTTCCAGACATACAGTACCCGGGCGTCTACAAACTAAGTTGCCTCTGTGGTAGCAGTTACATTGGAGAAACCAAACGACATATCTGGGACCGCATCCGTGAACATAAAGCAGACTTGAAACACGGTAGGACGAGCACCTCAGCCGTGGCAGATCACTTATAATTCAGTGGGCTCACATGACATTGACTTCTCCAAGACGGACGTTCTCTGCAAGCCATCCGGCTACCATGAGAGATTCGTTCATGAGGCCATCCACATATACAAACACAGAAACAATTTCAACCGAGAAGATGGATTCTGGCTTAGTAACCATTGGAAAGACGTTATAAACCATTTTGGTACTTAATTGATTGTATTTTATGGTGACTTTCAGATCGCAGTCCATTCGCTGCCACTGCCTCTTAATACCTTTCACACGACGGTCAATGGTATGGTTTATAGCAGGGGTGTCCAAACTTTTTTTCCCGAGGGCCACATACAGAAAAATATACGAAGGATTGGGCCACTCACTAGACGTGAGGTATACTGCCTCACTTCTCATGCACTAATATTGTCAAAATCAATCAAATGCAGGTAAATTACGTTTGATTATTGAACATGTTTGAAGAAAAAAAGCCTCCATCATAGCTCTTCATTAGTAGATATTAATTTTATTTTTTACAAAAAGGTTGGCAGGTAATTCTCTCAGTGACAGCCTCAGATTGGTTCTTAGGGTGCTGATCCCCCTTCATTGTCCATATGAAGGGAGAGACAAGAAGACAAATAGGGGATGTGGATATTTCAACCTTATTACACAAATAAATTATTGGGCTTGTTAACACATCAACTAACGTTTGTTAAAACAATTGTCATCAACTTTAATTGACTGAATTTATGAAGTAATTGGGCTTATTAACAAATGAAAACGGTGTGTATATTTTTAACTCACCTGTAATGGGAATAATGTTACGCTCAGTGGGAGCAGTGATGCTGCACTTTGGTCTGAAGGATAGCTGGCAGGTCAGGAGTAAGTTTGGTGGTTGAGATGCGAAGGACGTCACGGAGATGGCTGTCGGTCGTTCTGGTTCTCAGCCTGCTTTTGTTCAGCGTTAACAGAGAGAATGTCTGCTCACTTATGTATGTTGAGCCGAACAGACTCATCATTCGTTTTGCATGGCGTCTCGTCGGAGGAAACTTGGCCTTTTCCAAACTCCGGTAGAAGTCAGGTAGGGAGAGAAGCTGATGCTGATTCTTCAGAGAATCATCATTGAAAACGGAGCCGCAAACAGTGTGATTTCCTTCTCAATGACAGAAAAATCTTGGAAGCGCTGACTGAATTCTGTCATGAGAGATGTGATCACAGACACATATTCTCCCATTTTTGCAGAGAGTTTGGCATTTGGAAATGCGCATTGATTTCGGTCAGCGTGGGGAAGTGCGCTACATTGAAGTTGCGCAGTTGTGACTCGAAGAGACGGAGCTTCGCACGGAATGCTTTCATGTGCACATACAGCTGTGGTACCAGCTGCTCTTTGCCTTGTAGTCTCGTGAGATCAACTAAAAAAGCCAGGCCTGCCAACCATAAAGGGTCACTGATCTCATGGAGAGGTCTGCCCTTTTCTTTCAAAAACTTGTCGATATTTGATCTCAGGGAATAAAACCACTGCAGCACGGAGCCGCGACTGAGCCAGCGCACTTGGGAATGGTAGAGTAGGTCCCCGTATTCAGCATCGACATCAGAGAGGAACGCTTGCAATTCTCTGTGGTAAAGCCCTCGGGCCATAATTTTTTGACATTTTTTCACAACTGTGTTCATCACATCGCCAAGCTGGATTATCTTGGCACAGAGGGCTTCTTGGTAGATGATACAGTGCATTTTAACAGTCTCACCTCCGCTCTCCTGCACCTTGGCACTCACTATAGAAGCCATTCCTTTGCGCTCGCCTGTCATTGCTGGAGCCCCATCCATTGTAATTCCACACAGCTTGTCCCATTTAAGTCCAGCCTGGTTAATTGAATCTGACACAGCTTCAAAACATATCCTTCCCAGTTGTTGTCCCCTTTAGACTCCGAAGATCAAGCAGTTCCTCTGTAATGCAAAAATTCTCATCAACTCCCCGCAAAAAAATTAACAGCCGTGCAGTGTCCGTGGCATCTGTGCTCTCATCACATGCAATCGAGTAAAAATCGAAAGCACAAGCTTTATCTGACACTTGCTGTTTTAAGTTAGCCGACAAGTCTTCAATTCGCCGCACAACCTTATTTCTGGACATACTAACATCGTTAAAATCCTGCATTTTCTCCAGGCACATTCCCACGACTTTAGTGAGGCACTGTTTGATGAAGTCACCGTCTGAGAAAGGTTTCCCGTGTAGGGCAATGAGTTGAGCTACTTCATTGCTGGCTATTGTTGCATTTTCTTGAGCTTTGTTAGCACGGAAAAAAAAACCCTGCTGCTGCGTTAGCAGGCTAGCTTGCCATTTGCTTTACCTTCTCTCTCCGCTCGGCGCCAGTGTAGGACGTGAAGGTCTGAT
The DNA here is from genome assembly GCF_048934315.1 of Petromyzon marinus. NCBI lineage: Eukaryota > Metazoa > Chordata > Hyperoartia > Petromyzontiformes > Petromyzontidae > Petromyzon > Petromyzon marinus. The sequence continues at coordinate 2,699,204 of NW_027423677.1, read as the reverse complement.
GTTTCGTTTCATAATGCCGTCGTACATTGTACTCTTTCATCACGGCAACACTCTCATTACAAATCAAACAAACACACTTCCCCTTGGTTTCTATGAAAAACATTCATTTTTCCACCGAGTCTGAAATTTTCTGCACTCGCTTGCAATCTTGCGTCTCTTCGGTTCCGGCATTTCTGGTGACCCTGAGCAAATGTTTTCTTCGATTGCTTGCTTTGTGGAGACGCTGCCTTGTTCAAGACAATATCGCCATCTAGTGTTTAAATTAAGAAATGCAATACAGTGGGCCATAGTCCATTATATTTTTAAACTTTGATACGGGCCAATTAAAAATGGATGGCGGGCCGCAGTTGGCCCGCGGGCCGTAGTTTGGACACCCCTGGTTTATAGCATGTTATATAATAATAAATAGTATAACATTGTAATGGTTAACATAATTCATAAGGCAATATATAGTATTGTAATTTTATAGTGAATATACAGCTGTGTGGTATACAGTAGGGTTGGTAAAATAATACATAGTGTAATATTACAAGTCTAATATTTTACAGTCTAAAGTATAGGGTAGTCTAAAGTAACGCATTGTGTAATTCAAGGGTGGGTTTGTCTATAGTAGTGTATATTATGGTGTATAGTTGTGTAATGTAGGAAAAAGTTTATTTGGAGACATATCAATATAATGCATAATGTTAGAGCTTACATTGGGCTGTGTATACGATATTATACAATGTAGTTTAGATTGGAAGGTATAACATTACAATGTATAGTAGTCTAGTTTATGGCATGGTTGTAATGCAACACAGGACAGAGCAGCACATCGTGGCTGTTTCTCCCCCGTCCTCCGTTCCGAGCATGGATGGACTCGTCCGTCTGAACGAGGCTCGTCGCTCTCCGTGGTGCTAACGTTGGAAAGAAGGAAAAAACCGCCACCCATTTTTTTCGCCATATGGCATTGTAATGTATAACGACTTATTGTTAATAGCTCAGCTGATGGAGAGTATATAGAGTTTATTGATAACATTGATGTAGTTTGTATTTTAGTTTTTAGTAGTTTACTATATGGTATTCATTAGATAGTGTAGTGTATTCCCAGTTACTTTATGTTTATAGCTCAATTTATTGAAGAATATATTGAGTACATTTATTATATTGATGAAGTTTCTACTTAGTTTTTTTTCACATCGGTTTATTGTATGATAGTTGGGTAGTTGCAGTCCTTTAGCGTCCATATACTAAATGCCTCTGTTGAGATGGAAACTTTGACTTTAACATAGCTATTTCCGTGACCAGTCACATGCTAATCCCTCACATTAACATCATGCTAATCCCCCAGTTACATGCTAATTTCTGACTTTAACACCCTGCTGATCCAACACTTTAACGCAGCTATTTAAATGCTAAATTATCCTGTTTGATATGTAAACTCCTTTGTCAAGGCACTTTACCTCTCCCACCTAGTTTAAACGACACTGCGAATCTTAGCAGCAGTCATTGAAGTGCTGTCGTCCCGACAGTTCTGTTCCTTCACCTGAAGAAGGCTACTTATGTTGTGGCCGAAACGTCGTGAAAATTTTATTTTTTATTACGTTTTTTTTTTTCCATTCTACGTTACTTTACCGAAAGAACCAAGAAGATGAATCCCTGCAGTCACGAAAGCTTTAAATCTGAACTTTACGCAATTAAAAATCATAGTGTAAGATAAGACTACAATCGTTGTCTGCTGTGAGGATCTTCTGTACTCAGGGCCCCGAATGTTTGTGGCAAGTGAAAGTTTGTCTCAGCAAAATATAAGATTTCTCACAGTAGCATACCGTATGACCACACGTCGCTCTGCACCTTGTAGAGCCCATGGAACATGCTTTCTGAAGACATCCACTTTACAGGCAGAGGCACCTAATGGACATGACCGCATGGCCACAAGCACAACAACAATACGTTCAGTAAATTCAGTTCAGGCCGATGCATCGCGATTCGTCATACGTTTTTTGCGTCAGGCCATATTCATCTGGCCAAATTAGCGTCATCTAGCCCTCCACTACCCTGAAGGGTTAAATGTGTAGTGACATCACGGGATGGCACTGTGTAGTGCCGGGCCTAGAGAGGCACGGCGTGCGGTGTATTGACATCGCGGATACCACTCTTGTGTGGGTGTAGTACCGGCCCTAGAGGGGCTCGGTCAGCGCTGATTGATCCCGCTGGATGGCATCACGCTTGGCGTGCAGTGCCAACCCAACAGGATAGGGTGTGGGAGTGCCGACCGTAGGAAACGGGTTACTAAATGCCATGGCACTCTGGTTGACCCGAGAGGACACGTGACCGGTTAAGTCTACAAAGGGGCCCCAAGTGGGGGCTAGGGGTGGTCACGTGGTCGGGGTCCAGATCCTGCTGCTCGATGATTCTAGAAGGTGGTCGTGGCCAAGGGCGGAGCCAGCCACGCCACAGAGAATATAAGCTGGGTCCCCCAGAGGGACCGGCGTTGTTGTTCATCCTGAAGAAACCTTTGTCTACGTCTACGTTCTACCGAGTCTCCAACACATGGACTGGGACCCGAGCTGTGGTCCCGATCTGTCGTAGCTAGTCATGTTGTAATTAGTGTAGTTAGCCTGGTGGTCACCACCACAGGTTGTTATTCTGGGCCAGTTACCCCGTGTACCACATGGGGGGGGAGGAGGAAGGGGATTTGTGAAATTGCCCCATATTTTTAACTGTCGGCAGAGCAGGGAGATTGAATCCAATTGCCGACCTCTGGATTGCAAATCCAGGGTGGGAGAGCCATTGAACCACCGTGTGTGGCAGCACCCCCACTCTTTTTTTCTTAGGGGCTGTGCAAAATAAAATAAAAACATTGAGTACAATTAAAGTGATGGGCCTTCTATCCCGATGATGGTGATGACATTGGCGATACTGATAATGATGCTGATGATGCTAAGTAAGGTGAAGGACTCACATTGCCCTTCACCATGTAGTTGGGGTCAGTCTGGACGTCCCGTGCCAGCCCAAAGTCGCAAATCTTTGCGATGTGTCCATGCGTTACCAGCAATTTCCTCGCAGCCAGGTCGCGGTGGATGCACTAAAAAAAAGAAAAAAATTCCCTGTGTGGCCTTCAACAAACTTGGGGCAACTTCTGTGAAGGTCGGCCACGGTACACGACGGGGTGGGTGCCCAGCAACACGCCCGGCCGCCTTTGTCTCCCCAGTGTAGATGTTTACACACCGCACCAGGTACTCATTTGAGACTGAGTCCACCTGGGGAGGCCCAAGACCGGTTCAGATAATTGTCACTGATGTTGGCCGTGAGCGGGAATTGAACTCTGGCCGTTGGGTTCGTAGCACAGTGAACTAACCACTGAGCGACCACTCGCCACCCAGACAGCCATATTAAGGGCAACAAAGACGTGCACCACAGACACAGTCAAATACAAAGACACAGTTAAACACGCACAGTCACAGAGACACAGTTAAACATACTCTTTGGTTCTTTCGGTAAAGTAACATAGGTATAAAATAAAACAAATCACGACGTTTCGGGCGCTAAACCCTGTTTGTTTGGTATGCTTCTCTCTCTGTGTCCCCTGTTGTATCTGTGTTAGTTCCCCCCTACTTGTGTGTCTGTATATACATCTGGGGTTATGTGTTTCCTCTCGTAAATTTAGCTCTTCTGTACCTAATGATGGCTGCTTGTGTTGCAACCGAAACGTCGTACGCTATTATGTTATTTTATTATTTCTTATTTATACGTGACTTTACCGAAAAAAAAAGAGTAATTCTTGCAGTCACAAAAGCTTCGAATCAAGTCTGAACCACCTCTACGGGGAGGTATGAGGTTTGTGTCTTTGTGTTGTCTCTGCTTGTGTATCTGCCTTTGTGTCTTGGCTTGGATTTGTGTCTCTGTGCTGTCTCTGCCTGTGTGTGGGCCTTGGTGTTTCCGAGTGTGTGCTGCTGCACCCCCTTTGCTCCATGCATACCTCATGCTAAATTGTCCCATTGTCTCTCAGCCTTACCTTCTCTGCCTATTTAAGGCGACTTCACTGTGTGCGTGTCTGTGCTGGTTCACTCTACTTGGATGTCTATGTGTGTGTGCGCGGTCTGTATTTTAAATTTCATACTTAACTTGCAATTTAGCAATCTTTGAAATAGCGTAATCAACCAGACTATGCGTTAATTGTGTTTTGACCGACCGTCTGTGTTGCTTTATATGGTTTCCAAATTTTGCTAAACCCTGTTTGTTTGGTATGCTTCTCTCTCTGTGTCCCCTGTTGTATCTGTGTTAGTTCCCCCCTACTTGTGTGTATGTATATACATCTGGGTTTATGTGTTTCCTTTCTCTCGTAAATTTAGCTCTTCTTTTCCATGATGATGGCTGCTTGTGTTGCAACCGAAATGTCGTACGCCATTATGTTATTTTATTATTTCTTATTTATACGTGACTTTACCGAAAAAAAACAAAGAGTAATTCCTGCAGTCACGAAAGCTTTGAATCAAGTCTGTAGTGCCTCTTGTTAAACAGTGCTTTAGTTAAACAGGAAAATCAATAAATCCAGCAGGCATGACTTGAAAAGTAACAAATTTACATTTTGGGTGGCACTCTAAATCGTCCGGTAAATCGTGTCGCCAATTATAATGTCTGCGTTTATCTGCGCGTGTCTGTGTACCCCCAGTGGAGGAATACGTGCGCAGCTTGCTGGACAACCCTGAGTTGATTGACCGTCTGGCACTGGCCTCGGAGCAGGTGAGACTCCGTATGCGTGCATCAGCTCTGCCCCCCCCCTCATATTTATGGTGCGGGCCTGTACCCTTGTCCGACCCCTCACTTCCGCGTTGCATCCAGCTGCCTCACTGAAGAAAGGGACACTTGCCTTGCGCTGAGTACGACGTTTCGCTGGTTGTAATCGCCAGGGAAACGATATACTCGATTTGTAAGTGTTGTGGGTTTACTCTCCAATACACTGGCGTGCTGCAGTAGTAACTAATTGACACGTTTTGTTTTACGTAGCAAACCTTACTAATTGGCTGTACCGGGTTAACTACACACATTTACGCGCTCTTACCCAAAAAACCTTTATTATGGATAATATTGGTCGCGAAAGAATACGTGTTAAACAGCTCCCTTTTAGAACGTCTCATCCTCACCAGCAATGGTCAATCAATCAAATAAATCCTAGATTTATAACGTGGAATATTTAGCAAAAAGCAGAGACGGAAGGGTGAAACTCTAGAGGTAGCTCTATGATATCCGCTTTTGTGGAACGTTCTCTAACACAGATGGCCGTACTGCTCTGAGATAAATCAGACTGGATCCTTCGTCTCGTTACGTGATGGCGGTTGCAAAATTGTTGTTGACGCGTGCATGTGCCGTGCGTGTGCTGTGTACGTGTGCAGGATGTGGTGGAGTCCCGGGTAATCTTCCCCGAACATCTCCCGCTGTCCCAGCTGCAGCAAGGTGTGCGCTCCGGCCGGTTTGTCCAGGGAACCTTCCTTGCGAGTCGTGAGAATTACCTGGAGGGGACTCTGAGGGTGCGAGGGGACGGTGACAGTGATAAAGAGGTACACGTTTCACAAGCCTGCGTCTGGAAGGAACAATGCTGTTCGATCGTATCTGTGTGAGTTTTAAAAACAAATTTATAATGAAGCAGTGGCATAGCGTTCTTGGCATGAGCAGTAGCTCTTAACCTTTACTGCAAGGCTGCAGTAAAGGTTAAGAGCTACTGGGCTAAAATATTTGTATTTTGAACGTCTTTTGCACCCTACGTAGGTGTCGTAGCCTGGCTCCTGCCGCCCCGGCCTGTGGGTCCTGGTGCAGTTGCACTGCCTGCACACTCGATAGCTACGCCACCACAACCACAGTATATACGTTATTGTGACTACTTTAATAATAGGGGTTTTCCCTTTTTTTCTGGCAACAAAACTGAAACCTTTTACAAGGAATCATGTGTGCATTAACCACAATACTTGTGGTCAAAATGCAAACAAAAAACACACTATGATAATCCATGATAAGGCGATCTAACCCAAAAACCTTCATTATGAATAATATTGGTCGCGAAAGCCTACATGTTAAACACACTATGATAATATATGCATTGTCCTTGAGACTGATTGGTCCACACCAGGGACGGCTTTCTTTTGAGCCTCGACCCAATTGGTGCGAGACCAGAGGATGCCAAAAGGCATACGCATATATTGCAAATATTATCAGTGTGTTTTTCTTTGCATTTTGACCACAAATATTGTGGTTAATGCACACATGATTCCTTGTAAAAGGTTTCAGTTTTGTTGCCAGAAAAAAGGGGAAAAACCCTATTATATTTTGGTACTGGCAAAGCAGGTCTAATGATGGTTGTGACTACTTTGTTAACAAAATGAATGGTCTATTTCCACGTCCAAAATGTAACGTTAAATAACAATTAGGTACATTGGCCCTTTGTTGGAAAAAAAAAACAGTCCAGAAATTGCCCTGCTTGAACATATGTTACTGAAATACATTGGTTTCAGAAGATTGATGGGCTCATAGTCCTACATTTTAAATTGTTTATTCGTGGTATTAAAACTCTTGTACAGTAAAACCTTGGATTGCGAGCATAATTCGTTCCGGAAACGTGTTTGTAATCCAAAGCACTCGTATATCAAAGCACTCGTATATCAGTTGTGATCACGTGACGCTCGGCAGTACAAAGCTGCTCGTATTGCAAGACCCTCGCTCGTTTATCAAATTCATATTCATTAAAAATTTTGCTCGTCTTGTAAAACACTCGCAGACCAAGTTACTCGCAATCCAAGGTTTTACTGTATATGCTGCTCTCTAACAGCACTTGGCCCAGCGGTCTGTTCAGGCTATACGGGGGATCTTTTTTGTCTCCGTGCAGGTGTTGATCCAGGGGCTGCAGCATTTAAACCGCGCGATGCACGACGACATCGTGTGCGTGGAGATGTTCCCCGAGGAGCGCTGGGTTGCCCCCTCCTCGCTGGTCCTGCACGATGAGGGCGTCGCAGGGGACATTGCAGAAGAGAATGAGGAGGATGTGGTGAGTGGAGCGTCAACACTGCTGAACCAAAATCAAACCCAGACACCTGCAGTGTGCGTGTCTCTCTCCCCGTGGTCGCATGGATTTTTCTCCAGGTCCTCCGGCTTTTCCCTCCACAGTTACAATCTGACATGCACTTAGAGTATTTGGCTGCTATCAATTTCAAATGTGATAAGATACTTCATTGAACGATCATTTGTGGCCAGGTCACTTAAAAAGAGCTATGTAGCTCTCAGGGTCCTTACCTGGTAAAGTTAAAATAGTTTATAGTTTTTAAATAGTTTTAATATAGTTTAAACAAAGAATAACAACAAAGACTCAACCACTTCAAGAGAGACCTTAAACATAATGAACACCGTGTGACCAGACAACAATCCACATTAGAGATGCTGTTAGCTTGATTTTGCGTTTATTAAATGACTTTACCTTACATTACTTCAAAATCAAGTCAGGAGTGCTAATCATTTCGTTCTTTTTTTGTATGTACGTAGGGGTTATTTGACCATACTTCGGTGCGGGTTGGTGAAGGGGGGGGGGCATAGATCAGGAGCATAGAAGGACAGGACAACAGTTCATTTTGCTGTACTGCGCTCTGCTGCCAGCCATTTTGGCGCAGAGCCTATAGCAACCTGTTATGCATATCCAGGCTCAACACGGCGTCGCTTCCACGGTCTGAGCTGGGTCACAGGGTGGCCTCTATATTGAAAAGTAATTTCTTTAGAACTGCTTTTTGTATTTAGATTGTTGTCCTTTCCGCGCACCTCCGATTAGCATGATTGGCTGTGTACGGTGCGAAATAAGTTCTACATGCATACATACCACAGTGACAAAATGCAAAACATAATAAAGTACAGCAATGAAGTTAATTGAAATTGGCACGAAAACACCCGTGGTTTATGAAAAGTCGACAATTTTTCACAAACATAAACAAGTGTTAGATATTAAATCACATGTAGTGCAAGTTGGCTTGGGCAGATTATTTATAGACTGATCATTGCACAGTTATACTTATAAAAACGTTACGTAAACATTAAACACATATAGGGTGACTGATGTGCTAAGCAGGTAAGAGAAAATGTCAATCAGTGAAATCATAAAGAATCGAGAGATTAAGCATCAAATTGTGAATTAGATGGGAGGGTAACCTTTGTTGTAGATAATATTGGTCGCAAAAGCCTACGCGGTTTTTTTTTAACGTGTGGTATCTGATGGGCGTGTTCCGGTTGATTCTATCAATTGCCAGAACTGTTTTAACTTATCAATATTTACGGAGGACTCCTCACTGTGATCTTTTGTCATTTTAACAAAGCGTCAGTCTCATTATTGACATTGATGAGACACAGCATGAAACCACATCCGCAGGTTAAGCGCTATTGTTTTGGATTGCTCCTTCCCCTTCAAGCCAAATTGTATTGTGTTACGCAGTGAGTTGGAAAAGAAATAGTTAATTCATTATTTCAGTGTGTGAGAGAGACGCTACTGTGGTGAGTGCTCATTTGAGTTTGCGTTGTCATCTCCCGGTGCTATCCCAGCTGCTGCTGCTGCTGTCGTCACTCTTGCTTAGATTACGCAACACGATGTTTGTCCTTTGTTTTGGTCTCCAGCTGAAAGCCGAAAGTGGGAAGATGCGTCGGCCCACTGGCAAAGTGGTCGGCATCATCAAGTGGAACTCGAGGCCGCTGTGCGGCATCCTCATGCCCAGCCCAATCAAGGAGGTGGGCTGATCTGCATGTGTGTGTGTACGTGTAGGGAGCGGTGATGTAGCGGTTAGCGCGCTGCGCTACGAATTCTGGGACCCGAGTTGGATTATATTTATCGCTCATAACCAATAAACAGCGGCAAATGTCTGAACCTGTCTTGGGCCCTTCCCTAGGTCGACTCGGCCATAAATGAGTCTCTGATGTGGCATATAAACATCAGCGCTGTGGAGACAAAGGCGGTCGGGCATGGTGCTGGCCGTACCCACCCCGTCGTTTGCCGTACCAGCTTGAATAGGTGTGTGCTGACGGCACTCGCCCAAACAGTTTGTTGAATGCCTTACTGGGGGCTCTTTGTGCGTGTTGCAGGCCACCCGCCACCTGTTCACGCCCGCGGACCGCCGCATGCCACGAGTGCCGGTGGAGACAAGACAAGCAGCGTCCCTGCAGGCCCACCGCATCGTGGTGGCCATCGATGGCTGGCTGCGACACTCCTGCTACCCGAACGTTCGACTGCACCGTGACGCCCCGCACGCCGTGACACCTCATCCGTCCGTCCCGTGGTCGGCATCGTCGGGCTCATCCTTCTGTCTCTTGACGCACGGCCACGCGGCTCTGTATGCAATACAGCCGTCGAACCCAAAACACGAACGATGACACGGTGAATTGGAAGTCAGGGTGGATGAGCTGGCACCACTGTGATTTTTTTGTTTGAAAGCATGGCAAACTCACCTGTGATTCAACCTAGGTTATTAAGGTGTTGTAAGTTGATAGTCTCAGCCCAGTCACCAATAACTGCACCAAAAACGATATTAAATTTGGTCGTGCACTTCGATTGTTTAATTTCCATCTCTGAGAAAACTACTGCTTTTGACTGCCATGTGATGAACATTACTTTGATTGGCAGAGTGGTTGGAAAAGCACTGCCCCCCTACAATTTGGACCGCATTTCACTTCATTGGATCTTAGAAGTAGCTCTGTTATGTGTGCTCCTGTGGGTCGTCCTTGACCACGAAGGGTGGTATAGATTGCTTGTCTTGTGTGATACCATTAACACAATGAGAAAAAAAATTGGGGAAAAGCTAAATATATTGTTAAGATGGATTATTTGGGTTGTATCTTTGTTTAAACAGATGCCGGTTAATATTCTACATCATGAACGTTAGGTACAAGGTTGGCATTGTGGTTGTGCTTTTCATACCTATTTGCCACTGCACAACCGAGCGGCACCATGGCTGGCACGGTTTAGTAGGCTGCAGGTTGTTTATTCACTGCAAAAGCGGATCCATGCCATGAACGGTCAATGCTTTGAACAAGTCTAGGCACGTGCAGATGACGCTGTGGTGCCACGTCCCCGTGGTGTACCGACTGCCGTCACACAATTAACGTGTCGCTAGCCCCGCCCCTGGCCCTGCTCGGCCCCCGGATAGATTTGGATGCCTTGTGGGGCCAGCATATCACGGTTTGGTTCCGGTTCGACACGGCAAAAAGCCAGTGGGTGACCACAGACACCTCGAGAGATCTGCGCCGTCTGGGTTCCAATGTATCATTGGAAAAGGGATACCGGTGACGATTGGCCACGTATGTGCATATGCATGTTGAACTTCTTCCGTACCATACGTAGACAACCGTGCTAATCGTCGGTGTGCTTGTGCAGGGCCATTTTGCGCGCTCTCTGGGCGAATGTGGGGATAAGGAGACGGAGACAGAGGTACTGCTGCTGGAGCACGACGTGCCACACCAGCCCTTCAGCCAGGCCGTACTTGCATGCCTGTCCCCTCCCACGTTCAGCATCACAGCAGAGGTACGCATGAGACGTGTGACGATATGTCAATTCATCGATTGAGTTCAATTCTTACGCCTGCGGTGTGTTGGTGTGTTTGGTCGTGCATGTGAGAATCCTTTACTTCAGTGTTCTTTATTACAAGGCCCACGGGCCACTCGTAGCCTCTGGGTGGCCTTTGGTGTGGCCCATGACGTGTGGCCCCCGACAATAGACAAATGCGAAAACACCCCCCATCATCATCATCGTGCTGTCAAACCTCAATAGTTTCAAGATGTTTGGCCTGCGTAGAATACCTTCTAGAGGGCCTCTCTGGAGCTCTCCCTCCAGTCGAGGTCCTTCCGCTGCACTGTCATGAACGAGAAGCCACGGGGCTCTACACCTTTACCGCAGACCGTATATAGAAAAGCCGTCGACCTGAAAGAAAGTCGATGGCTCGGACACATCATCGTAAGAAGAGAGGAAATTCACATCGGAGGAAGGAAGGCGATGGACTTATGGAAGTACCAGGGCGGAGACCCGAGAGGCAGGCCTCGAGAGATGCGGATCAAAGTGGTGAGCCAGGATATGGAGGACTTTGCAGTAGCCGTGGAGATGGTCCAGTACATAAATGAATGGAGCAAGGGGACTACAGACTTTTTTCCTATAACGCTGTACTTGCGTTCCTGAAGAACACCGAATTGTGGAAAAATCGCATAATAAATAATATAGGGTAAAGCACAGTCCGCGATAACACGTGAGATGCGTACGCAGGCTTAACAAAGACTTCGGGTACGTGAGTAGCATCTAGAAGCATCCAGAAACATCCCGTCTTGTGTGATGCTACACCGAGGCAACCGTACAACCGCTTATTCTGCCTCGCACAACGCAGTTCTGTTCACTCGATCGCCTTTTATCCAATTCGCATCCATGTTATGAAAAAATGTGTTCCCTAATGCATTCATCGCATTATATCTAATTCACGATATGAAAACACGCAGAGTTATAGGAGAACGGACTGTACTTTCAGAATATTCAGTCGCCTATTGAGAAGATAGAACGCCATTAGAATGAAGTTGGTTTACCCATGTATGGCTCACCCTGTGTTTTGTTTGTTGTAAGGCAGCGTTTTGTTGAACCTGGTGCTGTGTGTGTCCCGTACAAGGACCAGGCTGGCAGGGAGGACCTTCGTGCGTTGTCCATCTGCAGTGTGGATCCTCCAGGCTGCACAGACATCGACGATGCCCTACACTGCAAACCGCTCGACAATGGGAACACCGAGGTATTCATTTGGTGGTGGTAATCGTGGTCACGGTCGCGGTAATTCGTGCCTATTCCTTTCATGGTTTTGTCAATGCTAGCGGAGGTTACAAGGGGAGTTTAAGTGGCACAATGATAAGTGCACTGCACATTCATCCTGTCAAGCTGGTTTAGTTCCAGTCATGGCTAACACCGGTACAGAGTGATATCTAAAAAAAACTGCCCAAGTTCTCCCCTTCACCACCTGCATTGACCATCGTAATAAAGCAAGGTCAAATGACAATCGCAACCCATTACGGCATGGAGAAGCCCTCATCCTGCAGTGGATTGACAAAGGGGTGGACAATATTCCTGTTATTAAGTTTCCAAACATTGTTGCCTTAGTGCCCGTATTCTTGGTATCTGCTCGGCTCAGGACTGACTTCAACATGGCTTGGTTCTGGCTTGATCTGCTCCGTTGCCTCCAAAGAAGTATGAGTGGCTCAGCTGTGCCTTGGCTCAGGCTCAGCTCACGGAAATTCTGAGCGTGGCTGGGAGCATGCAGAGATATACGTGGAGGCACAAGGGACACGGAGGCTCAGGGCTGGAACCATGCTTAGAGGCAGCTTGGGTTTTAAGCGTTGCTTTGATGTGGCTTATTGAGAATTAGAATCAGAATATTTATACTGGAGGAATCCAATGAGCTATAAAGCTATTTTTCACATGTCCAGTAGAGGCGGGTAAGGACGTTACAACAGCAAACAGTACAAAAACATAATAGTAGTGCAAAGTACAAGAAAGATCAACAAATAACCCAAACACAAACAAATACAACTAAACCATCCCCATCTTACCAGGAAAAGCCCACTGAGGTATTGATTTATTTTTGATTAGTGACCTGGCCACAACTGAATAGCTCAACAAAGTGGCCCATCATTTGGACATTTATAGCAGCCAAAATAATAGAAATAATCTCAATGCATGTTGCGCGAGAGCCAAGCCTGAGCCAAGCCATGGCTAAGACCCCACTGGCCTAAGTGTCCACGTCACTGGCCGAATGCCTGGTTCACAATGAATGCACCAGGTAGTAATGGGTGTGCATTTCATTTCACATTATTGTGCTTTGGTTGGAGTGGCTATGGTGGAGGTTATGCATGCATGTGGAGTGAACGACTTCCGCCAGACGTCTAGTAGAAGGCGTCTTATTTATTAAAAGCACACAGGGCGATACACTTCGTAACGCGGCTACACCTAGGCTGTACAAACACGCAGCCCATTTGCGTCCTGCGTAGCTACGCTGGCTGGTTGACGAGCGTAGCGGCGGAGACAGAGCTGCTCTTGCAGAAGAACCAGCCACGTGGTCGGAGACGAAGAGATGATGACCGTAGCGACGCAACCAGGACCCAGACCCCACGCTAACAGCCCCGAAGTTCTGATTCGGTGCTCTTTATATCTGCCTGGAGTGGCCAAGCTCCACCTCTGGCCACGCCCCCTTTCTAGAACCTTCTAGGCCCTTCGGGATGGTTCCCGGAGCTTCTCGACTGACTCCGCCGTTGACCTTTACCCCAGATACGCCCCTTCATAATAAGGCATTATGTAATGCAGCTATAACCTTAATTACCCTTACAGGCCGGCAGGTATCACCCTGTCATTACACATCCATGCATGTGAGGGTGGTGACGGTGTGTTAATGTGTGTTCTAGGTTAGGGTACACATCGCCGATGTGAGCTATTTTATCCGGCCGGGGAATGCCTTGGATGAGGAGGCATCTCTGCGTGGTACCACAGTTTACCTGTGTGAGAAAGTGAGATGTGGATTTCTTCTTGCCACAATATCAAGTGTTTTACGACCCGCCGATTTCATCCTTTCATTCTTAACTTTACGACATGATGTAAAATATTACGATCTAACGATCATCGCGGTACCAGTTTCCCCACAACTTTGTAATTGTATTTGACATTTTCACCACATTTTTTTGCGTGCTTTTCAGTACTTCCCGTATGAATAACGATAACTTAAAAATGAATTAGAATTTTAAAAAATGTGCAACAACAATGCTAAATATCTCTCATGATGTTTTAAACGAGGTGATTTTTGTGGATTTCTTATAATATGATGTACCGTGACATCATGAGCGGCAGGCTATCGGCGCAGTGGTAACACTCGTGCCTTGCAGCAAGGAGACGCTGGGTTTGATTACTCAACTCTTGTGCCTTTTTGCTTGCAGCTTTGTTTGTTCTCCCCCCTGTTAGTGAATGGGTTTCCTCTGGATTCATCAGATTTCTTCTAAATAAAACCCATACAATCTTAACTGGCATTCGCGAAAACATCCCCTTGCTGAACAGTTACCTGCAGGTGACTTAATCATGTGTGGGTTTGCTTGCAAAACACTCGTTGAGTTGGTGCATATGTATTTGCCAGATTGTGTTTATTGACAGAGAAGTTGTTGCGTTTATGTGTTTGTGCGCCTGCAGAGGATTGATATGGTGCCAGAGTTATTGAGCTCAAACCTGTGTTCCTTGAGATCCAACGTCGACCGGTGAGATGCACCAACAACTGTGAACTCGCGAGTGTGCACATTGCAACCCATACTCAGCAGCTAACGTGCGTTGTTGCCAGGTGCACATGTAATCCCATGATGCGTGGCACTGTTTAAGTGTCATTGTACAGATCCACACAAGCATGTGTACATACATAAGCAGCCAAACCAGGATGGCACAATGGTAACACATGTCTCACAGCAAGAATGGCCTAAGATTGATGCCCGACTTGGTTGCCTTTCCATGTAGATTTTGTATGTTCTCCCCCTATTTAGCATGGGTTGACTCCAGGTTATCAGGTTTCCTCTCATCGCTAACATAAACGTGTTATTACTACTATGATCCTTAACCATGGAAAGCCTCACTGAATCTCATAACTTCGGGAGGGTACTGCAAAGCTTTTGCAGTCGAACAATGGTTGCTACATATATATTCCAGTTGAGTAATTTGTAACAACCCAAACCGGTATTTGGCCAAACATCCCGCTGCTGAAAGAATGACTCGACTACCAAAAACTTGGCAAGACCCTCCTGAAAAAGAGTCTCGAGACTTTGCGAGGCTTTCCTGAGTGAACACCCTGCACCACTCCAATGTCGACGACTCTGCCACTCGACGGTGAATGGCGACGGTGCATGTGCTGTGCGCGTGCAGGCTGGCGTTCTCGTGCATATGGGAGATGACTCCAAAGGCTGAGATTGTGAGCACACGTTTTACCAAGAGCATCATCAATTCCAAGGTGATTCCCCCCCCCCCCCCCACAGACGTTCAGTTTTTGTAAAACTCTCGTTTGCTTTCACGTGTATTGTATCGGTGCCTTGCTATGTTAGTGCAGTTGAGGTTTCCGGATGGCTGAGAGGTCAGAGCGTTGAGCTTGCACCTCTGAGTTCACAAGTGTAGCGAGATGAAACGGGTTCACAAGTGGTAGTATGTATGTTGAACTTCTTTCGCACCGTACGTAGCCAACTGTGCTAATCGGAGGTGCGAGGTAGGACATGAAAGTAGTGAGTTGATGGTCTCTGTCCAGTCAACAATCACTGCACAAAACACAGGTTTGTTTTTTTAGGTTAGATCGTGTAAATATGTAAATGTGTCATTAAACCCACCCCCACCCGACACAGCCAACTAATAAGGGTTGTCACGTAAACAGAACATGCCAATTCGTCACGAGTACAGCACACCGGTGTGTTGTACCAGTGACGAATTGGCCACGTTCTGTTTATGTGACAACCCTTACTAGTCGGCTGTGTCGGGTGGTGGCGGGTTTAACGACACATTTATGTATTTACACAATCTAACCCAAACAACCTGTATTATGGATGATATTGGTCACAAAAGCCTACGTGTTAAACTCACTGCACGAAAGACCACCAAATTACATTGCACTAAATTTGGTTAAATTCCAGCTTTGAGAATTAAAAAAATATATCAATTTTACTTTCTTTGGGTGAGCGTAACCCTCAGTGGTCATCGGGAGCCACGTAGACATCTGTTGAGTTCTGGCTTGGGCTTGGATCAGGCGTGGGCATTGTGTAATTGCGAGGACCCCATGGTTCACCCGTGGTGTGTTCATCGTATCCCCGCAGGCGTCTCTGACGTACGCAGAGGCTCAGCTAATGATGGACGACGCTGGGCGGAAGGATCCGGTCACCAGCAGCTTGCGTGGCCTCAACTCCCTGGCCAAGATCCTCAAGCAGAGGCGCATTCAAAACGGGTAACTCATTGTCAAGATCCTCATCCCCTCCACCGCCACTGGAGCGATGAGCCGTATTAATGTGTGCACCGCATTTAGTCGATCGGCAGGTCGCCTGTGGCGCGGTAAAGTGTGGTTACTCCCGTGTCTTCTAAGACATCCGGCCAGCGTGGAAGAGTAGGCTAAAATACATTGAGAGGGACTGTAAAAGGGTGTATCCTTAGAGGGGCCGCCTCTTATGGGAGCCCCCTTCTTCCAGCAGTGGCTTGAGCAAGCAATTGCAAGGCTGCACCTGTTGCTTTTTTGACCCCATGATGCATGAGGCTTGGGTGAATATCATGCACAAACAAGTGTTACAGGATTCATACTCTGGTTTTTTTCGGTAAAGTCACGTAGGTAAAACTATAAAATAAAATAACAACTAAATTAAATCACGACGTTTCGGGCGCAACACAAGCGTCCTTCTTCAGGTGGGACAACCACAGCCAGAAACAATTGCTGAAGTGGGCAAAAAAGGGCTGTTGTAACAAGAGGCTATATAGGTAAGAGAGTGGGGGGGAGCAAGGGGGGAGAGATAGAGATGGGGGGTGTGGGGTAGGGGAAGTGGGGTGCTGCTAGAGGGATTAAAGGGGCGAGCACAGCAAAATGCCGGGGGGGGGGAAGTGAGTGGGGCTGGGAGTGGGAGGCTGAAGAAGCTGGAGATGCGGAAATGAAGGCAACAATAAAGAAGTTAAGGTTTTACCTGGTTAATAACATCCTTCTAGATTGGAGTGTTACAGGCTGCTGCGGGGCTACATTGTGGGCAATAGAGGACAATGCAGTGACATAAATTGTTTTACTCTTATTCTTAGTTTTTTTCGGTAAAGTCACGTTGAAGAGAAACAACAAAATAACAAAATATATATAAAACAATAAAAAATTCTCACGACGTTTCGACCATAACTCAAACGGTCATCATCAGGTGTGTCGGTTTGCATAAATTTATTTTGAAAAGGCATATTTATTTATTTATATATATAAAAATAACGTTTGCGTCACGCGCAACGATTGGCTGTTTGCCAGGACTAGTCCATCTATTTTTTGAAAAGAGGAGGGGGGAGACGAAATTTGTTTTTATGTATGCTGTCTGAAAGCCACTGTAAGCGTGAACAATCAATCAAGAACTGAAATGATTTATCAAATCTTTCCAATGATTGCTAAGATAGAATCCATCTTCTCGGTTGAAATTGTCTCTGTGTTTGTATATGTGGATAGCCTCATGAACGAATCTCTCATGGAAGCCAGATGGCTTACAAAGAACCTCCGTCTTGGAAAAGTCAATGGCATGTGAGCCTACTGAATTAGAACAATGATCTGCTACGGCCGAGGTGTTGGTCCTACCGTGTTTAAGGTCTGCTTTATGTTCACGAATGCGGTCCGAGATATGGCGTTTGGTTTCTCCAATGTAACTACTACCACAGAGGCAACTTAGTTTGTAGACACCAGGGTATTGTATGTCCGGAATCACATCTTTTACAGACGGAACCAGATCACGGATTTTATGTAATGTGTTGAAACGGACCTGGATCTTGTGTTTATTCAAGATTTTGGAGATCTTTTTTGTGATCCCAGCAATGTAGGGTAAAGTGATGGTTTTGAAAGGCTCCTCAAGAGGGTTCTTCTTCATGGTTTGAGTGATAGCTTTGCGGATTGTATAGTCGGAGTAACCATTAGCCCTAAGAGCTTGGTGTACGTGCTTGAGTTCACTGCTTATGTGTTCCTGGTCGGATATGCATTGGGCTCTATGATACAGAGTCTTGATGAGAGAATTCTTCTGTGATGGATGGTGGTGGGAATCCGGTTTCAGATAAGCATCCGTATGGGTAGCTTTCCTGTAGACAGAGTGGCTCATTGAACCATCAGGTCTCTTTTTAATTAGGACATCCAAAAAAGGTATCTTGCCATCTATTTCGACTTCCATGGTAAATCTGATGGCTGGGTGTATGGAATTGATGTGGTCAAAGAATTGGTCTAGAGCAGGCCGGCCATGTGGCCAGATGACAAAAGTGTCATCCACGTACCTCTTCCATAAGGTTGGGCGCAGAGTGGCAGTCTGGATGGCGTCAGTCTCAAATTTCTCCATGAAAATGTTAGCTATAACTGGAGAAAGGGGGGAGCCCATTGGGGTGCCCTCAGTTTGTTTGTAGAAAGTTCCATTCCAAGTGAAGTATGTATTGGTTAAACAGTGTCTCACCAGGGGGGGTACCTCAGTGTTTAGTCCTTGATGAACCAAGTCTTCAATGATTGCAATGGTGTCAGGTACAGGAACCTTGGTGAATAAGGAAACTACATCAAAACTGACAAGCAGGTCGTCTGGGGACAGGGAAATACCCTTGATTGTTGATACCAGGTGAGTAGAATTTTGTACCGCAGAGGTGGTCTTTCCAGTGAAAGGACGCAGGATTTCAGACAAAAAACGAGCTAGTTTGTAGGTGGGGGAGCTGATAGTAGAGACTATGGGACGAAGAGGTGTATCAACTTTATGTATTTTTGGTAAGCCGTATAATCTTGGTGGCCTGGCAGCAGAAGGTTTCAACGAAAACTGTTTAGATTGATCAATTAATGCGGTTGAATCAGAAATTATTTTGTTGGTTTGTGTGACGAGGCTGTTGGTGGGATCTCTTTTTATTTTTGTATAACTACCATCGTCGAGTAATTCTTTAATTTTGTTGTTGTATTCTATTTTATCCATGATAACAGTAGCATTGCCTTTGTCAGCTGAGAGAACTACAATATCATTCCTCTTTTTTAATTTATATAATTCAAAACGCTCATCTTTGCTGAGGTTGCTAGCTGGCATCTTAGCGTTTTTGAGGGTTGCAGCGATTTCAGATCTTGCTACGTCTGCAGCGATGTGACCCAGGCCCCTGAGAGCAACGTCTACTTGGGCAATTATATCATTAACTGGTATGTGTTTAGGTGTGACTGCAAAGTTTAGACCTTTAGCTAAAACGGATTTCAGACCATCGGAAATAGAACTGTTACTGCGATTAATTACGACTTTATTAACGTCTAACTTTTTGGTGTGTGGGTCCGGTCTTTTGTTGAAGAGGAGGTTAAATTTGGAAATCAGGTTTTCCTTACATTTGGTCGACATAGTAGCAGCTGAAGAGATTCGTTCATGAGGCTATCCACATATACAAACACAGAGACAATTTCAACCGAGAAGATGGATTCTATCTTAGCAATCATTGGAAAGATTTGATAAATCATTTCAGTTCTTGATTGATTGTTCACGCTTACAGTGGCTTTCAGACAGCATACATAAAAACAAATTTCGTCTCCCCCCTCCTCTTTTCAAAAAATAGATGGACTAGTCCTGGCAAACAGCCAATCGTTGCGCGTGACGCAAACGTTATTTTTATATATATATAAATAAATAAATATGCCGTTTTCAAAATAAATTTATGCAAACCGACACACCTGATGATGACCGTTTGAGTTATGGTCGAAACGTCGTGAGAATTTTTTTATTGTTTTATATATATTTTGTTATTTTGTTGTTTCTCTTCAACGTGACTTTACCGAAAAAACTAAGAATATGAATTACTGCAGTCACGAAAGCTTTAAATCAAAATTGTTTTACTCTTCTTAATGCTCCCATGTCTGTGCTCCCCCACCTTTGCCAACGCGTACTGACCACCACGGTTAAGTACGGTAAAACCACCCCACGACCCGTATGACATGGGGCGGCCCTCATCCAGCAGTGGATTGACTTAACGAGCTGTGCATGTTCAACTCAAATATCTGAGTTTGTGAAGTGTCTTATATTAAGATTCTGTGTTGTTTTGGCTGGACATGATA
This sequence comes from Petromyzon marinus, assembly GCF_048934315.1. Lineage (NCBI taxonomy): Eukaryota > Metazoa > Chordata > Hyperoartia > Petromyzontiformes > Petromyzontidae > Petromyzon > Petromyzon marinus. The sequence goes on along the minus strand of NW_027423677.1, from coordinate 2,679,414 downwards.
ATCGCTCATGTCCCTTCTCCACCCGTAGGGCATTGACTCTGGCATCCCCTGAGGTCCGATTCCACATGGACAGCGAAACCCACGACCCGATCGACCTGCAGACCAAGGAACTCAAGTGAGTCTCGTCAACAAGACACCTCCCATGACTGCGATCCGACTGTTGTGCAGATCTCTCTATCAGAATCAAAATATATATATATATCTACTGGAAGAATCCGATGAGCTATAAAGCTCTTTTTTCACAGATGTCCAGTTGGGGCAGGTCACAACGTTACAACAACAAACAATACAAGCACACGTTAGGATTGCAAAGTATTGGAAAGGTAAACAAATAACTTAAACAAATATACAAATAAAACTAAACTATTTTTATCTTACCAAGTAAAACCCTGACCACAAATGATAGCTGAACAAAGTGGCTTATCACGTGGGAAATTTATTATCAGCAAAATAATCTAAGATAAAGAATCTTGACCCTTGTGGTTGATGTGTTGTGGTGGCGGAAACTGGTGCGTGTACACAGGGAGACCAACTCGATGGTGGAGGAGTTCATGTTGCTCGCCAACATCTCCGTGGCGGAGCGCATCGTAGGCGAATTCCCCGAGTGTGCGCTGCTCCGACGCCACCCGGCGCCTCCACCTTCCAACTACGACATCTTGGTGAATGCGGCCAAATCAAAGGTAGAGTTAGAACCCCTTTTAACGACCACCCTTGTTAACTAATCGCTTAACAACGGGCCTCCATAGAGCTCAATGTGTAGGCTTAACCGACCATTTCCCTGTTAACGACGGGCTCTTGTAGGTACAGTAAATATGAATTAATGCCACGTAGAAGGAAAACAATAAAAGAAATATAAAACAATAAAATTATCACGACGTTTCGACTGCAACACAAGCAATCATCATCAGGTGTGAAAACCACAACAAGAAAATTTGAAAAAAGTGGCAGTTATTTTTAACGTTAGCACCACGGAGAGAGATTTGACAGTTTGTTCAGATGGACGAGTCCATCTATGTTCGGAAAAGAGGAGGGGGGAGACAAAAAATAATGGATGCGTTCTGACAGCCACCTTAAGCGTGATCAATCAATTAAGACCCGAAATGGCTTATCAAATCTCTCTCCGTGGTGCTAACGTTAAAATAACCGCCACTTTTTTCAAATTTTCTTGTTGTGGTTTTCACACCTGATGATGATTGCTTGTGTTGCAGTCGAAACGTCGTGAGAATTTTATTGTTGTATATTTTTATTATTTTATTGTTTCCCTTCTACGTGAATTTACCGAAAGAACCAAGAATATGAATCCCTGCAGTCACGAAAGTTTTAAATCAAAATGAATTCATGCATTTATTAACAGTGTTTATTTTAATATGATGTGTTTATAATGTTAGTATCTTTATGTATTAATATCCATTGTTTAAATATTATAAAGTACGTTTTTTGGGTGAACAAGGGAAACTTTCGATGCTATCGGAACGAATTAAGCTTTTAACACGTATTTCCTATACTCGCTTAATGACCAAATCCTTTAATGCTCGTGTTCGTGGAACCAATTACCGTCTTTAAGAGGGGTTCTACTGTTTCTAGATTGCTGTTAACCTTCCTTCAATATCATCCTCCTCGCAAGGAATTCAGAGGTCGTCGGGTGGCTCAAATTTTTGTTTGAGGTCTTTTGGTTTAACCGGGTGAGAACTCAAGAGAACATAATAGTCTCATTTGCAAGGGTCACCTGGGTCACCCTATGACCCAGAGATTACAGCTGGGACCCTGGCTTCAAAATCCAGCAGCCACATTGAACATACTGTGTTATCAAGTGTAGGGAGTTGAAGGACTCGGCTCGTTTCCCAGCTACTCCACAGAAATAAGCAACAAAAAACCATCACGATAAATGTAGTACTGTATTTAATTTTAGATAAATTCCAGCACTGAAATGTTGAAATATCAGGTCGACTTATTGTGATGAACATTATGCTCAAAATGGGTGGGAATGTGCTACCCCCTACTGTGAAGCAGAGGTGTCTTGAAACGATGTCAGTATTGGCCTGAGCGAGCAATTGCAGGGCTGCACCTTTTACCTTTATCTTGAGATGTAGCCGTATAGTTTCCACTCGCCCTTAGAGGCAGAACAACTCAAAAGGTGTGACGAACCACAGACAACGCTGGAAGGCAGCCAGGCACTGTGCCAGATGTAGATTAATCCACTTGCTGTACTGCCTTCTCCTGGCAAGCCAGGTTATGGAAACCTGAATGCCCACAGGAAGTGCGCTGAATAACGTTTTCTTTCCAATACACCACAACCCTTGCTGCTTCCCCAGCACTGAACTACAAGCCACGTGCGGGATAGTCACCTCACAAACGCCGGTGTGCCAGATTTTTTTGCGCAGAACATCGAGATCCAGGTGGACTCGGCTAAGGCGTTGGCCGAGTCCCTGGACCGGGCGGCGGTGCCGGGAGCGCCACCATACCTCAACACTCTGCTGCGCATCCTGGCCACGCGCTGCATGATGCAGGCCATCTACTTCTGCTCCGGCATGGAGCCCGACACCCACCACTACGGGCTCGCCACCGCCATCTACACCCACTTCACGTCGCCCATTCGACGGTGACGTGCTCTGGCGTCAGGCACACGCGTTAAATCGACCTTCGCGATTATTGAGGGGACTATGTTGTTGTCTTGGTGTGGTCTGGGACTGTGCTGCCTTTCCCAAGTTTAGGAATTTATTTATTAATTGATGTACTTATGCAATGTTAACTTGTGATTACGGCACACCTCCAATTAGCACGGTTGGCTACGTACGGTGCGAATTAAGTTTAACATACAACTTGTATATCTTTTTTCTATTATTTACTTTTACTGATTTGTTTACCTTTCCTCTTCTTAGCACTCCTATCATATACCTACTGGACATCTGTCAAAACGAGCTTTTATCGCGAATCGGATTTCTCCAGGATAAAGATTCAGATTTTGAGTTATTTTTCTAAAAGGTCCTATAAACGGGAAGTTTGGCCAATTCCTTAAATGGTTGTTTGGCTTGTGTTGGGGAAAAACTAGAGGATCCGGAGAACACCAACGCCTACAAGGAGGGTGACAGTGTTCCACGTGCAGAATCAAGAATCCATTGCCGTGTTGCAGCGGCGGCCAAAAGTGAAATGCAATTCTGCCATGGATCGCTAACGATTTTGTTGTGGATCTTAAATAAGAACACAGATATGAGCAGGCAGCAATTTGCGCTACATCTGTTGACAACTAAAAAATCCTCAACAAAGAATTAAATTCATACATTAACAAAGATAATTTCCACCAGCAGATGGTGCTAGAACGTGGTATGGCCAGAGTACAGTATTATATCACAGCATTAAATCCATCTGAGTCATTGTTTGCGTAGCTTTCTGGTGGATCGTCAAACCCGCTGAGATCCACCAGAATGAATCGCGGTGCTTGGTGGATTAATACCGCTGCTCCGTTGGCATCTCGTGGCCATACCGCAGCCTGTATCTACTGTAAATTTAATCTTCATATTAAATAGAGGCTACAACAAATGTGAATATTGTTGTTGTTGTTGTCTCCCTGTACCGTTACAGATACTCGGATGTGATTGTGCACCGGCTGCTGGCCGTGTGCGTGGGCGCCGACCCCACGTACCCGGCGCTCACCGACAAGCAGAAGCAGCAGCAGCTCTGCAACAACCTCAACTACCGCCACAAGATGGCGCAGTACGCCCAACGCTCGTCTGTAGCTTTCCACATGCAGGTGGGAGGCGGAAGTGTGGGCCACGTGGAGCTTGCACGGCGTGTGCTTAGGCACCTGATAATGCGTCCATTCGTCTCTTGAAAACCATTTTTAAGGTCACGAAAGCAGGCATCGTATTGTGCGTGTAGTAAGAATCAATTGTTTTCTATTGACACGCTTACGTGTGGTGGTGCCGTGGCTGTACTGGTTGGCTACACTTGACATTGCTTTTCAGCATTCTTCTGTGTTTGCTGAAAAACCTAGTCACTTGGCACATTTGCCCATGATGTGACAACTTTATTTGATTGGCTCTGTCAGGTGATGGAGGATTATAGTCAATACAATTGACATTGTACCTTCACGATTGAACTCAAAATAATCCCCATGACATGATGCCAATAGCACAACTGGAATTAATTAGCGGGGGGGATGCAGAAAAATACCTTAAATTTTGTTAAATAATTGTGGGCCTGGTAAGTGATGCGCGTGTGTCTGCTCTTGGCAACGTAGCGGTGATTAACGGCTGCTGTTGTTGTGGTCTCAGTTGTTCTTCAAGAGCAAGGGAGTGGTGAGCGAAGAGGGCTTCGTGCTGTTTGTGCGCAAGAACGCCGTGGTGGTGCTCATTCCCAAGTACGGCTTGGAGGGGACGGTTTTCTTTGACTCCAAAGATCTCAAGCTCAACGTTACCTTCGACGAGGAGGTAGGGCATGTGTTCACTTAACCGGGAGGCATTGGCATTTCCCGAACGGCTGAATTCTGCATTTAAACCCAGGACTGGCTTAATGCACTGGGACCCAAGCCCCCTGACCATCTCTCTACGATTAGGTTTCTATCAGACACACAGACACTTGGTTTAAGGTGGAAGAACGCAGTGAGATACGAAGCTCCGTTTTTTTGCCATTTGGCAGTGTGGACTATTACAGAGGAAGTTACACCGGTGGATACATTAGAGCCGGATGGCTCACAGGGCTATACCAAAATAAACTGAAACTGAATTTAATGATGTAAATGCGTTTCAATTATAAAACGGTCACAATTAAATATGCTTTGGAAATAACTGCCATGACGGAGCCCGTATTGTCACGGAGAGGACATCAGATTAAAAATACAGTAAAATCCCTCAGATCCGGAAGAATTATAGAGAAGATCTAATGCTTTCTGTAAACAATGAGAAACTCAAAGGGCAGAAAAGTACTTGTAGAATAAAAACAAATGAGGGAAATAGTAGTTGATGCAAAAAGTGATCTCTAGATGGCAAAAAGCACATGTGTGACCAGTGGATCCGGTCCTTTCCAGCATGCCTTGCATGCCGCATTACATTGTCACTCTGCGTGGATAATGCACACAGCCTAATTTGGACCAGAAGCTCAAAAGGGCTTCTCATGCCTGGTTTTCAGCTCGCGCTGAGGTGGCCCAAGCGGTATTGCATTCGCTGTGTGTTGTGGAGGTTTGCGTTTCAAACTCGGTGGCCTCTCCGGTTAATACTGTGGTGTGTATTAAGCGTAAAATATTTATAGGCTATCCGCTTTAACAGTGGACGTTAAAAGATCCTGTAACATTATTCGTGTGCCAGCATCATGGTCCAAGGTTGGCAAATTACATGCAAATTACTTATTTGGGGAGCACATATCAATCGTTCGCCTCCTTTTACAAAGACGTAGCAGTGACCTTGAATGCAAACGTTTTGAGAATCAGTGAGGCTTTTCTGAGTGACCCAGTAATAGTTGGAATAATAACGTTGGGTTTACGTCAATCCGTGCTTGTGTGCAGGGCACTTGGTAGAGAGCAGTCAGCGGTAGTGTAGCGGTTAGCGCTCTGCGCTACGATCCCAGCGACATGGGTTCGATTCCTTCGCACAGTCAACACCAGTGATGATTATCTGAACCGGTCCTGGGCCTCCCCTAGGTTGACTCGGAACTCAATTGAACGCCTGGTGCGGTGTGTAAACATCGCCACTGGGGAGACAAAGGCGGCCGGGCATGGCGCCGGCGACCCACCCCCTTGTGTGCCGTGCCGGCCTTCATCTGTGCTCCTCGCCAACAGCACTTGCCCCAACAGTCTGTTAAGGCTACATTGGAGATATGTCTTTGTGTTTTGTGTAGGGCCCCACGCTGTGCGTGGAGGGCATCGCGCTGAACATGTTCGACCGCGTGTGCGTGCGCGTGTCGCTGGATTCGTCCAACCTGCAGCACCAGCGGATCCGCATGCACCTCGTCCGCCCGGAGGTACTCACCGTGCGGCGTGACGCGAAACCTCGGAATACCACCGATTTGTATTGTGACCATGCTGCTGTTGCTGCTTGCTGCGCCAGCAGTAGTGCACAAAAAACAAACGCTCGCCGCATCGGAACGTCAGCGGGCCGAAAATTAATGACACAAGCCACAGCATAGCGCTTGTTGCCATGCAACCCAAACTGTGGAACCGTATCGGAAACCCATAGAGACACAGAGATACATAGGAGATACAGAGCGACCCATTATGATTCCTAGAGATTCATAGAGACTCCAGCAGATACATTGCAGTGCATTAAAAACAAGCTACTGTACGATTGTGGCCATGCAACCCAAACTATGGACCACATTTTACACCACTGTAGTCTGCGCTCCTTCAATGGAGGGGGTGGCAAGATGACACAAACTCTCTCCTGAGGCTCTCCCGTGGCTATCAGACCCATCCATTGGCATTTAGCCCCTGAACGTAATACCCTTATAACACAGGAATAAAATATAAACTCTGGTCTTGGATGGAAAAAATATATGTATAGCTAGCATTTTGAGCTGCAGTCTGTTGTCCTATACCTCCTGTAACTGGCAAATTGGATATAACGCGATGATGAATGTATGAAGGAACGCATTTTTTGTATAACGCGGATCCAAACTGGATATAACTCGGTTGAATGAATGGAACTACGTCGCGCGAGTAGGAATAAGCGGTTGTAACGGCTGCCTCGGCGTAGCATCACACAAGGCGGGATGCTGCTGGATGCTGCTATATGCTACCCAAGTTCCTTAGTCTTTGTTCAGCCTGTGTTACGCATCTCACGCGTTATTGCGGACTGCGCTTTACCCCATATAATATATTATTTATTATAACACGATTTTTCCAAAACGCGGTGTTCTTGAGGTACGCAACTACCGTATTACAGAACAGACTGTATATCCAAAGACTATGGGACACTATCCCTACCTATATCAGTTGTGACTGTTCGTGTGTTTAAATCCAGCTTGAAAACGTCGTTATTAATTGGCTTTTCCTGGATTCTGATTGGTTATTACTGTGAGGGGAATCATTATGATTAGCTTTTATTGCATTTTGCATGCTGTGTAAAGTGTCAGTATCACTGTCATTATTGTTATTATCGGCTTTTACTTTATTTCTATTGGCTTATATCTATACTTGAGTAGTTTTTTAATGTCCAGTGCTTTTTTGAGATATTTCGATATGCAAGGTGTTGTATAAAATAGATTTTTATTATGGCCCTAGTTCATTGCACAAGAAGGGCCATTATCTGAAACGTGACCTATTTAAATGATCGTTAGGGGCAGTTGTTGATGAATGCGAGTTCTCAAGATACCAAGCTAAGTCAGGGTGTGGGAGCCTTGGTAGATATCAGATTTCTTAACAAAACTCTATGAGTCTGTTCTGCATGGGTTTCCTCTGGGTTCTCTGGTTTCCTCCCATATCTAAAAATAAGCATGCGTTGAAACTGGTATTAAGGTAGTTTACGTATCGCCATGGGCGGCAGGGTGGCACATTGGTAAACCCTTGCATCTTGCAGCAAGAAAACTGGGTTTGATTCCCAACTAGAGTGTGTTACTGTGTGGAGTTGTCATCTTCTCTCCCCCTGTTCCTCAAAAGTCTTCAGACTTGGCGAAGTTTTTCAGTGTTATTAAGTGTAATAATAACGTATCACTTGTGTTGGAAATACTCACATGTGTGTGTGTGAGAGCATTGGTGTAGTGGTTAGCACGCTGCGCTATGAACCCGGCAACCCAATTCCCACTCACCGCCAACACCAATGAGGATTATCTGAACTGCTGTTTTGCCTACCCAAGGTCAACTCTTTCTTAAATGAGTACCTGGTGCAGTGTGTAAATATCAGCACTGGGGAGAGGTGTTGGCCACTTACCCCCTCGTGGGCCATGCCGCCTAACAGCAGCACAGTCTGTTAAAGGCTTATTTGGGTGACTATCTTTGTTGTACGTTTGTGCCATTTGTGTGTCCGCTGTCACAGATTCCAGGCTACAACCCTACGGAGTCCACCCCATGGGGCTCGCCTTCTCCCCGGCCTAAGAAACCCAGACAGCACTAGTGTATCGTGGATGCGGTGTCAACAAGATGCCGGAGGAGGTGCATGAGTGGGCACACACTCTGGGTTTTACATCTGCAGAGTTAATTAAGTGTACATTGTGCTCGCAAGCAGAGGTGAACAATTGAAAAAAAAGCAGTGGCGGTTATGAGAAATGCTACCCTGAAGTAACAGACGGTTTGCACTCTGAACTTGCAATCCAGAGGTCACCGGTTCTTCGTTCTCGTGTCGCAGCGGTTCAAATGGTAGCGCAATTTTTTTTTTGAATTTTTACCTTACCAACCAGTACAATCAGCCAATTAAGGTGTATACGCGTCAAGATGTATGAAAGGTTTAGGATATCTTATGCCCCACTTCTTTGCCAGCCAAGACACTGACCCCCTTGTGATGAAGGTGATTTCACAAAAATATTGGTTACTGAATCGGTGGTGTTTATTGACTAATGCAGCAGTGTCCAACCCACAAAGCACTGTGATCCATTCTGGTATATCTCAACATGTTCCGTGATCTACCAGCAATATATGACCAACAGTTACCCGGATGGATTTCACCGACTAATAGAACACTGTAGACATGCCAAGTGCTAGTGCGATCTATTGGTTTAAAATATATATTATTAATCCATTACTTCTTAGTCGAGGATTTTGTTTTGCCATCTGCTATAACAAGAATTGCTTTATATTAGAGGTGTTTAATCCTATTTGTCCCGAGATCCACAATAAAAAATCTTTTGCGATCATCCACCCATGGATCGCGATTCACATATCGGCTACCACTGATCTAACAGTTGAAAACCAGTTTAACACGTAGGCTTTCGCGACCAATATCCATAACACGGGTTTTTTGGGTTAGATCGCGTAATAAATATTTAAATGTGTCGGTAAACCCGCCACCACCCGACACAGCCAATTTGAAAGGTTTGTCACATTAACAGAACGTGCCAATTCGTTACTAGTAACATCACACCGGTGTCTTGGAGAGCAAAGCCACAACATTTACAATCTGAGTACAATGTTTCACCAGTAATTACAACCAGCTTCATCAGGCGACAGCCAGATTCGTGGAGAATCCTCGTCCCTTAATGCGCATGCATAATGTTTGTTGATTAACATATAAATAACCCAATCGGAAATAGATACCCATAGTCATATGCATTCATTGATTCCCCTCCCAATTCGCGAAAGAAGTGCTCACAAGTGATGGCTGTCGCCTGATGAAGCTAGTTAGTGCTGGCGAAATGTTGTACTTAGATTGTAAATGGTGTGGCTTTGCTCTCCAACACACTGGTGGACTGTACTAGTAACGAATTGACATGTTCTGTTTACGCGACAAACCTTACTAATTGACTGTCGGGTGGTGGTGGGTTTAACAACACATTTATATATTTAAACGATCTAACCCATAAAACGTGTATTATAGTTGAAAACCTACAATTGTGCCAGGTTTGGCCTGTCGGAGTGGGCCATTAGGGTGGCCACTCAGAGGGCAAAGCTCTGGGGAATCCGAGCAAGAGCTTCGAAGTATGATTGTGCACGGTGACACCCGCAGGGGTCTCGTGATGGATGGCAAATGGAAGATATTTTTTTATCGCGAGAGGATTCCCTGCAAGGGATGTTAGGTTACTTATTCTTGTGAGGATGCCATTTACTGTATGAAGGGGCAGCGGTCAGCTGCATAGAACAGAGTATAAAATTCCCCGAGCTGTTGCTGTTTAAATCGTCGGTTTAACGGAGAATTTCACCTCAGGTTTTTTTTACACAGCTGCCCCACCCCTCATCGGACTCTGTGCAATCACACAAGGAATGTTTTTGGAAAAAATGTCGGTGTCAGAAAATTTTAAGGTTTAATCGTTTACAAATGCGCATTTCGTTACAGCTTCTCTTGTCCTTTAGACGTGCAAAGATAATTTCTGACAAAATATTGACACGTTTTCAAATTGTTTCGTAAATGGTTATAACTTTGCTCACGTATATACAGTACTTGGGCAATAATTCTAAGCTCCTGGAGTAGTGGTAAAGATTTAAGCGAGTTGATGTCTTTGCGACTTTGTGTAAATGTGTTTAACATTTTTTAGCTGAATCGTATATTTACAAGCATGTACACATGAGTTATATGCGTTTATATACAAAATTAGATCGATTTATTTTCCATGCATCTGTTATTTTGGTTACTTTAAGTTACGTTTTCCACTGCTGGATGAACATCTCGCCACGTGATGTTGGATGTCAGGTTTAGTTTGACCATACTTGACCATGCTGGTCACTGTTGGATGATAATAATGTCCACTTGCAATGCACCACCGCGCAGTATTCACTCGCCTTCGAATCGAGTCCTGCACCGCCGTTTCACATGCAAATTTGATTCTCAATCCCTGGGCCAACTTGCTCCTGATTAGCATGCAATTTGCCACATTTCGATCTCGGAGGTGATTAAATGCGCCGGCTTCCAGGCTTGTTGAGCCGCTCGGAGCCCAATTAACGAAAATTGTTGCCAAAGCAAAAGCGTGAGCTCGAATGTTTGTCCGTGTTCTTTTCAAACCACCAGTCGAACGCCGGCCTCTGCCCACTCCGACCGTGCGGAGGCCCTGGCCGTCGGGGAGGCCCTCATGGTGCCTCACGGCAAACGTGGGGCCCGGGTGGGCGCGTCGACGGTTGATCGCGTACAGGCGGTGCAACTCCCACAAATGAAACATCACACCTTGCTGATCTCGTGTCCAGGAGCATAAACGGTCATCACGCAAACTCCGGTCATCCTCGCAGCAGCAGCTCTTGGCCATCGAACAAAGACGATCACCGCTTCCTTCCGATATTAGAAGCCACGAGCTATGAACGACTCGGAGGTTCGAGCAACCACAGCCGAGTGGGAAGGCAGCAGCAGCCCAGGCGGTGAGCCAGCTCCAAAATCCCCCAAGCACTGAAGTTCTCGATTTAGTACATTGAAAAACACGACGGTAAGTGAAACAACGTAAATCGAAACCAATTTTGCCATTTACTTGAGGGGCCGTCCATAAATGACGTCACGCAATTTTTGACCTCGTCACTCGGCGTCACAAAAAGTCAGACCCCCCCCCCCTCAAATATGGCGTCACAAAGCTCTGCCCCCCCCCCAAAACCATATTTCCATTTTGAAAATAAAACATGCTTCAACTATTGCCATTGTAGTGCGTGGCGCTGCACTGATGTAGGAGTGTTATAACAATTAGTGTTATAACAATTCTATACTTAAAGTTGCGCATTTTGATGTGACGTCACATTTCTCAAACCCCCCCCCCTCCCCCACGTCACACATCGTCACAAATGTCTGACCCCTGACCCCCCCCCCCCCCCCCGAGGTGCATGACCGCGTTACCGTGTTCATTCTGTGGTGAAGGGATGAGGAAAAGGAAGAGGGAAAAGCATCCAGCGTCGCCGCACGCAGGCAACGTGTATATCACAGTGGTAAAAATATAAAAATACACATATGTAGTGGGTTCCACGGAGACTGGAGACGTCTTTAGAGGCAACACGGTTTATTTGTAACTATGAACAGAACTCCCCTTAACTCCCACTATCTAGGGAGGTACAGCCTCCGGGCTAGCGTGCCCTCGCACTGATCAAACCTGGCTCTCAGCCCTCTGGCTATCTGTGCCCTAGGGGAGGCTAACTGACCCGACCCAGCCAAGGTACGGGTCCTGACCACTGGTCCGCGCTCGGCCCCGACCCTTATAAGGATGTCGGGTCCCAGGGTCCTAGCTAGGATGGTCTTCTGTTCTTCGTCTTCGGAGCACTGCCCCGAGCTGTCCCAGAGGTGCCCCTTTAATACACCTCTCGGGGGCTCTCCGCCCCCGGTGCCGCCCCCTCTCTAGAACCTTCCAGGGGGCTCTGGAAGAACCCCCCAACCCCTCACCTGGGGCCTGGCTCTCTCTGTCCTTCCCCAGCTCAGGGTGGCACCCCCTATGGGCTTGTGCCCGCAACTGCAGGTAAGTATACCGACGGTATAGGATGTGCATTTATTACGCTACATCTATGCGAGAGAGGTTGTGGACAAGAGTCTGCTCTGCGGGAAGCAAGCATTGCCATACGAATGAGATGAGCTCGCGTTCGATGCGGGCAGTCTTTTAGGACGACCGTCGACAGGCACGCGTGGAGGCACGCCGTGGTCACAGCGCAGCGCCGACTAGTGTAGGTGGTGATGGCCCAGTTGTAGAGAGGAATGCCGGAGCTTCGAGCAGATGTAGCCGAATGTAGGATAGAGCATCTTGAGGAGCGTTGCCCTCGACCCCCTCCGGGAGGCCGTATGGTTTACTTGGCACTCCCGTCCCTTAGAGTCCAGTCTGATGTAAGCCTCCTCAGGTTCCAGCAGCCTGGCTTCGTAGGTCTTCATTGCACCGCTCTGCTCGTCTAGCATAGTCTGAAGGGTCATATGTGGCTGCCTCCTGAATCTTCACCCTCCTGCAAACCTTACTCGACATCTCGTTGAGGACCCGAAGAAGGGCAGTATTCTCTTTGTTTTTTTTTTTTTACAAAAGGGCTTGTGAGAGCTCTCGTTCCTCCCACCGGGATCTCTGGTGTCAACTTGAACGGGGTGGGGGGGGGGGGAGACAAAGCTATGGCTTTTTTCCCAGGGGATCTGTCTTCCATGGAGCACAAAGATACAGGCGGAAGGTCCCCTTGGCCTAGCCATGAGGTCAGGCTCGAGTTGCTTACTGAGGACCCTACACCTAAGGAGGCTGTGGATCGCCCTAGGAAGCTCCAAAGTAAAAAAAACAGCTTTCCAAGGCCCCCTATAAAGTGCCTGAGGCCAGGTAGAAAAATAAGAAAACTATCAAACAGGAAAGCGAGTGGTTATGTTGGGTCGAAAAAGGTAATGTTCTAATGTAGGGGTTGGAGCGGTCATTGCTGCTTACTCGACCATGACGTCACTGCAACTCGTTTGATTAACACTTTTAAAAGAAAAAATCACAACGCGCACTGAACATATTATTCCGAATCGGTTTTACCACCACTACCACCATGACACAGTGGCAAGGCTGGCACATCGCAGTGCAGCTGCTAGGCTGAATCATATGAATAAATATAATCAAATCTAGAAATATCCTGTATGTACCCAGGAGAGCCACATTGAGTCTCGAGACTCATTATTAGCTCCGTGCTGCATTAAGATGTTTGGACAATTTCAAGCATCAGGGTTCGGCACGTAGGAGGAAACCGGAGAAACGCGCAGATGTTGTGAAGCTGGCTTGGTGGTAGAAGTCAGTCCAGAACATTTGGCCCCACACCTATCACTGTAACGAATCAGTGTTCTACGGGAGCATTCTAAGCGAGGACTGATTGTATTAAAATCTACTTTGATCTACGAATCGTAATGTATCAATAATGTTAACGTGTAACATGCCCCATGGTTTTTCTTAATTTGGAAGGAGGGAACAACGGATGATCTGTGTGCTGATGATGTTGGTGATGATCTCGTAATGGCTGTTCACTTCAACGAGTGGGAGAGTCTGATGGTGAACCTGGATCGTGCCAATAAGAGGTAGGGCCTTACCATTCGCCCTACCAAACAAATCAAAGCAGTACCTGCCTTGATATTTTGTATGTCTTCAAGGACTCCACCCCCTCAACTCCGCATGATAGGTAGTTGTGGAAAGAGTGGAGGTATTCCCATATCTGGGCAGTTTATGACCAGCTCCGATTTCAGAGCGGAGGTCTTACTCTGAATTAGTTCAGTGGCATATCCTTTTTTTCAGCTGCTTAGTGCTGTATAAAAGTTACATGGCCTATCACTTCATACAAAGCTCTGGTTCTTTTCTGCCACACTTGTCCTCTCCCTCCCAGCTATAACCTCCCGAAAGCAACATTTGACCTTTGTTTTGGCGTGACAAACACCAGTGAAAGCAAAACACCGAAAGTGTAATGACTACACGTAATGCAAGAATCTCAGTTGTATTTCTCAACGGGTATTGAATATGAAGTCCCAGGAGTGGTGAAGGTGCATCAACCTGCAGACCCACAGGTGGCAGCGGTGGATTGGCCTGCAGACGTTGGGGTGGTGGTGGATTGGCCTGCAGACCTTGGGGTGGTGGTGGATTGGCCTGCAGACGCTGGGGTGGCGGCGGTAGATCGGCCTGCAGATGTAGGGGTAGCGGCGGTGGATCTTCCAGCAGTAGCCGACCAGTGAAGTTCTCGAATAAATTTACGCAATTTGCCGAACCTGGTGGCTTTGGCACAGGCGGTGGTGGATCTCCCAGCAAAAGCTGGGGAGGCAGTGGTGCATCTGCCAGCATGAGCTGGGTTGGGATGACAACGTTGGATCTCCCGGCAGCAGCCGGGGCGGTGGTGGCGGTGTTGGAGATGCCAGCAGCAGCCGGGGTGGCAGCGCTGAATCTGCCAACATCAAGCGCCATGGCGGTGGGGGTGAATAATATGCCAGAAGCAGTCGGGGTGGGGGTGGCGATGCATCTCCCAACAGCATCCCTGGTGGTGGCGGCGGAACTGCATGTGGCTGCCAGGATGGCGTTGGAGGCAGTGGTGGTGTTGGTAGAGACCGTGGCCGTGGCTTTCTCCAGCTCCTTGAGCTATCGACGCATCATTTCCAACTGCAGATGGCGCTCCACATTCTCCCGTTTGTATACTTGAGTGCAGGGAAATCATCGACAGTTTGGTCAACATTAGCCCCTACACGAGCCTTCTAATCATCGCAACTCTTCAAACTATATCGCTTATATAATGTACATAATTTCAGTCACAACAAAAATTACATATAACACATCGGGGCTGTGAAAATTACGGCTTCGTATTGTCATGCGAACGGTGAGGAATCAGCCCAGAACTACACGGGAGGATCTTGTCAATGATCTCAAGGCAGCTGGGACCATAGTCTCCAAGAAAACAATTGGCAACACACTACGCCGTGAAGGACTGAAATCCTGCAGCGCCTGCAAGGTCCCCCTGCTCAAGAAAGGTCATATACATGCACGCCTGAAGTTTGCCAATGAACATCTGAATGATTCAGAGGACAACTGGGTGAAAGTGTTGTGGTCAGATGAGACCAAAATGGAGCTCTTTGACATCAACTCAACTCACCGTGTTTGGAGGAGGAGGAATGCTGCCTATGACCCCAAGAACAGCATCCCCACCGTCAAACATGGAGGTGGAAACATTATGCTTTGGGGGTGTTTTTCTGCCAAGGGGACAGGACAACTTCACCGCATCAAAAGGACGATGGACGGGGCCATGTACCATCAAATCTTGGGTGAGAACCTCCTTCCCTCAGCCAGGGCATTGAAAATGGGTCGTGGATGGTTATTCCAGCATGACAATGACCCAAAACACACGGCCAAGGCAACAAGGGAGTGGCTCAAGAAGAAGCATATTAAGGTCCTGGAGTGGCCTAGCCAGTCTCCAGACCTTAATCCCATAGAAAATCTGTGGAGGGAGCTGAAGGTTCGAGTTGCCAAACGTCAGCCTCGAAACCTTAATGACTTGGAGAAGATCTGCAAAGAAGAGTGGGACAAAATCCCTCCTGAGATGTGTGCAAACCTGGTGGTCCAACTACAAAAAACGTCTGACCTCTGTGATTGCCAACAAGGCTTTTGCCACCAAGTACTAAGTCATGTTTTGCAGAGGGGTCAAATACTTATTTCCCTGATTAAAATGCAACTCAATTTATAACATTTTTAACATGCGTTTTTCTGGATTTTTTTGTTATTCTGCCTCTCACTGTTCAAATAAACCTACCATTCAAATTATAGACTGATCATTTCTTCGTCAGTGGGCAAACGTACAAAATCAGCAGGGGATCAAATACTTTTTTCCCTCACTGTATGTGAGGAGTCTGTGGGTCGCAACATCACGTACGGCTGGAAATAGGACATTCCAGAATAAGAGGGTTCATGATGGCAATGTCAACGACACTGAACCAGCCAGCACAACTCACTGCCAATAACACATATCACATAATTTACTCTTAAGCAATTGTTCAATCAATTAATTTAATCACTACAATTAAAACCAAAGAATCTCCCAGAACAAACACTTCGCACTCTCCTCCGTCAGCCACCTGCATCGACAATAAAAACGCATCAGTCCAGCAGTGGATAAAACCTGGCGTGGGAGGTATAGGGGGGCGGCTTACACTTGCGGTGGACAGCAGGGGGGTGTCTGGATGCAGTAGCCATCGCAGATCAAGCGGTAGTACTTGTCATCGACTGCCATGCGCCAGGGTAATGGGCCTCTCCTACACCCACACACATCACACATCCAGCAGCACACACGTCACACCGAGGAGCACGCACGTCACACACCGAGCAGGTTGCACAGGTCTCCTTTATCAAGACAAACGTGGAGCAGATTACAACTACAACTCTTCTACGCCTGTCACAATGCCCCCCTTTCCCCCCCTCCCCAGTTTATGGGGTGGCGCGGGCCTCACTCCCCCCTTCGCGTCAGCCCCTACTAATAAATGGTCCGGTTGCATTGTGAATGCACCACTCGAATGACGTGCAGTCCCGTGGCGCACTGTAACGGGCTCGTGATTTACTCACTAAAATTCAATGTAAAAAAATAAAAACGATCCCAAGACATTATTTAAAATAAAGGATGGCCATCGTGTGTCAGCATCACAGGCGAAAATTGGCATGTAAAAAAACTTCAATGGGAATCACTCAATTGGGATTGCTCGCAGCAAACAGCACTTGACCTGCTTGCAGGTTAGGTGCTGAATAACCGTGTGTCACACAGAGAACAGTTGCCACTGAGGGTGCCCTTTTCAAATGCTTGAGATGATATGTGATTATCGGGTGTAACTGTGCACACTTAAAAAATTATAAGCGAACTATCATCGTTTCAGGTGGCAGGGTGGTGCAGCGGTGATCTTTGACCCTCGCAACAAGAAGGGCCTTGGTTAATTATCCGACTGGCACTTTGCGGAGTTTTCTACGTTCTCCCCTTTGTTCTGTATGGGTTATCCAGTTTGCTCACGTAGCTAGAAAACACACTATCACAATGTAACTGGGTATTGGCCAAGCATCCCAATGCTAAAGTTACCTGCAAATTACTTCACTGGGATGACACTCGGCAGCAGAGCCGGATGATGGCTTGCTGGGGCCCTATGCCATTGTCAAGCTTAAGAGGCCCCTTCTATGAATGCCTGAAATTTTTGTAAGCAGAATGAAAATCACTGCTTTGGAGAGTCTTTTTTTCTCACCGATCTTATTTTTTTTAAACAATTATGTTAAAACTCGAAACCTTGAGTCCATTTCTTGTTTCGTATTTAGAGCCCCCCCCCCTCTCTTAATGCGAGGCCCTAAGCTGTAAGTGTAGCCGGTGTGAGCTCGCCTGTGATGAATCACACGTATAATTGTGCACTCTTATTTTCTATGGGTGGCCAGGAGAATTTATTATTATTCAAGTGAATGCAATGGTGATCAGGGGATTGGACCCAGAGCCCCACGTACACAGTAGAGTACAAGGGAACGCCCACAGTACAGATTTGAGCTGACCTCCAGATTGAGAAATTGAACTGTGTTATGACTTGGAGGGTGTTTCTGAACGCGATTGTTACCGACCCGTCCCGAAGGGAGGAGAGGGGACAGGGTGGACCGGCTGCATGAGCTTACTCTTTGGCACTGCACAGCACAACATCGCCTGCCTACTGCAAAAAACTCGGCAGGACCTTCCTGAAAATAAAAGTCTTCGGAATCAGTGAGGCCTGTCCTTCGGAGGACAGGCGTAGTCTTGGTCGTCACAAGCGAACATTTGTTTCTCCACATTAATTTGTATCCCCGGGTTACCATCAGGGCTGGGCGCTGCAAGCTTAGCTTCTGAGATCTGATGAGATTGGTAGCCGTTTTTTAAAAGGTAATTTCGGCATCTGGAGCCCAAGCATGCAACAACTTTATGCAACTTCTTGGTTCTTTCGGTAAAGTCACGTAGAATGGAAATAAAATAAAATAATAAAAATAAAACATAATAAAAAATAAAATTCTCACGACGTTTCGGCCACAACACAAGTAGCCTTCTTCAGGTGAAGGAACAGAACTGTCGGGACGACAGCGCTTCAATAACTGCTGCTAAAATTCGCAGGGTCTTTTAAGTTAGGTGGGAGAGGTAAAGCGCCTTGACAAAGGAGTTTACATATCAAACAGGAGAATTTAGCATTGAAATAGCTGTGTTAAAGTGTTGGATCATCAGGGTGTTAAAGTCAGAAATAAGCATGTAACTGGGAGATTAGCATGATGTTAATGTGAGGGATTAGCATGTGACTGGTCACGGAAATAGCTATGTTAAAGTCAAAGTTTACATATCAACAGAGGCATTTAGTATATGGACGCTAAAGGACTGCAACAACCCAACTATTATACAATGAAACCGATGTGAAAAAAAACTAAGTATAAACTACATCAATATAATAAATGTACTCAATATATTCTTCAATAAGTTGAGCTATAAACATAAAGTAACTGGGTATACACTACACTATATAATGAATACCATATAGTAAACGAATTAACAAAACTAAAATATAAACTACATCAATGTTATCAATAAACTCCATATACTCTCCAATCAGCTGAGCTACTAACAATAAGTCATTATACATTACAATGCCCTATGGCGAAAAAATGGGTGGCGGTTTTTTCCTTCTTTCCAACGTTAGCACCACGGAGAGCGACGAGCCTCGTTCAGACGGACGAGTCCATCCATGCTCGGAACGGAGGAGGGGGGAGAAACAGCCACGATGCGCTGCTCTGTCCTGTGTTGCGTTACAACCATGCCATAACCTAGACTACTATACATTGTAATGTTATACCTTCCAATCTAAACTACATTGTATTATATCGTATACACAGCCCAATGTAAGCTCTAACATTATGCAGTATATTGATATGTCTCCAACTAAAATTTTCCAACATTACACGACTATTCACCATAATATACACTACCATAGACAAACCCACCCTTGAATTATAAAATGCGTTACTTTACACTACCCTATACTTTAGACTGTAAAATGTTGTAATATTACACTATGTATTATTCTACCAACCCTACTGTATACCACACTGCTGTATATTCACTATACAATTACGATACTATATATTGCCTTATGAATTATGTTAAACATTACAATGTTATACTATTTATTATTATATAACATGCTATAAACCATACCATTGACCGTCGTGTGAAAGGTATTAAGAGGCAGTGCCAGTGAATGGACTGCGGTCTAAAAGTCACCATAAAATACAATCAATTAAGAACCGAAATGGTTTATAACATCTTTCCAATGGTTACTAAGCCAGAATCCATCTTCTCGGTTGAAATTGTCTCTGTGTTTGTATATGTGGATGGCCTCATGAACGAATCTCTCATGGTAGCCGGATGGCTTGCAGAGAACGTCCGTCTTAGAGAAGTCAATGTCATGTGAGCCCACTGAATTATAACAGTGATCTGCCACGGCTGAGGTGTTCGTCCTACCATGTTTCAAGTCTGCTTTATGTTCACGGATGCGGTCCGAGATATGTCGTTAGTTTTCTCCAATGTAACTGCTACCACAGAGGCAACTTAGTTTGTAGACGCCCGGGTACTGTATGTCTGGAACCACATCTTTTACAGACGGAACCAGATCACGGATTTTATGTACTGTGTTGAATCGGACCTGGATCTAGTGTTTATTCAGGATTTTGGAGATCTTTTTTGTGACCCCCGCAATGTAGGGTAAGGTGATGGTTTTGAATGGCTCCTCAAGAGGATTCTTCATCATGGCTGAAGTGATGGCTTTGCGGATTGTGTAGTCGGAGTAACCATTAGCCTTGAGAGCTTGGTGTACGTGCTTGAGTTCACTGGCAATGTGTTCCTGGTCGGAAATGCATTGGGCACAATGGTATAGAGTCTTGATGAGGGAGTTCTTCTGGGATGGATGGTGGTGGGAATCCGGTTTTAAGTAAGCATCCGTATGGGTAGCTTTCCTGTAGACAGAGTGGCTCATTGAACCATCAGGTCTCCTTTTAATAAGGACATACACAAAGGGTAGCTTGCCATCTTTTTCGACTTCCATGGTAAATCTGATGGCTGGGTGTATGGAATTGATGTGGTCGAGGTGGCGGCGGAACTGCATGTGGCTGCCAGGATGGCGTTGGAGGCAGTGGTGGTGTTGGTGGAGACCGTGGCCGTGGCTTTCTCCAGCTCCTTGAGCTATCGACGCATCATTTCCAACTGCAGATGGCGCTCCACATTCTCCCGTTTGTATACTTGAGTGCAGGGAAACATTCGACAGTTTGATCAACATTAGCCCCTACACGAGCCTTCTAATCATCGCAACTCTTCAAACTATATCGCTTATATAATGTACATCATTTCAGTCACAACAAAAATTACATAAACACATCGGGGCTGTGAAAATTACGGCTTCGTATTACCAATATCTTGCCTGTCCAGAGAAGCCCATGAACTAACGTTGTACATACAAACTCATAGACTCAGAGGCCCATAGACTGAGTCACAAATAGCAGTGGATAGGGCCCGGAACGGTGTGGTGTTAGTGAAAATATGAACCCAACTGCGTCCTTTTCAATGGAACCAGGGACCCAAGTGTCATCATAGGCTTTCCCTCGCAATCGAGGATTGCCTTCCAGAGAAAATTTGGATTTTCTGTGGGTCCAAAGATGGCTGAAGAGACCAATCTGGGATCGACAGATTCTGCCGCAACTCTGGCACATGTGTCCAGAAATAGTGGTGGGTGTAACTGCATTAGTCGGGCTGCAGGCTGTTGTTTCCGCCATTCCCACTTTTTCTGTTTCTGCTATTAAGTTTTAAAATGTTTGGCTTCTTGAAATAGACTGTCTCCATCTGAGGTGATCCTGGGAAAGATACTCCCTTGAGTTAGTGTCGATGGAGCACTTCTTCATGTTGGACTTGAGGACATCCTTGAAGCACTTTCTCTGACGAACTACATTCTCCCACTTTTGGTTAATCAAGTTTGACAGTTTTTCATTGAGGCATTGGTGGAAGAGGTCTTGCTTAATGGAGTCCTATAAAGCTTCAATGTTAATCTTCTGTAGACATCTCTTCTGATGAAGCCGTCACTTGCGAGCCAGTTTTATGAGCATGGCTGAGCAGATGAGTCAATGATCAGTCCAGCCACCAGCAGCTACTAGAACAGCCTGGATGATGCAGACATCTTTGGGATCCTGTTCATGGACAATGACGTAATCGATCAAGTGGCGGTGCTTAGATCACGGATGATGCTATGATGTTTTGTATTTGTTTTTTCTGGCGTAACAGGGTGTTGATGATGATGACTCCATTTTCCGTGCATTTAGTCAAGGGAAGGATGCCGTTGGAATTGACTTTACCCACTCCTTCTTTCCCGATGGTTCCATTACAGAGGTTTATGTTTCTTCCAACTCTGGCATGCATATCACCGAGCAGAATAAGTTTGTCTCCCACAGGAACAGTAGAAAGAACCTGATCAAGGTTGACGTAACATTCATAATCGGAGTGAAGAATCAGGGCATATACGCTGATGACAGTAGAATATTGGCTCCCCACCAGTTTGAGACATAGAGTCATGAGGCGCTCACTCATCAAGTAAATTCTTGATGGAGAAACCAACTCTGTGCAGCCGCCGCTGTTCTTCCTGTCTGCCTTTCCAGAAGAGGGTACAGCCAGCTCCTTGTTCCTTGAGCTGCCCCTTCTCTTCTCGTCGAGTATCATTGAGGGCAGCTACGTCAGTGTTGTGTCGTCTGAGTTTCCAGGCCACGATTAAGGTGCAGCATTCTGGGCGTTCACTTTTAGTCTTGTCCATAAGGGTCCTGACATTCCAGTTCCCAAAGGTAATTATCTGACTTTTAGTTTTGTTTCCACCACAGTAATGGGGATCCTTCTGAACGTGGTTATCCAGTCCGGAAGAAGTGAGACAGACTATGTTTAGGGCCACTTTCCTAGCTCCTTCCCCACGTGGGGTGAGCAGAGTGGATCATTTGAAAGGACTTCTTAGTCGCAGGTACAGCTGCAGAAACACACTCTTGTTTCTGCTGAGTGTTAGACGACCTTCTTGTAGCTGCCACTAGAAGCTTCCAGACTTCACAATCAAGCTCCCGTCGTCACTAGCTGGTCACCAAAAACACTGTATTGAATGGGCCAGAAGATGTTGTTCCTTTAATGAAACACGCCTGTGCATGATTTATTTTATTGTGGAGAAGCTAATAATTGTTTTTTTACCCTGTTATCTGGCAACAAAACTGACACCTGTTTTTTACAAGGAGTCATGTTTGCATTGACCACAATACCCGCGGTCGGAATGCAAACAAAAAACATAACTCTGATAATGTATGCACTGTCCTTGAAATTGATTGGTCCACACCCGAGACAGCGTTCCTTAGAGCCTAGTCTCACATGGTGTTGGACCAGATGACGCCAAAAAGCTGTTGTACAGTAGCTTCCACACAGTTCTTGAGAGAATGGGACCATGAATCCAATGGCAAGGAGACCAGTACGATTGGAGATATCGTTCTGCTGCAGTCTTGGTCCGCCTTCACAGCTGTTGAGATGTTAACATCTTCTTCCTCCTGCTCTGCTGTTGAGGACTTGTTAACCCATGGCTGGTGGCAGACATGCTTATTATAATGGCGGCCTATACTCGCCATGTGGAAGCATCGTTAAAGGGTATATGTCGCTTTTCAAGAGGAAAACCATTGGCATTTTCAGTCCTAACCACACCCTGGTGGTGCTGTCACTGCTTGGTCCACAACTGCTTATCCGCCAGGGTTGCCGCTGCTTATTTTGCAGCTAAAGTTCACAGAAGGTCGTTCCACTATCCACCACCTGCGGATATGCTGGGTCCCTGATATACAATACCCTGGCGTCTACAAACTAAGCCGTGTCTGTGGCAGTAGTTACATTGGGGAAACTAACCGACATGTCTCGGACTGTGTTCATGAGCATAAGGAAGATTTGAAACACGGTAGGACCAACACGGTAGCCTTGGCTGATCATTGTTTTAATGCGGTTGGCTCACACGCCAATTGATTTCTCTAAGACGAAGGTACTTTGTAAGCCCACTGGCTATCAAAAAAATTCGTTCATGAAGCCATCCACATATACAGACACAGTCACATTTTCGACCGAGACGATGGGTACAAACTCAGCAATCATTGGAAGAACGTCATCAACCAGTTTAAGTCATAACTGGTGTTGTTCTCATCCTGCCACCTTCCGATGTTAGTTTTTATTTTCCCCGTAGGTTCGGCTCTCCGATCTTACATTAACAGGTGAAACAAATTTCACACCAACATAGCCCCTTCCACATGCTGACCTAGACGTGGCGGCAGCTCTGCGATCTTACATTAACATGCGAATCTCTCACATTAACCTAACCACCTCCGCGCCCTCGTCATGAAGGCCGCTCTCCGATCTTACATTAATGTGCTAATTTCTCACATTAACATCACTAGCCACGTCGTTTATGACCCTTGGGCTACACCCATTTTCAACCTTTAAAACAGTCTGCCTCAGCAGCTTTCCCCCTCTTTCTTCTTCCTGATGACGATCACTTGTGTTGTGATTAAAACGTCAGAGCTTTTTTGTTTATTTTATTTTTATTAATTTGAACCTATCTACGTGACTTTACCGAAAGACCCAAATAATATGAATTCCTGCAGTCACGAAAGCTTTAAGTCAAGATTTATAGTAATAACTCTTCCTCAGATCTAATTAGATGAAATCATTACCAGATGTATTTGCACCATTCCTACAATGCAAGGCTCTCACGAAGGTGATATGTTTTACAGACGGGTAGAGTGTGCCATGGTTTCACATTAAGGGCAATGCTGCTCTGTGGTTTTAACCAATTGGATAATTGGAAAGTATTATTTAAAGTCTGGTAAATTTGGACTGTGGCACTGACGCAAATGGCCGGCTCTTTTTTGAATAACAACCACCATTAGTTTAACAAGCCTAACTGATGAAACCCAAATGGGAGCCGGTATAATTATATTGCTTAAAACAAATGCTGCTGGGGAATGTTGGTGGGAAAAGCCATTAGGCTGATGTATTTAAACATCGTATTCTGATTTATGTGGAGACACAAAAAGCGAGTTATGCTTCTACAGTATTTGCTTGTGCAAAGCATGGACAATCATTGCCACAGAGACTGAATCAGCTCGGTGGCTAGGAGATGTTAACTACCTCACCTGGTATGGAGGAGGCCGAGGGTTTGATCCCGACCCTGATGCCTTTATAGGGAGTACCTTGGATATCGAGGTGGTTACATTTTTGGAAAGTGTAGCAAAAGCCAAAAGCGTGATATTCAATACTTAAGCTTGACCTACATAATGAGCTTACATACACGCAACCAAAAATAGACACATCACAATGGAAATGTGCTGTACTGAATGCCA